>NC_140950.1:79020404-79400404 GCF_014529385.1 Adiantum capillus-veneris | reverse complement strand
CTTTTATGCTTGCTTGAATATGGATAGAGATCAACCCTTTGTTGAACTAGAGGAAGACATTGCTCATTACAAGGATCAAGGTGAAGTCATTGTTTTTGGATACATGAATGCTCGCACAAATATGTTACAACACGACACACAACAAGTCGACATGCCGCATGTCTCAAGAAGAATGGATGACTCATACATGTATAATTGAAGTTCTAATGATACAAAAGAACTGGATCACTATGGAAAGTCACTTCTACATATATGCAATAGTACCGGAATGCTCATTGCAAATGGTGTATCTATATGGCAAGGCACCAATGACTTTACATGTAGAAATCACAATGGTGATAGCGTGATTGACTATATGTTGTTCTCGGAAGCCACTCTAGAATGCATACAAAGCTTTACACTTGGTGAATGGAATCCGGGATCGGATCATAGGATGTTATGTATTGACCTCAAGTGTGGTAAACGGCCCGAGCATGTAGCCTCCAATCATGATGTGAATCATTTGTACCTACGTCTAGACTTCAAACGAGCACTTATATATGCTAATATGATGGACCAAATGTTAAGCATGATAGAGCATCAAGAGAGCCCAACATCATTTGTACCTACGTCTAGACTTCAAACGAGCACTTATATATGCTAATATGATGGACCAAATGTTAAGCATGATAGAGCATCAAGAGAGCCCAACATTAGAATGCAAGTGGAAAGTTTTCAAAGAAGTAATTTGCTCTTGCTGGAAGGAATGCTTTTCGATGAAACACATGTCTTGCAAAAGGTCTAAGAAGGGTAGCACCAAGAAGAAATGGTTTGACATGGAATGTAGTCAAGCCCGAAAACACTTGCTAAGATTGGATGCAAACAAAGATAAGTAAGTTTACTTGAAATGTTCACACACATACAAAGCACTTGTTCAAAAGAAGAGGAGAAGGTGGGAAGTAAAAAAACAACTTCTTTTAGCGCAAGAGAAAGCACATGGATATGGCAAGTTTTGGCAAAATCTAAAAGGCAAGCGCGTTGAGAGCTTTGGTGACTTGACTCTTGAGGATATGTATATGCATTGCAACAACCTCTATGAGCAACCCAATGTTGATAAGATGGAGTGTTATAGCTCCCTTCCATTTATGTCTCCCTTCTTTACCATTGAAGATGTATGCCGCACGCTTGAGAAACTTGCTACTCACAAGGCAGGTGACCTTCAAGGTGTCAAGGCTGAAATGATTAAATGGATAAGCAAGAAAACACAATATTGGATTTGCGATATGTTTAACCTTTCACTTCAGTATGGCATGCCTCATGATTGGAGTGCAAATTGGATCAAACCTTTGCACAAAGGAAGAGATGTAAACAATGTGAACGACTATTGCACTATAATGGTTGGTTCTTTGATGGAAAAGTTATTTGGATGTATCATGGAGATGAATATAAGTGAATGGGCTGAAAAGAATGGCAAACGTGCGCTTGGCCAAGTAGGTTTTTGAAAGCATCATAGCACTATTGATCACCTTGTCACTCTTCGAGTTCTTATGGAAGCGTCTTGATTGAAAGTAAAAACTTTGTATTGTTGATTTGTGGATTTCAAGATAGCTTTTGACATGGTACCGCGAGGAAATCTTTGGAGACGTATGCAAAGCCTTCAAGTGCCGAGAGAATTTATGCATGCAGTCTTTCGCATCTACCAAAAAGTGATATGTCGATTACGTATGGGAGATGGAATTTCAGAATTTTTTGCAAGCACCATTGGTGTTAAACAAGGATGCCTGCTTTCCCCACCCTCTTTGGGCTACTCATTGATGAATTGGAATGCATGGTTCTTGATTTTATGCAGCAAGAAGGCATAGAAGAGGTTAAGATTGGAAATGCAGTGATCATGATTTTTCTTTATGCCGATGATGTAGTGCTCTTGGCACATACCTTAGAAGATGCACAAAAGCTTATGAGTGTCTTGGAACGCTTTTGCCTACATAGCGGGCTGATCGTGAATGGATCCAAAACCAAGGTTATGCTTGTAAAGACCCTCAATGACGAAAGTCCATGCATTGTATACAACAATGAGCAACTTGAAGTGGTAGATCACTTCAAGTACCTTGGCCTTGAGGTTCCATCCAATCATAAATGGAAGGATTGTGCAATGCGTCTCTTGGAAGCCAGAAACAGGGCTTATTATGCATTTGAGAACATGTGCAATGCTGGAGAGATCAAGTGTTGGGCTCTCAAAAAGTACCTCTTTGACACATTGGTGACACCGGTGCTTCTTTATGGAGTGGAGGTGTGGGGTGGAAGCATCGGGAAGTCTACTTGGAAAGAGTTTGAGAATGTCCAAAAGCGTTTTCTCACCGACTTTCACCAAGTCAAGACACACACACCCTACATGCTCTTACTTCTTGAGTCCGGATCGCTTCCCATTGAGGTCTTGGGCATGCAAAGGGTTGTGGAGTACATGCGTAAGACACAACGTAGCCCTTTGCATCGAATCCCTAGGATCGCATATGAAGCAAATCAAAAGTTTCAAAAGACATGCAAGAGCAAAATACTAAGTTCGGGGTGGATGCTTGACATCAAGAAATGGTTTGGAATATGGGATGCGTGTCACTTGGTGAAGGATGCGTCGATCGACTCCCCAAGTTAATGAGGCCTTCTTACAATGCCAATGTATCACGGCTTGGGAGAAATCTGGAGGTTCTCGCTTCAGCCATTACACCACACACGTTGCCCCAAACTACAAATCTCTCTTCTTCTTCGAACGAGGTAACCGAACCCATCCCTACATCCTTGAGCCCATCCCGTTGAGTGCGATCCGCACCATTGCCTCCATTCGTCTTAGCTCCCATTCTCTACGCTGTGAGACAGGATGTTGGGGCACGGGCGAGGAGTGTCATCGACTTTGCACCTTATGCCCTCGTCAAGTGCGAGAGAGTGAGTACCACACACTACTTGAGAGCTCAGCTTTTGACCACATTAGGTCCTCTTTTCCCCATACATTCAGCCATGAGCTCTCCCTACATACCTTCCTCTCCCAACCACAAGGTGGACTCTCTATTGCGACGCTCATTTCAGCCATTTTTTAGAATCGAGAGTCACTTATGACCTCCACTCACACCACGTGACATGTTCATTTGGTCCCATAGGTCATATTTGACCTCCGAGGATGATAATAGAACTATCTCTCTCTCTCTCTCTCTCTCTCTCTCTCTCTCTCTCTCTCCCTCGTTCCCCTCTTTTTCTCTCTCCCTCTATCTCTTTCCTCTCTATTTCTCTCTATCTCCCTCCCTCCCTCCCTCCCTCTCTCTCTCTCTCTCTCCCTCTCCCTTTTCTATCTTTCTCTCTCTATTTCCCCCTATACTCTGTCTCTATTTTCCCTCTCTCTCTCTCTCTCTCTCTCTCTCTCTCTCTCTCTCTCTCTCTCTCTCTCTCTCTCTCTATATATATATATATATATATATATATATATATATATTTGTCTCTCTCTATGTATCCCTCTCTCTCTCTTTTAGTCTCTCTCTTTCTATTTGTCTATCTCTCCCTCTCTTTCCTCTCTATCTTTATCTGTCTCTTTACCTCTCTCTCTCTCTCTCTCTCTCTCTCTCTCTACGTCTATCTCTCTTTCTCTCTCTCTCTATCTCTCTCTCTCTCTCTCTCTTCCTTTCTCCATCTTTTTCTCTCTTTTTTCCTCTTGGATAGGTCACTTAAGAAAAATGTAACCTGTCACGTGAGTTCAACAGAAGGGTATTTAAAGTTCTTGAAATTTATAAAAATATATATATATACAGAAGGATACTATTTTTTTAAATATGAACAAAAACTTACAGATTTTAAAAGAAAAGGGTACATTATGTTCCCAAAAAAGAAAAGGGTTCATTATGTTCATAAAAAATTTCACAAATAAGGGGTTTTACAAACATGTACTGAACGCACGTGATATGGTAGTTTTACAGATAGTGAACGCCCCGAGCTTTCTCTCTATCTCTATCTCTCTCTAACTTTCCTCTATCCCTCTCTCTTTCCTCTCTTTCCCTCTTCCTCTATCTCTATCTCCCCCCCCCCCCTCTCTCTCTCTCCCTCTCTCTCTCTCTCTCTCTCTCTCTCTCTCTCTCTCTCTCTCTATTTTCCTCTCTCAAATCTAGCAAATCTAACACGCAGATACCTTAACAAATCTAACAAACCAACCCCTCTACCCTTAGATATCAATTATTTCATTTCTTAGCCTTTTGAGTTTTTTGATGAAAATTTTTAATTTTTTATGAGTATTTCATTTTTAGTACTTTTAGATGTTTATTTTGTGTATTTTCTAAGTCCACCTTTATTTAAAAATAATTAAGTACTCATTGCTATTTATTCTCGTTGAATTTAACTTCATGTATTTTTTAATTAGAATTTAGATCTTTCTCTAATTAATTATTTATTTCTTAAGGCACATGACTAAATAAAAACTTTATGGCATGTGTAGGACATCGACTGGGATGATCGTGGCCCCCCAGAGGCCTTGAGCACGATCGATGGCTAAAGGGAAAAATTTCCTTGTCCTTGCGCGAAGTGCAAAAGGTCAATCTCTTGCTTGAGACACATTGCATTGGAGCACGTGGAGAATGAAGTGCTTTGGCATCCTCAAAAAAGCACTTAGAGAGATGGGAGCACCACTCACCCATCACCTGAGGAGGTACCCCATTGGTCTGTGTTCGGTGGTGGTGCACCTGCACGCAAGGCCGAACCACAGAGGCAAGAGCTAATAGACAATTTGGGTGCATTGCATGGTGATCCTCCCGTTGGCTCTACTTCCACAGCTCTTATGGCATCTCAATTGCATTTTGAGGCAGAGGATGAGCACATGTTTGACATGTGTGATGAGTTACTAGCTCATGAGCGCAACGTGTGCGAGGAGGATTGTCAGCCCTGCACTCAACGGGCAGCAGCAACAAAGGATAGATTGATGGTGAGTGCTCGAACACCTCTTTATGATGGCGCATAGTACTCGTTGCTTCGGGCATCGTTGGAAGTCCTCAACTTGCAAGAAAAATTTGGGTGGTGCAATGCGAGTGTCGATGCACTCCTTGGGTAAGTATGAAATATGGCTTTTTATATACTCTTCACTCACTATTCCTTGCCGTCTCCTAGAAATTGTACTGATACGCGGTTTGTTTTAGTTTGATGGCCAAAATGTTGCCAAAAGATCACCACATGCCTCCAGATCGTCGACACGAGCTAGATCGTTTGTCACTGCACTTGGAATGGAGTATGAGCACATCCATGCATGTGTCAATGATTGCATGTGTCCTCTCTCTAATAATATGATATGTATGCAGGGTTGTCCACATCGGGGCACAATGCATGTCCTACTTGCGGGCCATTGTTGGTGACAAAGAGGCCCAATGCCTTGCGCAAGGTAAGCTATCCAAACAACCATTGGTTCTTACCCCAAGGGCATAGCAAGCACAAGGCTCCAACAAATGGGAAGACCCCTCTGAAGCTCACGATGGAATTTTGGGCAACCATTTGGGAAGAGCACCACAAAAATAATCTGGCTCCGTGTCCTCCGCGAAAAGGTATTCAAGGTATTCCATATTTTTAAGGCTTCCATATTGGAAGGACTTAAAAATAAAACACCTCTTGGATCCCATGGACATATTCAAGAATGTAGCCCAAACACTATGGGACCACATTATTGGCAAGAAGGACTCTTTGGGTGAGAGGGAGGATTTGAGGCTTTTGAAATGTATCCCCACCTATGCCACTCCACGTTGTGCCCCCAATGGAAAGATTATGCTTCCTAAAGCACCATGGATGCTAGCCCAAGAATAATTATACAAAGTGAAGGGTACCATTTCTTCTATTCGCACACCTACTATAGGATATATGAGGTCACTAAAGCAAGCTTTCACAAAAGTGAAGAAGGGTGGAAGCGTTCAATTGTATGGGTTAAAATCTCATGATTTGCACAAGATGCTTCAATTAATGTCCCTGTCCCTATTCTATCTATAGTTTGTGTGTATGACTTTCTCTCACTTTCCCTTCCCGTATTTTACATTGTAGTTCATTCTTTCAGTGAGTATGTGTTTATGTCAGGACAAGAAAGTCAGAAATTCTATTTTGAAACTTGGAGAGCTAGTAAGGTACACCACAAGACTCCACTCAACTACACCTTTCTTATGTACACAATAATTTCAAACAAGCACTTGATGTATCTGTGTGTTTTCTCGCAGATTTGGGAGCTCCAAGGAAATTGAAAAAGATACTATCCCTGCTCCTTAAACACTTGCAGTAGAAACTGCGTGTGCCATTGAGGATGCATTTCCTTGATCGGTCCTTCTTAGTCAAATTTACCTCTTGGTTTACGTAGTGGAGGAGATCGCTATATGTGGATTAGTGCAAGCATGATGGATGTTCTTCTTAGAGAGTTTTTAAAGACTCTCAAAGATTTTGTGCGGCTACAATCACAACCATAGGCATGTATGGCCAAAGGGTGGATCGTGCAAGAGGCATTTGTTTACATATCAGAGTATTTGGCACAAGGTGATCCTTCAATGCCTCGCATGTGGTCAAACAAGGAAGATTCAAGTATGACTTCACACTTGCCAAGTGGAAAGGGAAAACTACTTAACATGGATATGAACCTATCCCGAGTGTTCAATAACTTTTGTATTCTCAATTCAAAGATTATGACCAAGTGGGTGGACTTGTGGATAATGGCAAAGGCAAGGCATTTGCAAGAGAGAGAAGCATGGAAACAAGCACATGGAGGAAGGAGGGCACCCCTAGTGCCTAGACACCTTGCATGTTTCCCAGATCTCATTGGTGCGGAGGGGATTCATGAGAGAATGACCGAAGCAAAAGCGTAGAGGAGAAGACATCAACAACAAATAATGGGAGTATGCACGAGGTTGCATAGTATCAAAGGTAGAGTACTCATATACCTAAACCATATTGTCAATATTTTTGTGTGTTATCTTTAATTTGTATTTGATAAAAGATATTTTCCTATTTATTAGTGCCTTTCCTTTAACTCTATGTCGTCAAAGGGTCGTCACTTTTGTACGCGCCACATTGACAAGCGTAGAACCACCATGGATTGCCATCATGGGGAACTTTGACACAGATGGTGATGAAGCCAAGTATTGCGGAACTATTGAAAGGTCGAGTGCAAGTGGTTTGAAAATGTGTCTAGACAACATGATAATGGCCTCTACATGGTGGACTCTAGTGTGCATCACACATGGAGGTATGATAATTTAGTTTTATCGCGCAGATGTCAGCCAGCAGGTGAGTGGCATGTATCTTTTTTATTCTTATTTCTTGTAGCATTAATTATACCAATGTTACTCACTTTGAGCTTCTATTTAATAGGTCATCTATATCCCAGCAATCCACCAACCAAAACTTTTGTTTGTAATTCCCGTAACACCTCCGGGAAGAACCATTTTTTCCACTCATGAAGTGGAGACCGTCTTCGACCCTCTTCGATGTCCGGCTTTGGATGAGGTGGAGACAGAGGAGAGGGAGGTCAATGAATCAAGTTCGGTGGCGACAAGTCTTAGCGAGGATGATTGTCATGATGATAAAGATGATGAGATGGAGGATGAAGAATTTGAATATGATGAAGCCAACACATCCACAAATAACAATTCTGTTTCTCTCTTTATTGATTTAGGAGCCATGGGCTTAGAATTGGATGATGCCTCATGTAGGGATCTTTTGGAAGATGATTCATAAACATTTTGCAATTGTGAAGTTTTTTGTCATGTAATCCATTCATTTATCTCTTCCCCCTCTTCCTCTCTCTAATTTTGTGAACATGTTCAATTACGTTAATCAAGTGACAATGATTATTTTAGCTAAAGCCAAGTGTAATCTTATTATCACCTCCCCCCCCCCCCCCCCCTCTCTCTCTCTCTCTCTCTCTCTCTCTCTCTCTCTCTCTCTCTCTCTTTCTCTTTTCTTTTTCAATTTGAACATTTTATACAATATTTTGTAATTATTATTGAGAGGAGGAAACACCAAAATTTAAAGGGGGGGGGGGGGTTATGTTTAAGCCAAAAGTTTAAAGTTTAGGCGCTAAATCTTTTTCTCGGAAATAAGCGCGGTAATATAATCGATAAAAGATGAGGTATTAAACGTGGAAAAGATCGCGATAATATTTTAGATAGAAACCTCCCCCCCCCCCCCCCCCCCCCCCCCCCCCCCCCGTCCTCTCTCTTCCTTCTTCAACTGAGTTTGGACCTTCTCTCTACAAAATGCAATAAAAGAGCGTGCCGTAAATACTTAGATATTTTCATAGCGTGAGTAGAGTTACGTCCACCAGCTGCGTGCTGAGAAGAATACATCTCGATTCAAATGCAAGACTTGCAGCCATGAGTTCACAGTGGTAATGCAACCAAAATCAAAGAGCATTTGTTTAAAGTCCCTCATAATGTGTTGGAGTGTAGGGCTCTGCCAAGAGATATTCATGCTAGAGAAAATTGTTGCACCTAAAAGGAAAAGTGATGCTGCGAAACAAGTTGCAACGGATGTTGAAATGTCTGCTACTGTCAATGAGGGGATGGAGCATGTGCCTATAGAAGCAAATGATCACACTCCCCAATCAACTCCTCTTCATGGACATGCTTCAATGTCAGCAACAACAGATCCTAGCTTAACCAAAGTTAGTAAAGCATCATCCAATGGACAAACGTTGTATGAAGCATTAGATAAGCAATGGTTTCTTGAGTTGCACTTGAAATGGATGCAAACATTTGTGACATGTGGTATACCATTCAATCTTATGCACAACACCATATTTCAAGATGCTTTAATAAGCACAAGTAGAAAAGGGTTTGTGCTTCTTGATCATAACAAGATGCACACAAAATATCTAGATAGAGTGAAAGAGAGTACTGAAGACATCCTCAAGTGCATATTGGTAGACTTTGCTAATGATTATGATTGCACCATATTGTTGGATGGATGGACCTACTATCAAAAGAAGCCATTTATCAATGTGATTCTTATCAACCCTAGAGAGTCCATGTTTTAGAAGCCAATAACACCTTTTTGAAAGAGAAGACCGGCGATTATCTAGCAAGGTAATATGAGTGCACCATAGCAAGGGAAGGTGGGAAAAGATTGTGACTGCAATTGTCACAGTTAACGCATCCAATTACAAGGTTGCAAGGAGGGATATCCAAGTTAAGTACCTAGAGAGTTCATTGGTACCATGTGCAATGCATACTCTTAATTTGATATTAAAAGACATTGGTAAAATAGCCATCATAAAAAACAAACACTACTTGATGCAAATAATATGGTGAAATTTATTAGAGAGCATCAATTTTTGTATACCCTTTTTTGAACTAAATTACCCAATAAACCTTTACAAATATTTTGTGCGACAAGGGTTGCAACCATATACTATGTTCTTGCCACCTTGTAATAAGTGAAGTATAATTTGATTGAAATGATATCTGATAGACAATGGGATGCTTGGCTCAACAAGTATCCTAGCTACAAAGGGGCAGCTACAAGATGTGCACAACTTGTGAGCTCGCCAATTTTTTGGTGCAATGTAGAGAGAATTGTCACTCTGGCCAGACCATTTGTAGATCTTTTGTGAATAGTCAACAAAGACTCTTTTATCTTTGGTCGAGTTTATTAGTATATGTCAAAGGCTTTACGCAAAGAAAGAGAGCATGTTGGCTTGGTGCAAAGGACAAAGCTTCCATAATCACACCTACATTCTCTTCATGAGAAAATAGATAGGGATAAAGTGAGCAAAGTGCTCAAGCCAAAGATTGAGTCAGCTCATTGAGTGGTTCAACTATGTTGAACTCAGTACTTCTAGGCTCAGTAGATGGGTCTGCAAGTCCTTGTTACAACAAACCGGCATGTTCTGGAAATGGTGCGTATGGTGATGAATATTATTGCAGCTTTGGTTTGGGCCTCTGCTAGATCTATCTCAAGCTCAAGGATTTTTCGAGGCAAAATGACAAGTGTTTCTCCTTGGGTTGCAATGTCTTGCCCTTGGCTCACTAATGCAACAAGCGTCTTTCACTCTTTGAGAAATATAAATATAGGACATTTGCGTGCACAAGCATTGGGTTATTGGTGTTACTTGTTGCCTCTTTCTTTGCAATGTGACCATGCCCAATGCTTGAATTCTTTGGGCGGTCTGACCAATCTACATGCCTCCCAAAGATATCATAAAACTACTATATAAAGTAGAGTGCCCTGTATAAAGTAGAGTGCCATCTGGTAATAAATTGGCATAACTCTCTTCCATCATATGAATCTTTAGAGAAATACTTGTGTGAGCTCTTTGTGTTACAAATCTAATAGCTTTACTGAAGCTGATTTCTTTACATTTTTGCTGAATTGAAATACTTGTTGACGCACAAAGTGGTTTGGACATAGCTTCATACACTCTTTGAGGCTAAGAGGCTCGCCTTGCAACCTGGACTTTTCCTCTTTGATTCTAGGAATAGCTTCAGGGTATTTCTCTTACCCATAGCACTCTCTCTCTTCTTTGTATTTCTCCTTTGCTTTAGTGTGGTTAAGCTCTTCTTTCATTTCTACATCAAGAGAATATGTCATCATTAGAAAGACTTATCGTGAAGTTAACAGGTCATCACATTTAAACCACTTATTGAATATTACGTCTAACCCTGAAAGAAAAAGGTAGGATAACTTAATCATGCTACAAAGTATTTTTAGATCGATCAAAGAATAGAGTGATAAAAAAACTTTATATAGCGGTAGTGCGCGTTGTTGAGACCATTAGTCATCACAAAAGGTATGTCATAATCAAAGAGAAAAGAATTATATGATTTAAAAATCATTAAAATTTAGAATAGTTTTACATTACTTTTATTTAAAATCAATTACCTTTTTATTAAAATTTGAATGATTTTTTTGTAGGGTCAAAAAGTGTAAGCTTTGTATGTTGTGTAAAGCTCAAACTCTCACTCATACAAGGTGTTTATTGTGTAGGAGTCACTTGCTATTTTCTTAGTTTTCTGACATGAGGAAGTTAATTAATGATTTAATTTAGAGGTTGCCATTTGCAGAGTGTACGCGCACATGAGGTAATCAATCTGCAAAATAAAATAGAATAGATATGAGTTGTTTCAGGTCTATTCGATTTTGATGTATAGATATTTTATCACCTCAAAGCGAACATAGATATAATTTTTTTTTCCCTATGTAGAGCCATCACACTATGTTCTCATTGGAGTTAAACTTTAGGAATATCATGTCTAAATACGTTGATATTTAATTATCTTTATCTGTAATGCTATGTCTATCATACTGTGTGATCGTACACGTGCAACAACTATAGATAGATAAGCACTCAGAGATCTACCATGGAGTGTGAGAACTTCATGTTCGCACTTCAGATAGATATGACAATTGTCAAGGTTTGTAATTAATCCTCATGTTAAAATGAGATTCAATTGCAAGATTTGATTAATAATATCTATTATTGTAATGTGCAAAAATAGTAAGCTTGCACTTTAGATAAATTGATATACTGAAATGTGATGATGAGTTTTATTTGTATTGTTTTAAATAAGTGATTAAGATTATCAATTATTGATTATTGTAATGTGTAAAATCCAAAATCTTGCACTTTTAGATAAATCGATGTAGTGTAATGTGAGCATTGTGATTGAAATGTTCTGTTTGAATTGATGAAGCTATTTTGCATTTGAAAAGATAAGTGTGATTGACATAAATTTATAGATGAAGAATGATAAGACTATCATTGATTATTGTTAATTGATAATAAAGCGTGAGTCTAATTGATGACGTGGATAGATTTTGATCACTATATTGATTGATAGATCATTGCTTGTGTAGTTTGTTGCTTTGAATTGTTTTTGACCTCAAAATTGACCACTGGATTTGTTGTTTTTAGAATATTCAATTCATTTGTTAGCATGTTGAAAGGACATGAGTGAAGTTACATCCACAGGATGCATATCAGAAAAAATACATCTCAATTGAAATGCAAGACCTGTGGCCACGAGTTCAATGGTAATGCAACCAGAATCAAAGAGCATCTTTTTAAAGTCCCTAGTAATGTGTCGATACGTATGGTTCCTCCAAGAGATATTTGAAGCATGTGCCTATGGAAGCAAATGATCACACTCCCTAGTCAGCTCCTCTTCATGAACATGCTTCAATGTCAGCAACAGTAGATCCTAGCTTAACCAAAGTTAGTGAAGCATCATCCAATGGACAAACATTGTATGAAGCATTAAATAAGCAATGGTTGTTTGAGTTGCACTTGAAATGGATGCAAGCATTTGTGACGTGCCCTAAACCATTCAATGCTATGCACAACCCCATATTTTAAGATGCTTTAGTGAGCACATGTAGAAAAGGGTTTGTGCTTCTTGATTATAACAAGATGCACACAAAATATCTAGATAAAGTGAAAGAGAGTACTGAAGCCATCCTTAAGTGCATATTGGTAGACTTTGCTACTTCTTATGGTTGCACCATATCGTTGGATCCGATGGATGGACCTACTATCAGAAGAAGCCATTCATCAATGTGATGCTTATCAACCCTAGGGGCCCATGATTGTAGAATTCATTGAGACCTCTTTGAAAGATAATACCAATGATTATATATCAGAGATATATGAGCCTGCCATAGCAAGGGTAGGTGGGCAAAGAATGTGATTGCAGTTGTCACAGATAACGCATCCAATTACAAGGTTGCAAGGAGAGCTATCCAAGTTAAGTACCTAGAGAGTTCATTGGTACCATGTGCAATGCATCCTCTTAATTTGATAGTAAAAGACATTGGTAAAATGGCCGTCATAAAACAAACACTACTCGATGCAAATAATATGGTGAAATTTATTAGAGAGCATCAATTTTTGTATACCCTTTTCTGAACTAAATTATCCAATAAACCTATATAGATGTTTTGTACAAGAGGGTTTGCAATCGTATACTATGTTCTTGCCACCTTATAATAAGTGAAGCCTACTTTGATTGAAATGATATCTGATAGATGATGGGATGCTTGGCTCAACAATTATCCTAGCTACAAAGAGGCAGCTACAAGATGTGCACAGCTTGTGAACTTGCCAATTTTTTGGCACAATGTAGAGTGAATTATCACTCTGGCCAAACCATTTGTAGATCTTTTGTGAATAGTCAACAAAGACTCTTTTTTCTCTGATCGAGTTTATTGGTATAGGTCAAAGGATTTACGCAAAGTAAGAGAGCACGTTGGTTTTGGTGCAAAGGACAAAGCTTCCATAATCACAGCTACATTCTCTTCTTGAGAAAATAGATAGGGATAAAGTGAGCAAAGTGCTCAAGATAAAGATTGAGTTAGCTCGTTGAGTAGTTTATCTTTGTTGAACTCAGTACTTCTAGGCTCAGTAGATGGGTCTGCAAGTCCTTGTTACAACAAATTGGCATGTTATGGACATGGTTCGTATACTGATGTATATTGTTGCAGATTTGGTTTGGGCCTCTGATAGATCTATCTCAAGCTCAAGGATTTTTCCAGGAAAAATGATAAGTGTTTCTCCTTGGCTTGCAAGATCTTGCCCTTGGCTCACTAATGCAACGAGCGTCTTTCATTCTTTGATAAGTATAAATATAGGACATTTGCGTCCACAGGCATTGGGTTATTGGTGTTACTTGTTGCCACTTTCTTTGCAATGTGACCATGCCCAATGCTTGAATTCTTTGGGCGGTCTGACCAATCTACATACCTCCCAAGGATATCATAAACATAGAACTGTTGTATAAAGTACAGTGCCATCTGGTAATAAATTGTCATAATTCTCTTCCATCATATGAATCTTTAGAGAAATACTCATGTGAGCTCTTTGTGTTACGAATCTAATAGGTTTACTAAACCTGATTTCTTTACATTTTTGCTGGATTGAAATAGTTGTTGACGTACAAAGTGGTTTGGACATAGCTCCATATACTCATGGAGGTTGAGAGGCTCGCCTTGCAACCTGGACTTTTCCTCTCTGATTCTAGAAATAGCTTCAAGGTATTTCTCTTACCCATAGCACTCTCTCTCTCTCTCTTCTTTGTAGGTCTCCTTTGATTTAGTGTGGTTAAGCTCTTCTTTCATTTCTACATCAAGCAAATATGTCATCGTTAGAAAGACTTATTGTGAAGTTAACAAACCATCACATTTAAACCGCTTATTGAATATTACTTCTAACCCTAAAAGAAAAAGGTAGGATAACTTTATCATGCTACAAAGTATTTTTTGATCGATCAAAGAATATAGTGATTAAAAAAAACTATATATAGCGGCAGTGTGCCTTGTTGAGACCATTATTCATCACAAAAGGTATGTGATAATCAAAGTGAAAAGAATTATATGATTCAAGAATCATTAGAATTTAGAATAGTTTTACTTTACTTTTATTTAAAATCAATTACCTTTTTATTAAAATTTGAATCATTTTTTTGTAGGGTCAAATTATATAAGCTTTGTATGTTGTGTAGAGCTCAAACTCTCACTCATACAAGGTACTCAGCCTCAAAGAGTGTATGAAGCTATGTGCAAACCACTTTGTGCGTCAGCAACTATTTCAATTCAGCAAAAATGTAAAGAAATCAGCTTTAGTAAAGCTATTAGATTTGTAACACAAAGAGCTCACATGAGTATTGCTCTAAAGATTCATATGATGGAAGAGAGTTATGACAATTTATTACCAGATGGCACTCTACTTTATACAGCAATTCTATGTTTATGATATCCTTGGGAGGCATGTAGATTGGTTAGACCGCCCAAAGAATTCAAGCACAGGGCATGGTCACATTGCAAAGAAAGTGGCAACAAGTAACACCAATAACCCAATGCCTGTGCAGGAAAATGTCCTATATTTATACTTATTAGAGAATGAAAGATGCTCGTTGCATTAGTGAGCCAAGGGCAAGATCTTGCAAGCCAAGGAGAAACACTTGTCATTTTGCCTGGAAAAATCCTTGAGCTTGAGATAGATCTATCAGAGGCCTCAACCAAAGCTGCAACAATATACATCACTATACGGACCATTTCTAGAACATGCCGGTTTGTTGTAACAAGGACTTGCAGACCCATCTACTGAGCCTAGAAGTACTGAGTTCAACATAGATGAACTACTCAACAAGCTGACTCAATCTTTGGCTTGAGCACTTTGCTCAATTTATCCCTATCTATTTTCTTGAGAAGAGAATGTAGCTGTGATTATGGCAGCTTTGTCCTTTGCACCAAAGCCAACGTGCTCTCTTACTTTGCATAAAGCCTTTGACATATACCAATAAACTCGATCAAAGAAAAAAGAGTCTTTGTTGACTATTCACAAAAGATCTACAAATGGTTTGGCCAGAGTGACAATTCTCTCTACATTGCGCCAAAAAATTGGCGATCTCACAAGCTGTGTGTTATGAAATAAGACGTAGCTAAATAGATAATTGAGTAGATTACTTAATGGAGAGAGACAGATTTATATACACGAGATTATAGAGTAGAGAGAGAGAGAGAGAGAGTACACACGATATACGTGGTTCACCCAATGTGGGCTACGTCCACGGGAAAGCAGCCACTCAATGGCTTTAGTACTTCAAAACAAGAAGTAGTTTACAAAGGGATTATACCCTTAATGGAGCTCCCGCCTTGCTTCACTCTCACCACCTCACACTCACCTTGTTGCATCAACTTCACACTATGAAATGTGTGTAGAAATGGCCTCCTTTTATAGGCCAAAAGGGCTGCCCTCTCTTATGAGAGACAGCCATGTGTAGCTGCCCTTGTGCGAATAAGTCCAAATCGGACCCTCCAATCCGCCCATGTCATTCCGGGGGCAAAAAAAAATTTTGGGGGCCTCCGCCCTCGAGGCCTTTAAAGTTGCCCCTGATTCTTGTCCGTGAAAATTTTGGTTTCCGGTGAGTGATTTTCCTTCACGCACGATGGCTTCTCCTCATAATGGGGGCCTTACAAATGTGCGCTTTTACCACAGAAAATTACAAGGGTAAATCAGGCTCCATACTTAACAATCTTCCACTTGGAGACTGATCTCCAAACCAAACCTGTGACTGCTTTCCATTCTGGCTTCTTATCCTTGAATGCCGATTGAAGATGAGCAAAAGCTCAACTTCTCCTTGTTGACCACCTTTGTAAACATGTGTGCAGGATTTTCACTTGTATGCACCTTTCCTAGCTTTAGTTGTCCCTCTTCCAAAAGAGTGCGTATGAAGTGATATCTCACCTCAATGTGCTTTGTCCTTGAATGAAAGACTGAGTTCTTCGCAAGATGGATAGCGCTTTGGCTATCACTGTACAAGACACAATTGTCTTGTTTGAATCCAAGCTCTTCTAAGAATCTGTGAAGCCACAGAATTTCTTTGCTTGCCTCCGTCATTGCTACATACTCTGCTTCCGTGGTAGAAAGTGAAACCACTTTCTGCAGCTTTGAAGCCCAGCTTACTGCTGTGCCTCCAACCGTGAACACATAGCCAGTAGTGCTCCTTTGAGTATCTTTGTCACCTGCCATATCTGCATAGGCATACCCTTCTAGAAAAATATCAGTTCCTCCAAAATACAAAGCATTTGTTGTTGTCCCTTTTAGATACCTAAGTATCCACTTCACAGCTTGCCAATGCTCTTTACCTGGGTTGTCCATGAACCTACTCACAACTCCCACTGCATGTGCAATGTCTGGCCTTGTCCAGACCATAGCATACATTAGAGAACCTACCGCTGCAGCATATGGAACTTTAGACATATAGGCTATCTCCTCTTGTGCATGTCTTTGGACACATATCCTTCGTTAGTTTAAAACGACCAGCCAAAGGTGTAGAAACTGGTTTTGCATTTTACATTGCAAACCTTTCTAGTACCTTCTTGATGTAATCTTCTTGAGATAGCTTTATTGTCTTCTTCGTCCTGTCCCTTGATATTTTCATACCAAGTATCCTCTTTGTAGCACCTAAATCTTTCATTGAAAAAGATTTGGACAGCTCCTCTTTTAGGTCTTTGATGTCCTGCATGTTAGCACTTGCAATCAACATGTCATCAACATACAACATTAGGATGATGAATTTTCCATCTCCCAAATTCTTCGTGTAGACGCAGTGATCCGAGTTTCATCTTGTGAATCCATGATCCAACATCCATCGATCAAACTTCAAGTACCATTGTCTTGATGCTTGCTTTAAACCATACAAGCTCTTCTTAATCTGCAAACCATTTTCTCCTTACCTTTTACTTCATACCCCTTTGGTTGAAGCATGTAGATTTCCTCCTCTAAGTCACCGTGAGGGAATGCCGTATTTACATCCATTTGCTTGAGATTTAGATCATGAGCAGCCACAAGGCTTAAGAAAAGCCTAATTGAGTTCATTTTTACAACAGGAGAAAATATTTCATTGAAGTCAATACCTTTTTTTTGAGAAAAACCTTTTACCACAAGCCTAGACTTGTACCTTTTCTTCCCACCTTCTTCTTCCTTTAGCTTGTACACCCATTTGTTTTGAAGTGCCCGCTTACCTTTAGGAAACTCAACCAACTCCCATGTTTGGTTGCGATGTAGTGAGTCCATCTCCACTTGCATGCTCTTCGTCCATTCTTCTTTGGATTCATGTTGCATAGCTTCTTCATATGATTCCGGCTCTCCAGAATCTGAGATCAAGAGATGGTTGAAGGAAGGAACGAACCTTTCAATAGGTCTACTTGCTCTTGTAGATCTTCGAGGAATAGGTTGAGGCTCCTCATTTGGTTGACGTTGTTGCACATTGTCACCGTTTGCAGTCCTTGAGTCTTCACCGTCCTCAATCTCCATGTACTCATCACCTGTTTCTTTTGTTTGTTTTCTTTCCAAGTAATCTTTGTACATATTTTGTTCGTTAAAAATTACATCCCTACTCCTTAATATTTTACTATCTTCAGGATTCCATAGGCGATACCCAAAGTGTCCTTCTCCATAGCCAATGAAGAAACACTTTTTGGACTTTGCATCTAACTTTGATCTTAGGCTTCTATCTATGTGCATGAAAGCCTCACACCCAAACACTTTGAGAAATGCATAATTCACCGGTTTACCTGTCCATGCCTCTTCTGGAACTCCCCCATCCAATGTCGTTGAGGGAGACCGATTGATTAAGTACACAGACGTACTTACAGCTTCCGCCCAAAGCTCAAGCGGTAGGCCTGCATGTAGCCGCATGCTTTGTGCTCGTTCCATGATTGTCCTGTTCATCATTTCCAAAATCCCATTTTGTTGAGGTGTCCTTGGGGTTGTCCTTTGCCTCCGAATGCCATTGCTAGCACAAAAGCTTTCAAAAGCTTGGCTGCAATATTCGCCTCCATTGTCGGATCTGAGGCATTTAACCTTGGTACCTGTTTCATTCTCCACAAAGGCTTTGCACCTTTGAAATATGGAAAATACATCGGATTTATTCTTCATGACATAAACCCATGTTTTTCTAGTCGCATCGTCTCTGAATGTTACATAGTACAATGAGCCACCAAGTGATGGTGTACTTGCAGGACCCCAAACATCAGAATGAACCAACTCAAGTTTTTTATTTTTTCTTTCATTTCCTGATTTTTGAAAATTTTCCCTCTTTTGTTTACCATAAACACAATCTTCACAGAACTCTAAGCCCACTTCTTTTAAACCTGGTAGAAGCTTCTTTGTTTGAAGGATTTGCATTCCTTTGGCACTCATATGCCCAAGTCGGTAGTGCCACACCGCACTGTCAACTTCTGTAGTTGCTGCACAAGTTGAAGGTTGTGTGCTAACAGTACACAAGTAAAGTGTACCGACTTTTTCACCCTTGGCAACCACCAAAGATCCCTTTGAGATCTTCCACCGTTTGTTTCCGAATGCAATGTTGTGACCTTCATCGTCCAATTGTCTTGTAGAGATCAAATTTTTGCAAAGAGAAGGAACATGCCTAACATCTTTAAGCTTCCATTCATTTTCGTTAGCAGTTTTGACAGAAACTGTACCTTTGCCGACAATCTCACAAGCTTCATCATCTCCCAAGTATACATACCCAAAATTACCTTTGGTGTAGTCTTGGAAATGTTGCTTGTGTGGTGTCTCATGGAATGAACCCCCGAAATCTACTATCCACGAATTAGACACATTGTCTAATGAGAGAATTAGAGCATCTTGCTCTACTTTACCTGCCACATTGGCCTCCGATGTTGGCTTGTTGTCTTGAGACTCTGTCTCCTTCTTCTTCTTGGACCAGCAATCCTTCTTGACATGGCCCTTCTTGCCGCAGCTCCAACATTCAAGAACTGACTTTGTGCGTGACTTGCTCCGCCTTGAGCGGTC
The DNA here is from genome assembly GCF_014529385.1 of Adiantum capillus-veneris. Classification (NCBI taxonomy): domain Eukaryota; kingdom Viridiplantae; phylum Streptophyta; class Polypodiopsida; order Polypodiales; family Pteridaceae; genus Adiantum; species Adiantum capillus-veneris. The sequence continues at coordinate 79,381,119 of NC_140950.1, read as the reverse complement.
ATGACCCTTTTGGTTTTTGAACCTCTCCTTAAGCCTTCCTCTTGTTTCCATTGATAGTGCAGCACTTGATGCTTCTCCTTCGCATTTCCTCGCTTAGGAGAACACCCACAACATCATCAAACTTAAGAGTATTTGTGCCAGAGATAGAATTACTGACAGCCATCACAAGGTTGTCCCAACTATCCGGTAGAGATGATAGTATAAGGAGAGCTCGCACTTCGTTGTCGAAATTGATTTTCACTGATCGAAGTTGACTTATGTTTGTGTTAAAGTCATTTAGGTGTTCTGCAACTGAACCATTCTCTGCCATCTTTAGATTGAACAAGCGCTTCATAAGAAATACCTTATTGGATGCCGATAGTTTCTTGTAGAAGTCGTCAAGTGGCTTCATCAAGTCCTCCGTGGTCTTCATCTTGCAAAACATTGAAGGTCACCGTTGATGCCAAGCTTAACCGGATTGTTCCTAGTGCCTTTCGATCAAGGACAATCCATGCTACATCTGCCATTGTTGCGGGCTTCTTCACAAGACCGCCTAGTGGCAAATAGAGGTCCTTTTGGTAGAGATAGTCTTCAATCTGCATCTTCCAATGTTGGTAGTTTTTGCCGTTGAACTTCTCAATCTTGAGCTTCCCTTCCTCCGCCATAACTCCCACTCAATTCAAGGAATCCTTTCCTTGAGATAATTTAGCTACGAGCAAACCTTGCTCTGATACCAATTGTTATGAAATAAGACGTAGCTAAATAGATAATTGAGTAGATTACTTAATGGAGAGAGACAGATTTATATACACGAGATTATAGAGTAGAGAGAGAGAGAGAGAGTACACACGATATACGTGGTTCACCCAATGTGGGCTACGTCCACGGGAAAGCAGCCACTCAATGGCTTTAGTACTTCAAAACAAGAAGTAGTTTACAAAGGGATTATACCCTTAATGGAGCTCCCGCCTTGCTTCACTCTCACCACCTCACACTCACCTTGTTGCATCAACTTCACACTATGAAATGTGTGTAGAAATGGCCTCCTTTTATAGGCCAAAAGGGCTGCCCTCTCTTATGAGAGATAGCCATGTGTAGCCGCCCTTGTGCGAATAAGTCCAAATATGACCCTCCAATCCGCCCATGTGTGGCTGCCCTTGAGAAGACAAGTCCGCTTTTGAATTCGGCCACCGGCCATTGAATTCGGCAACCGGCCACCGGCCATTGACTACCGGCCACCGGCCATTGACTTTCGACCACCGGCCACCGGCCATTGACTTTCGACCACCGGCCATCGGCCATTGACTACCGGCCACCGGCCAACTGACCGGTTGTTTTCCGACCACTTTCCGGGCGCCGTCCGGCCATAATATTCCGGCGAAAAAGAATATTCCGGGGATTCTTGTCCGTGAAAGTTTTGGTTTCCAGTGAGTAATTTTCCTTCACGCACGATGGCTTCTCCTCATAATGGGGGCCTTACAAATGTGCGCTTTTACCACAGAAAATTACAAGGGTAAATCAGGCTCCATACTTAACACTGTGCACATCTTGTAGCTGCCTCTTTGTAGCGAGGATACTTGTTGAACCAAGGATCCCATCATGTATCAGATATCATTTCAATCAAAGTAGTCTTCACTTATTACAAGGTGGAAAGAACATAGTATACGGTTGGAAACCCTATTGCACAAAATATCTGTAAAGTTTTATTGGGTAATTTAGTTCAAACAAGGGTATACAAAAATTGATGCTCTCTAATAAATTTCACCATATTATTTGCATCGAGTAGTGTTTGCTTTATGACGACCATTTTACCAATGTCTTTTAATATAAAATTTAGAGTATGCATTGCACATGGTACCAAAGAACTCTCTAGGTACTTAACTTGGATAGCCCTCCTTGCAACCTTGTAATTGGATGCGTTATCTGTGACAATTGCAGTCACATTCTTTGCCCACCTGCCCTTGCTATGGCACGCTCATATATCTCTGAAATATAATTATTGGTATTATCTTTCGAAGAGGTCTCAATGAATTCTACAATCATGGGCCCCCTAGGGTTTATAAGCATCACATTGATGAATGGCTTCTTCTGATAGTAGGTCCATCCATCCAACGATATGGTGCAACCATAAGCAGTAACAAAGTCTACCAATATGCACTTGAGGATGGCTTTAGTACTCTATTTCACTTTATCTAGATATTTTGTGTGCATCTTGTTATGATCAAGAAGCAAAAACCCTTTTCTACCTGTGCTCAATAAAGCATCTTAAAATATAGGATTGTGCATATCATTGAATGGTATAGGGCATGTTATGAGCGGGATGAAAACACACACTCTTGGGAAGATACACACACACACACACACTATGGGGAACTACTCAGCTTACACAATCCACCTGGCCTAGACAGGGAACACACCGATGGAGTGAGAGAAGAGAGACTATCCACTTGCCCACTCCACACAGAGACAGAGAGAGACACTCACACACACACACCTAAAAGCTCAGCTCAAAAGAGGATAATTTCTGATGTTAAGATACAATAGAGCTTGGGCCAACAACAATGGAGCAAATAGCTTACACAATATGGGTAAAATATACCAGATACAATCACAAATTGGAGCAGAAGCTTCGCTCATATGAGAAACTTACACAGCCAAAAAAGCAGAAAAAGAGTGAGGAATTTGGAAAAATGGACAGTGCCATCGTGTCTGGAACAGCCCAAAACCCCAGTCTACAATGTCAAAGTGCTCAAATCCGACCTCGGATGAGCAATTTACGGCCAAAACAGGCTCCAAAAACCCCAAAAACACACCTGCGACTATTCCTCCTCTTCTCTCCACGTTTTTTCTGGTCTTCTCTCCTTTTTTTCAGTTCCCACACTTAGCTTTAATACTTGGGCACCCTTGGCCTTTTAGATAACCTCAAACGGACCACGAACATGCCAAAAATTGACCTCGCAGTGCATAGTTGTCAACTTTTTGCATCATTCGCACACCTGGCACTCAACTTTTTTTCAATAATGCATCCCGCCACCACGTGAAGTGGCTCTAAAGTATGGTCCTCATGATGACCTTTATGCATAATTATCACAAGGAAACATCCACGTTGTGTCCGTACTCATCCACGTGCAAATATTGACCCCATTCGACGTCCGGACGCCACTAGATGCCATCTGACGCACCTGCTTACCTCATGTCGTCGGCCTGTGGATAGCTTACTCAAGAAGTTTTACACGCTACCAACTCATCATTATTATACAAAAAACACACTGGTATTGGTAATAGTGAAAATCGATGCACTATGTACATGGTGTCCTACCTGTACACATGTGGGCCCCACGCAACCACCTAGCTCTGGAAAATGGGCAATCCTTTATTCGATGCACCATGCATGGGTATGTACATATGTGCAATCCATTGCTCCAAAACACTCCTGACATAATTTACCTATCCTCTAGCCTGCTAGAGCATTCATGCTCAGCAATAGCAACAAAAAGCGATATGAGACTCGCTGCCTGGATCCCACACAAAAACACTTTGCATTCCCGGCATCAAAAAATTAATCAAGCTTCCACCTGGTTCCCAAAGAAAACTTGTCAAGATTCCATATATCAATCTTGCATCAAGAAAACCATCAATTACTTTGGCATAGACCGGCATGTGCAAATATATCTCCTTCTCCATAGTTGAGAGGTCTCCACTGATCATTTGTGTCATCAATTCTTGCTTCTTTGGCAATTCAACCTTGGTTTGCATCAGCCCTTCAATCACTTCATAAGGCCCTTCACTTTCCTCTTCAACCTCATTTGCAAATGCGACTACACCAGACTCCTGGATTTCTTTGTCCATCAAAAGAAACGCAACAGCAGCATCCTCATCACTGCTGGTAGTGCTATCACTGTCCTCATCTATCACCGTGGAAGAGTCTTCATCACTAAACTCATTCTCATCTTCATAAATCTCCTCTAATCGTTTCCTTGTGTCCATATTGTATTTCTTCTTGGCACCTGTCTTTCCATAGAGGCTAATTGTACCACGTCGCCAATCCTGAACAACTCCCACAATAGGTAACCATGGTGTGCCCAATATAATAGGATATGCTCCCAATCCCGCTGGCATCACATGAAAATCAACCACTGCCTTTGCATCGTATGCTTCCACTTCTAAGCTCTTTACAACACCCAAACATTTTACTTTTTCATGGTTTGCCAATCTGATCCGAAAGCCTGACACCCGAGTCACTGTAAGACCCATCTTCTCAACGCATGAGTGTGTTATCACACATATTTGGGCCCCGCCGTCAACATAGCCTTGTCCCAGATTTTTCCTTTTATGCCATACATCTACTATTGGACAAATTTCTGGTAGCTCATCCATCGCTAACACCTTCACTGAACCTCTCTCTGGCTCTTTCTCCATTGGGTTAACCATCCTCTTCAATTGTCGCTTTAGTTTAGGCACCATCTCTATAAGCTACCCAAAAGTAACATCTGCCTTCGTGCTTGTCAGATCCTCCTTCAAGTCATAGTTTAATTGCCCATCCCCTAGTGGAAAATCTGAAACATGAAACTTGCGACGAGCCCTTCTTTTTCTCTTGGTCTTGACATCCTTGCCGTCATGGCTCTTTTCCTTCTCCTTAGTAGGACCTGGGGCACTTCTTCCTTCCTTTTACTCTGTGGTCCTCTTCCCAATGGGCATCACTAATGTATCCTCTAGCTTTGACGCCTTCTCCAAGGTGACTACACTTAGAACTTTTGTCTTTCCCTTTTCCTCCTGGGTTAATCCACTGGTTCCTTCCTCTCCTTTAATTTTGATGCCATAATCATTCGACCTAGTTAGCACCTGTCTTGGCAATGGATACATGTCTCCCCCCATCCTTGGTGGCTTATCACATTGCGGGCTGATGTGGCCCAACTCTCCGCAATTATAACATGTGGGCGTCTGCCTCCAGAACCTACCATTGCTTTGTCCAACACCATTCCTAGGCCTTTCTTCACTTCTTGGCTGATTTGCAAACCTCCCTCGACCTCGATTATTTCCCACTTGACCTAGCATGTTTAGGCTGAGATTCTTCATTAAATCTACCACTTGCCTCATGTCTTGCCTTAGCCCATCATCTTGCACTGCTGTAGTGACCATTGCTGGCATAACCTGAGGAGTAATAGAAACCAATGGTTCATGATGAACCCCTGACATGCGACCTTGCGAAGAATCCATAGGCTAAATTCAAACCTCATGGGCAAAGACCCCACCCCTAACTGGCTCATTTTCCTCAGCTTCCACTCTTTGTTCCTTGCCACTTCCAATGCATCTTCATATGTCCTAGGCTTCTTTAGCTCCACTCTCCAACGTATATTCTCCCAAAGACCAGCCAAGAACCTGTCCTTCTTCATCATATCAGGTGGGGGTACTTGTGGTGCTAAGGCCTTGCACATCCGCTCCCATGCCAATGAAAACTTATGTATGTACGCATCTACTCGCTCACCTTCCTTTTGCACCAAACATTGTACTTCTTGCCACACTTTGTCAGGATCTTCTATCTTCACAAACTCCACTTCCAACCCATGACCTAGATTGTCCCAACTCAATCTTACGGGTGGATCAGCCGCACGCAGCTCCTCTTCAAATGTTTTGGACCAAACTCGTGCATCACTCTTCAAACAAATTTGGAGAAGACATAACATTTGTGCCGGATCATGAATTTGGTTGCTAATGCAGGCAACCTCCATCTTTTCTAAAAGGTCTTCCACATCTTCATCACTTCTTCCATGAAACTCCGGATAAGAGAAAGCCATGGCTACCCAAGATTAATGCTTTGAGAACCTCTTCGAACACAAAACTTTTGACTGACTCAATTCCCAGAAACTTCAATGGAGCTCAACTTTAGATAAGGACAAACACATGCACATCAAATGAGTTTTCATAGTTGATCTCATCTAAATTACAATAGGCAAAGGACATTCTAGGATCTCTTTTAATCTTCTTGGCCCGAACATAAAGACTATGCGCTGTTGGAAAAAAATCTTCCTGGACACATGAACATTTATCTGGATTCTCTGAGTTAAAGGAAAAGGAGTGAATTGAGGGCCATTTTGATCATCCATTAAAGTCAACTATGAAGCTCCCAAGAAGGCACACCTGACTTATCCTTTGACTTTGCCATAATTTCAGCAGCATAATAGTATAAATGGCTTTAAAGACCAAAAACCAGCCATCATAACTTGGAAAAATTTTGACAGAGTTTCCCCAGAAGTAGAGCAGTAAGAACCCAAAATATAGACTGTATATGTATGCATAAACTGGCAACAATAGAACCCGAGCATCAAATAGGAATCACTAATACATAGGCTATGGCGAGGTCATGAAAAGGGTGCTCTAGCTACTTGTATCACCAAAAGTATCTCCACATTTGAGAATCCCCCAGCTCAATAAAACCTCACGCTATCGACCCTCACACGAAGGCTAATGCAAATCTCGTATAGTCAAGTCTCAAAAATGACTATCTTCCAAACCAAGTCTCAGAAATGGCTGGGACTGCCAAATAAAACCAAGTATGGCTCCACAAATGCATACAATGACAGTTTCTACAAGTAACGTACAATCCAGTAGACAATGCGCTCAAACAGGCGCCAAATGATGCATACCCACAACAATTGCAAGTGACCCCACTGCTAGTATATCACTGTACTCCAGCTAGTTGTACCTGTGTGAATCAACTATACCTGTACTTTTCCCTATAACCTGTAACCTGTAATCTGTAGTCTCCAACCTGTAATCCTGAATCTTGAAGCTTGAAGCTCGAAGCAGAAGGTAATTGAAGATCCTCAGAGGGGGCGCCAAAAGAATGTGAGCGGGATGAAAACACACACAGCGCCTCTATAATGATCTGACACACACTCTTGGGAAGATACACACACACACACACACACTATGGGGCACCACTTGGCTTACACAATCCACTTGGCCGAGATAGGGAACACACCGATGGAGTGAGAGGAGAGAGACTATCCACTTGCCCACTCCACAGAGAGAGAGAGAGAGACACACACACACACACACACACCCAAAAGCTCAGCTCAAAAGAGCATAATTTCTGATATTTAGATACAATAGAGCTTGGGCCAACACCAATGGAGCAAATAGCTCACACAATATGGGTAAAATGTACCAGATACAATCACAAATTGGAGCAGAAGCTTCACTCATAGGAGAAACTTACACAGCCAAAGCAGCAAAAAAAGAGTGAGGAGTTTGAAAAAATGGACAGCACCATCGCGTCCGGAACGGCCCAAAATACCTGTCTACAATGTCAAAGTGCTTTTCTCAAATCCGATCTCGGATGAGCACTTTACAGCCAAAACAGGCTCCAAAAACCCCAAAAATACACCTGCGGCTGTTCCTCCTCTTCTCTCCACGTTTTTTCTGGTCTTCTCTCTGTTTTTTCAGTTCCCACACTTAGATTTATTACTTGGGCACCCTTGGCCTTTTAGATGACCTCAAACGGACCCCGAACATGCCAAAAGCTGACCTCGTAGTGCATAGTTGTCACCTTTTTGCATCATTCGCACACCTGGCACTCATCTTTTTTCCAATAATGCATCCTGCCACCACATGAAGTGGACCTAAAGTATGGTCCTCATGATGACCTTTATGCATAATTATCACAAGGAAACATCCACGTTGTGTCCGTACTCATCCACGTGCAAATATTGACCCCATTCGACGTCCTGACGCCACTAGATGCCATCTGCCGCACCTGCTTACCTCATGTCGTTAGCCCGTGGATAGATTCCTCGAGAAGTTTTACGTACTACCAACTCCTCATTATTATAGAAAAAACACACTGGTACTGGTAATAGTGAAAATCGATGCACTATGTACATGGTGTCCTACCTGTACACATGTGGGCCCCACGCAACCACCTAGCTCTGGAAAATGGGCAATCCTTTATTCGATGCACCATGCATGGGTATGTACATATGCGCAATCCCTTGATCCAAAAAACTCCTGACAATGTCACAAATGCTTGCATCCATTTCAAGTGCAACTCAAACAACCATTGCTTATTTAATGCTTCATACAATGTTTGTCCATTGGATGATGCTTTACCAACTTTGGTTAATCTAGGATCTACTGTTGCTAACATTGAAGCATGGTCATGAAGAGGCACTAACTAGGGAGTGTGATCATTTGCTTCCATAGGCACATGCTTCAAATATCTTTTGGAGGAACCATACGTATCGACACATTACTAGGGACTTTAAAAAGATGCTCTTTGATTCTGGTTGCACTACCATTGAACTCGTGGCCACAGGTATTGCATCTCAATTGAGATGTATTTTTCCCGATATGCATCCTGTGGATGTAACTTCACTCATGTCCTTTCACCATGCTGACAAATTAATTGAATCTTCTAGAAACAACAAATCCACTGGTCAATTTTGAGGTTGAAAAAAATTCAAAGCAACAAACTACACAAGCAATGATCTATCAATCAATATAGTGATCAAAATCTATCCATGTCATCAATTAGACTCATGCTACATTATCAATGATAGTCTTATCATTCTTCATCTATAAATTTATGTCCATCACATTTATCTTTTCAAATGCAAAATAGCTTCATCAACTCAAACAAAACATTTCAATCACAATGCTCACATTGCACTACATCGATTGATCTAAGGTGCAAGATTTTGGATTTTAAACATTACAATAATCGCTAATTGATAATTTTAATCGCTTATTTAAAACAATACAAATAAACCTCATCATCACATTTCAATATATCAATTTATCTAAAGTGCAATCTTACTATTTTCACACATTACAATAATAGATAATATTAATAAAATCTTGCAATTGAATCTCATTGTAGCATGAGGATTAATTGAAAACCTTGACGATTTTCATATCTATCTGAAGTGCGAACATGAAGTTTTCACACTCCAGGGTAGATCTCTGAGTGCTTATCTATCTATAGTTGTTGCACGTGTGCGATCACATAGTATGATAGACATAGCATTACAGATAAAGATAATTAAATATCAATGTATTTAGACATGAGATTCCTAAAAGTTAACTCTAGTGAGAACATAGTGTGATGGATCTACATAGGGCCAAAAAAATTCTATGTATGTTCACTTTGAGGTGATAAAATATCTATACGTCAAAATCAAATAGACCTAAAAAATTGATATCTATTCTATTGTATTTTGCAGATTGATAACCTCATTTGCATGAACACTGTGCAAATGGAAACCTCTAAATTACATCACTAATTCACTTCCTCATGTTAGTAAACTAAGCACATAGTAGGTGACTCTCCTCTTTGATTCTAGCAATAGCTTCAAGGTATTTCTCTTACCCGTAGCACTCTCTCTCTTCTTTGTAGGTAGTTTGGTTAAGCTCTTCTTTCATTTCTACATCAAGCAAATATGTCATCATTAGAAAGACTTATCGCGTGAAGTAACAAGTCATCACATTTAAACCGCTTATTGAATATTACTTCTAACCCTGAAAGAAAAAGGCAGGATAATTTTATCGTGCTGCAAAGTATTTTTTGATCGATCAAAGAATACAGTGATAAAAAAAACTATATATAGCGGCAGTGCGCCTTGTTGAGACCTTTCATCACAAAAGGTAATCATAGAATAACACAATGGAATAATAGTCATGTTAGTCATAATAAATGAATACAAATCATCATAGAATAAAATTACAACATCATAGAGAACACCATAAAATCATAAATATCTCAAACATAATATATCAGAAGACAATGCCATGATATCATGCAACAAATACCTAAGTCACCATGAACAGTATCATGACGTAATGAAGAAACTTCATAGAGAAATAATTCATTCAATTATAATAAATAATAATTGAACAATATCATGCCATCATAAAAAAGTTGTGTAGAACATAATCCATAACATCACGATAATTAACAAATCATCATAAATAAGATCATAGCATCATCGAACAAACCATGAAATAAAAGTTTTATTAATGATAAATTAATCACCATGGAATGGTGTCATGAAGAAAATCTATGAAAAAATAAACATCCCAAACATAGAAAAATATCGTGAAACAAGATAATGAAACAATATCTTGACATCATGAAATGATCATCTCAATCATTACAAATCAACAAGATAGTAAAACAATATCATGGCCTCATGAAATGATCATCTCAATCATTACAAATTAACATAAAATAATATTGTGGCATAAAAAATCAAAGACATAAAATAATAATTATTGCAATCATAACAAATTATCATAAAAAAGCACCATGGCATCTCTCTTTTAATCATGATAAATATACATCATGAAAAATTGACATGCAACAAGAATCTAAATAATTGTGAGTCAATGTGAAATAGTATCATGACATATGAGAAAACTCCATAGAGAAACTATTCTTTCAATCATAACAAATCATCATGGATTAACACCATGACATCATGGCATAGCACCATGGTACAAGTAGCATTAAAATTGTAAGAAATCATTACAAAATAATTATATGGAATAACAAATATCTAGATCATAATGAATCAATATGAAAAGAACTTCATGGAATTATAGAATAAATCTATAGAATAATAAAAATAACAACATATCATGAAATGGTACTATCATGACATCATAAAACAATCATCTCCATCATTACAAATAGCATAAAAAAATAACATGGTATAATGAATCAATTTCATGGAACAGTGATTCTTTCAATCATAATGAATCATTATGGAATAATACCACCATATTAAAACAACTCTATCTAACAAAAAACCATCTCAATTATATTGAGTCATCCATGAAATAATGCTATGGGACAAAAAACCATCTCAATAAAAAACAATTAGTACAAACGATTTATAATCATCATGGAAATTCATCATGATATCATGGAACAACTCCATGAAATAGTTGTTCCATGAAATAATAACCATCTCACTAGCAAACCATCGATATGGAAGACTTATAATCATTGTTAAAATACATCATGTCTCATAGAACAAATCCATGAAATAATAACCATTTCAATAACAAACAATAATGAAAACACATCATGGCATCATGGAATAATTCTATAAGTGAATACCATCTTAGTAACAAATGATCAATACGAATGACTTCAGCTAATCACCATTTCAATAACAAACAATAATGAAAACACATCATGGCATCATGGAATAACTCTATAAGTGAATACCATCTTAGTAACAAATGATCAATACGAATGACTTCTAATCACCTTAAAAATGCATCATGACATCATGGAATAAATCCATGAAAGAATAACCATCTCAATGAGAAACAATATGTATGAATGATTTATAATCACCGTGACATTATGAAACAACTCCATGGATTAATAATCATCTCAATAACAAGCGATCTGTATGAATGAAACATGTCATGGAAAAAAAAAACTCTATAAAAGAATGATCATCTTAGTGACAAATGATCAGTACGAACAAGTTCTAATCATCATGAAAACGCATCATGATATCATGGAACAACTTCATGAAAGAATAATTATCTCAATGAAAAAACAATCAATACAAGTGATTCTTATTTATCATAAAATGGTATCATGTCATTATGAAACAACTCTAGAAAGCAACGATCATGTCATTGATGAAAGATCAATACAAACAAATGAACAATTTATAATCATCATGACAACGTATATGGAATCATGAAACAACTTCATGTCTAGAAGAATAACCATCTCAATAATAAACCAATAGTACAAAAGACTCTTAATCATCATGGAATCATAGAATAACTCCATGAAAGAGTCACTATCTTAATAACAAACGATCAATACGAATGACTTCCAATCACCATGGAAATGGATCATGGCATCATGAAACAACTCCATGGAAGAATAACCTTATCAATAACATGAAGAGTCAGCATGAACAATTTCTAATCATCATAGAAATACACAATGGAATCGTGGAACAACTCCATGGAATAATAGTCATATTAAAAAAATGAACAATCAATAAGAACAACTTCTAATCATGATGGAAATGTATCATGGCATCATGGAGTAGCTCGATGAAAGAATAATCAATTAAGTGACAAAATACTAGTACAAACAACTCCAAATCATCATTGAAACGCATCATGGTATCATGGAATATCTCCATGGAAGAATAATCATCTTAGTGACAATGAAAATACATCATGGCCTCATGGAACAACTCTATAAATAAATAATTATTTTAATAACAAATGATCAATATAAACGACTTTTAATCATCACAAAAACACATCATGGCATCATGGAACAACTCCATGAAAGAAAAATCATCTCAAACATAAACAATCAGTATGAATGGTTTGTAATCATCATTAAAATGCATCATGACATTTCACAATCTCAATAACAAACAATTTCATAGGAACTCATCATGAGTAAGAACCACAAATCTTTGATGCTTGAAGTTAATAAACACATTTTTAAAGTGTATCTCTTTGATAAGTAATAAAAAATTTACCTCTTCAATATTTTATATGTAAAGAATTGACATGAATCAATAAATCATAATGTTTTGACATAAGCTATCACATCATTAAGATCATAACTCTTTGATGTTTACAACCAGAAGACAAAATAAATCATCAAAATATAGCTCTTTGATAAACAATTAGAATCATAAGCGCTAATACAAAGACAAAAAATAATATGGATTATCAAAGCATAAGCTTCAATATCACAAATAAAGGTTATAGAATCAATCATCAAAATCATAAGTACTTGAGATATAGCCAAAGAAATCATCCAAACATAACACTTTGATATCCACATGGAAAGAATAAGAAAAAATTATCCAAACATAATTCTTTAATATTATTTTTTGAATATAATACATATTGTCAAAATTATAGCTCTTTAATATCTGTAATCATAACTCATGAATCATCAAATTTATAATCCTTTAATATCTACGATGGATACAAATTTTCGTTTTCAAGGAGTCTTAAAGTGAAACGTCATACATCAAATCTCTCTATAAAATACAATAAAGTAAATATAATTCTTTCTACAACAATATCATGGAACTCTTTGTAAATTAAATAAAACAAAACCTTGATTTCTTTTTTATCTTAGATTATGTACATCTAATAGAAAAAGTAAAAATAAAAAGAACTAAAGTCATATGGCTTTGATCTAACTTGATGTACATACATCAAAATATATGTGATACATTTAAAGAGTAAATATCAAGATTAATTAGATTATCTAATTTTTTCAATATGTAAATCAAATTAAAGACAATATAGATTATATATGCATAACTCTTGATCTAAATTTTTTTATAGCAATCAAATTGCATATGATGCATAAGCAGCACATCCAAGAATTATGCAATAAGAAACTTAATACGTGTCAATATAGAAACCTAATTTAATATAATGTAATTTTAATATAACTAGTTCTTTACCTATTTGTTTTATACAAACTAAATTATATATGATACATAAAAAGAAATTTAAAAATTATAATACAAACCTTAACATAGATGTATTTAAGAATATAAAATCTCTTATCTTTTGATGGGTTTGATTTAAAATGTATTGACAATAGTTACTAATTCATTGTAAATTATTTTAGACGTAGAATTTGACAAATTTATCATGACGAACAACTCTGAGATGTCCCAAAACCTTAAGAAAGACTCTTTAAACACTAAAATCGGAGCTTTAAGCAAAAAGTTATGACAATTTTATGTTTTATTAAATTGAAGATTTTTGTTGCTTCACAAAGCCGTGGGATGCCAAAAATGCCCTATTTTTGTGAAGAAAAAGCAACCATGCGCTCTGATACCAAGTTGATGAGACAGAGAAAGAGAAGAATAGAGAGAAAATATGCAGAGATTAGAATCACAAAGTGTTTAGAATAGGCACACAAGATAGTATATTTATAGAGAAAACCAACAGCTATACTTTGAGTAGCTTCACATATAAGCTCAAGAGCATATGCAAGAGTTGTTGAGATGGTGTGAGAGTATGGTGTTTATGATAATAATGTAGAGATTCTCCTCCTTTTTTTGGTTTTCCTCCCCCAAATTTTAGTGGTTTTTTTTCGTCCTTGAGTGCAATTCCTCATAGTTGGGGCTAAGGTAGTGTAGTGGGAAGCTAGTGAGGGCTAGTCAAGGTTGAGTGTGTGTGAGGTCAACAAAATTTGTGAGTGGAGATCATTCCATGTTATCTTGAGGGAGTGGTTCTCTTCATCCTCTTTTCTTGGTGTTGGTTTGAGGTGTTGTAGAGGCCAAGTCCCCAATCCTTCCTATAAACTAGTGCCCCCATGAAGGAATAGAGAGTAGTGTTTGCTGTTTGGATTACCACATTGGAGTCCACTTGAAAATCAAAACTAGGACTTCTCTAATATTGATTCTAAGATGATTTCGTAGGATCTTGATATCTTGAGAAGGCACTTGGAAGCATGCGATAATGTATTTGAGACTTATGGACAGAAAGATGAGCATAAATAGGGTTTTCTCTTTATGTTGACTTGCCAATACAGGCAATTTAACTTCTTGCAATTACTTTAGAAGTATGTCATGAATGATAATATGAATAAGAAATCTGATAGTTGGAAAAATACAAAGGATGCGCTTGTGGATTTTAGCAAAGGCCTTTCACATGGCAATGAGTATGTTGACGAGTACGCATATTTTTGGGATAAATAAGACCCTGTGTTTGATAGCACATGAAAAATGGCAGATGAGCTTATGCAAGTTGTGAATGGGAATTTAAAATATGAAAAAGCTCATTTGGATAAGCCTATGATAGAGTATGAATTATGGAAGCTGGAGATAGGTCTTTTTGATCAAGAAGTCAAGTGTGAGAATGACGCATCTTGTGAATTTGTGGAAGACAAACTTGTAGATGAAATGGATACTTGTCATGTGGATTTGGTTGCTAAAAATTCCCTCATGGACAGTTCTCTTGGTGATAAAAGAGTTGAATTTATTTACGAGTTAATCACTTTGTGTTTTTTTGGCTAAAGGTGATGCTTTTTCAAGTTTATATACATAGGGATTTGTCTCATATGTACGCTCTCTAAGGTGGCGTTGAGGTAGGTGAAATAAGTGCCGAGGGAAGGAGAGAGAAGAAGGATTAGATGGAGAGAGAAAAACATACTTGTGAAATAGAGATAGGATAGGGGTGTGAGAGTATTGACAACGCGAGAGAGAGAGAGAGAGAGAGAGAGAGAGAGAGAGAGAGGTTTCGAGAAAAGATAGGTTCGCTTTATGCAAAGCCTGTTCAAAATGAAAAATGGCTGGCTCAAGTTTGGGCAAAAAGGTTCTCAAGCTGGTTCAAATTGTGAAATTTTTAGTTATAATATTTTTAGTGTGATTATCCCTCTCAAATTTAGAGTTATCTTGTTCATATGTGTGTGAAAAGGTTCCAAAGCCGGTGATGGGGCTCCAACAAGCACACCCAGACACATCCCTCACTCTTTTCAGTAGCCTAAGCATGCACACTGGCCGGCTTCTTAAGAAGAAATCCCTTCCAGCAAATGGGCTCTCACTCTTGAGTACACAAAGATGGGGTGTGTGGAGGGAGAGAGAGAGTCTATGTGCTACAGACCTGAATTTAATTTTACCTTGTGGCTTCTAGCTTCGGGCAAAACTTATTCTTTATGCACTCTTGTCGGGTAGGTATACATGTAAGCCATAATCGGACAAACTAAAGGCTTTCTACAAGCACAAGAGCTCTCTTCCTTCAACCCTCTGAAATAACTCCTTGCACTGACTGCTTCTCTTTGGCTCTTATCCAAGCACCCTTCCCCCAAGCTCCTGCACTTCCAGCTATGGCAAGCTTTTCCTTTTTCTTTGAGGTCGACCTATAAGTGCCCGCTCCTCTTTCTCCCTTTTTCCATTGGCTGCACTTCCCCTTGCTCTACAGCTCATCGTCTTTTTGACTTGTTGCTAACAGTACATGAGTCACCCCTTTCCCCTCAGATGGTGACCCGGTTGAACATGGCGACCTCTACGAGCTGTGCCACGTCCTGATGGACTTGATAACTAGTTGCCGAAGATCATGATCAAGACTAGCCCTGATCTCTCATTCTCTCTCTTCCTATAGCCCAAGCCTTGCCCCCTATGCTACCACTTTCTTTCATGCACCAACCCTTCCTACCCTCATGGCGCCTTCTGTCGCCCTCTTCCTTTGCGGTCCCTTGGTGCTATGGCGCTCCTCCTCAACTTCTCTCCTCCAGCTTGACCGGTTGCCCTTGAGCTCTCTCACCTCTTTGGCTGCCTCTTGATGTAGGTTTCCCCCAACCTCTATCTCCACTTGGTAGTGCTACTCTTTGACTTGCTCTACAATAGCTTCATCTGCTTCCCCTCAATATTCTCCTGCATTGGCCACTCTTGCCCATGCCCCAAGCGAGGTGAACTCCCTCCTCTACAGCAAGGTGGGAGCATCAACACAAACTCGGCTCCTGCACTCCCTTCTTCTCTTTGACTGACTTCAAAACTTCCTGCTCAGCAGCCTCTGCAGCGGACCGTCTACCCCCCTCCACCTCACCTGTGTAGCCGGCCTTGCTCTTCGTTCCTAGTTGCAACTCTCCTTTTCGAGCCGCCTTGCCTTTGAGCTTGACTCCCCTTCTCTCCACAGAGCACTGGCCCTCTTGTACCTGGTCCACATGGCTGCGTGTTCCCCCTCCCTGCTTGGAGCTCTCCACGACCTTCTTGTCCCTCTCCACTTCTGTAGCGCACCCGAGCTTGCCTCGTGAGCCCCCCAGGGCTACCTTTTTGCCCTTCTACAAGTGGGAGCCTCTGGTATGGCCTCCATGCTGAGCACGATGCCGCACTTCCTTTCACAAACACACACAACCTTCTTTACCTGTTGGCGGCGGCCCGGCGGCCCACGTGCATGCCATTCCCCTACAGAGCCTATATACATTTGAAAAAAAAAAACTACTCTTTAAACAAAGCCAACAAAGGGCGGGTTCCCACCGGTCTTTGATATCATCTTGAAACATCTCTTTGATATACTAAGGGCACCGATTCTGGTCCGCTACCAGCTTATATTTGCAAGGTCAGTCGATCAGGGCAAGTGCCGAATAGCCCTCATGCCTCTTAGTGAGAATTCTACCATGTCTAATAGTCTTGCTTGACAGAGCACCATCCCTTGTAGAGCTTGTATCATGCAAGGTGTGTCCTCCCGCCCACTTGCAGCCCCTTGTCCCTCCTTGCAAGCTGGCCCCTCTCTTACTTTCTATGCAAGAAGGGCAGACATAGACAAGAGACATGTATCTTGACATTGATGCTCCCCATTGAGGGCTTTCATAAGAAATCTATCATCCTGCTGAGCCATGCATATTCCAAGGCATTGACTGCATATATAAGACAATGAACCCACCCTGACACATCAAATAGGAGGCCCTCTCTAAGAATGGTGGAAGATTGCCCTCGAATCCTCCTTAGCACCTATATAGGCATTACGAAAATGGCCGATTATTGGTTTGATCAGTTCCTCGATGCACTGATGGAGGAAAATCTTGATCCATCACCGCGTCCACAAAAAATGGTTCCGAGCCTTGAGAGAGAGTGTGTGAGGGAAAAGGTAGGTTCGCTTTATCCAAAGCTTGTTCAAAATGAAAAATGGCCGGCTCAGTTTGGGCAAGAAGGTACTCTCGGCAATTCAAATTATGGAACTTTTAGTTATAATATGAGATTTTTAGTGTGATTTTTAGCTTGTTAATATGCGTGTGAAAAGGTTTCAAAGCCGGGTCCACAAATAATGTTTCCCTAGTCCTGATTTGAGTGTGTGTGTGTGTGTGTGTGTGTGTGTGTGTGTGAGAGAGAGAGAGAGAGAGAGAGAGAGAGAGAGAGAGAGAGAGAGCACTCGGAGTGTGCAATAATATATGCTTCATTTGTGCGCAATGATAGGGGCATAATATTCATAGCGCACAAATCAAGCATATATTATTTCACACTCCAGTTAAGCAAATAGTGGTGGTCACTCATGGCGCGGCACTAGTAGATGCTTTTCAAGATTTGAGACTACTCGTGGCACTAGCATATGCTTTTTGAGAAGTGGGAACCATCATGGCACTAACACATGCCTGTGAGGGGGATTTAATATTTGAGAGTTTTTCATTTCAAGTTTTTTTGACAATTTTAGCAATCTTTAGAGTTATTTTAACTAAATAGGTGTCATAGCATAAAGTATTTATTTAATATAATTTCCAATCATCATACGACTCCATATATGTGTGGTTGACGGAGAGAGAAAGTATAAATTCTAGAGAGATAGTATTTATGCGCATTATCATTGGAAGAAGAGATCATAAATACTCGAGATATCACTACGCAAAGAGAGAGAGAGAGAGAAAGGGCATAACGATATGAAAATGTAAACCAAAAAAATCACCATTTCACAACTCATACCATTAGAGTCAAATATATTCACAGCACATGTCATCAAAGTCAAATAATCCATAGCATATATACATGCGATAAAGTAAAAAATCATGCTAAATAGAGATAATACTATTTTCAGAGTTAAATAATCCACAATATATACAAATGCAATAAAGTCAAAAATCATGCCAAATAGAGAGAATACTATTTTTTTTCAAGCTTGATATTTTTTAAACAACTTAAGTTTGAGGATGTAAGTACATTCGCTAAACAACCACAAGATAAGACCAAAATTAGAGTACAAAAAAGGAATAGTCGCCATAAATGTAATGGTCACTCTAAAAGGCAAGTAATTTTCTCCCAAATAGCTTGCAAGTTGCTTCTATCTTTTGCTTGAAATTTGAAATCTTGTGCTGCATAAACAATGTTTTTCTAAGATAGATAATCACAAGTGAAATAAACCAAAATAAATGTAGAAAAACACTTTAATATCATAGAATAATATTATAGTTTAGTGAAAGATGCATACCAAACCAGTTATAATTAAATTGAGGGAGAAATCCTCCTTGGTTATCCAAGAATAAAGGCGATGTTCGTTGGTGAGAGGGTTGGCTGATGAATAATCATGTACTCCTTAGGTTCAAGTCCGAGCACTTTTGTGTACACATAGTACATATGCTTGCATGCCAAAAAGGATTTGTTGGTCTTCTCTTGCTTTTAAAAATCTGGACACGTGCATGTTGGACTCTCTTTTATATGACTCTCATAACTATTTTTAGTGAGAACTCGGAAAAGTACATGCTCTTGAGACATCCAAAAATATAACTGTCATACTATTACATGCTTCCAATTTCTTGATGGCCTCTTTAGAGATTCCATGCCTCCACTTTTTCTTCCTTGAGCTACCACCACCTTCTTCGTAGTTTTCGGCTAGAGGTTGTGGATTTACCATTGAATTCTTTGTCCTAAATCCACTTTGATGCAGTGTTGTAAGTTCTTGTGTGGAGATATCTCTCCCTCTTGCTACTAACCAAACATTCAGAGCAGGAGGTAAATCTTTGACTTGTCTTTTGATTGATCGAGTATGCAAAATATCATGATTACAAAACCATAACCATTGCTGAATTATTTTACCCTTGAATATTCTTTCGGACCATATACATGGAGCAACAAGACCAATTGAGCAACTATGCAAGATATTGTCACATTTTTTTCTCCCTACTATTCCAAAACATTTTCTTTGACTTTAAATGGGCATTCTCCTGAAGGCCCACTGAGTGCGTGGTACATTACTCTCAAAAACATTGTTTATTTGAGATGACAAAGGTGTGGTTGTTTCTTTTTGAGATCCAATATCATCATCACTATCACTAATTTGTAGAGGAATGTTAGAAATACTTGGTCCTTGGGTATCAAACCTGATTTTTTTTTGGTCGACCATGATGGTTTTATTGCTTAGATTCCATGACATATTCCAGTCGATGGAAGCTACTTGTTCCTGTTCTGCCCCTCTTTTTGCATTGTACTGTTTCTTTGTCTACATGCAAAATTGGATGCACATACATTGGAGTCCCTGCAACAACAGCCTCGTGTAATAGATGGGCCACGTTGGTTGGAGTTGGAGTTTGTTGAGATTCAACTCGAGAAAGCAAGGTCTCCATTGTGGGACTCGTTCCTATAAAACACCCAGTAGTATATCCCAAACGCTTTGCACATTGAATATATGAGTTTATGTTACACAGGTATCATACAAGGAAATTTTTCTCTTTCCACCTTCACCTGCTAACCAACTGGCATGCACACTTTTTGATAAATGAACATTGGGAATTTGTGCCCGCTCCCACGGACTTAGACCAGCCTATGAAATTCAAACAAACATGAATCAAAAAATATAAATTTCATGTATGCAAAGTTTACAAATTTTGCTCAAAATATAAACTGTCATGAAGTTACTTACATCTGTTCCAATTCCTCCCCAGTGTGAAATTCGTTGCTCCCACCATTCAAACCATCTGCTCACTCTTGTGATGCTCTCTGTATATAGATACTGTCTCCACCATTTTTGAATTGAAAGTGCCTTTTGAGATGCAAACACAATGGTCTTACAAGCTCTCCATTCCTCACACATATCAATGTGTTGATTTGTTAGATGTTGAGGTATCCACTTTTTAGCATATTTGTGGAGACTCTGCTCCCAATGAAATAGGTAGGACTTCACATCCCTCCATGATATTAGCTGGCCTGCCATTGAAGATTGTTTGAATATCATTCCAATTTGCACCAGCCTCAACACACAGAAAACTTGCAAAGTCAGCTGTACTATGTCCATACTTTTCCATTGTTGAATTAAGGTTCTCCCAAAAAATAACTTGAGTCTTTGCATCCTCCTCTTTAGTTTCACATATAGCAATTATTTGCAGTGATTGTATGCTGCAAGATATTCAACATAAACATTTTCACACATATTCTCTTATTTAATGATAAAAAAATACGAGATATTTAAATACTTAAAGATTACCTTGGATCAAAAACTGAGCATGACATTGTTGCCCATCCATCTATTCTATGGGTAAAATCAAAATGTATCCACACATTTCTTAACTCACTAGTTTTAGTTCTTTTCATTCGATTTACTAGATCAATCCTAGAACCTGGTCCCTTAGTGGACAATTTAAATAGGAAGCACTTGTCATCCTCTTCACCCTATATAGGAAATCTACTCCGATGGAAGAAAGGAAACATGCACTTTTTTTGAAGCAATAAAATATTATCATATCCATCCCCAATAACAACACCTTGACTCTTCCTCTCCTTTAAAACAATTGAAGAAAACCAACATGATGCATCACAAGAAAGTTAAATCCATAATAGTTAAAAAATTAACAAATTCAAGGAACAAAATTGAGTTTCTCTTACCCTTTGGTTTGAACAAGTGGCATCATTTCTTCCAAAAAATCATTGAATTGTACATCGGATGTAACTTCAGCTTCCTCAACAATCAAGGAGTGGAGCATAAGTTGTTGAGCCACCAACATTTGAATTTTTCTTGGGCCACCCTTTTCAATTTTTAGTAATGCACTTACCAGTTTCTGCACTCTTGAAATAGCAGCCCTACAGGTTCCTGCCTTAACATTATGACAATGTTTACCAACATGTATTGCTAGTCCCGACATTGTACCATCTCTAGGCAAAACATAATAGATTTTGCAGGGACAAGCAGCAACACAAGAAACAACCTTCTGACAATAATGACAAGTTATTGTTGTTTTCTCTTCCATTGCAAGGTAGTACTTGTTGAACTGTTTGTCCAAATATCCATGAAAATCTTTACTATTAAATTCTTGTTCTTTAATATAATGATGACATGTTGAATAATTGCAGTGCATGCACCCCAAACAGTGGCTTAGACAAATTGTGCATGCTATTGCCATGGTTGTAACAGATGGGCGAGTCCACAAGTGACCATCAAAGCGTTGTTCCATCCTTGATATTTGTTTTGTTTTATCCTGAGTTGCAGGCAACTCAAAGCACAAATCTCCATCATAATGTTGTGGAAGTTCAAGAACTTGCAAAGGAGCTCCACATAATGTCAACATATCATTTAACTTTTTGGACCCTGGATTTTGTTGAATCCAAATGACGGTTGACTGAGTTTTGACCTGTTCTATATAATCACTACTACTTTGAAGATGCACAATTCTTAAAACATCTTCATATATCTCTTTATCATTTTCTTTCTCACTGTCAGATACCTGTATAAATGTGTCTGAATGAAGAAACTCAAACAAGCTCGACAAAGATCCATCTATTAAGAAATGATGATGACCTTCAATATCCCAGTGTGGTTGCAATAAGACTTTTGCTAGGCCACAACCACTTTCAATAAGAACAGATAGTGATTGAAAATGGCAAGATGGAGGCAGCAAACTCTGCAAATAGTAAGCACTAAGCAACAATGAGTTTCCCTTCAATTGAATGTCGTGGTTTACTATCTGACCACAAACCTTCCAAGTTATTGTCACTTTCATGTTGAACATATTCTGTCAAGCAAAAGATTACAGGGTGGAGGTGCGAGAAAACTGTGGTGAATTAAATGAAGGTGGTGAAGGTTAATGAAAGTTAAAGATGAAGTGAAGGTCAATGAAAGTGGTGAAGGTTAATGAAAGTGAAAGATTGGTAGGTAGACAAAAAGACAATTGCATAAGATCTTGTGACAGCTCAAAGAATAATGAAAATCATAATTGAAGAAGTGCACTTAAACTGGCTAGTACGTCATTTAATGTATGACGGTTGTGAATGTATGTGCATTCAAACTAGTAAATAAATACGTACCAGTGGAATATGTCATCAAATTTAAGGGGCCATTTAATTTCTAAATGGTGGTTCAAGGACTGCTTTAATGTAGTCTAATAGTGCCTCCATATTTTGTGTGTGTGTGTATGTGTATATATATATACTGATAGCCGTTTTTTCGGCTCTTTGTAATTGCCACAGTGAGTTACCTCACCCTACCAAAATCACCCAAACACTGTGGCTATCCCTACCATTTCACTGTACATAGGCGTGCGTGAGTCACGGGACTTTTCCCATATCTTCTTAAAAACCCTCAGCTAGCTAGTCACTGGGCTAGGTGAGCCAAAAAAAATTAAAAAAATAAAAAAATAAAAGTATATTATGGCCTCTTTGTGTGTAAATATTTCATTGTATATATGGCCTAAATATAGGGATTTTTAATAATTATTTTGGTATTTTATTTAAATATTTCTACTTAGGTGTGTGTTTTATTAAACCTATGTACACCTTCTTTCATCCTCTTACACCATAATTATATTTTTTTTTGCCAATATGTACATACTCTAACCTCATATTTTTCCTTTATACAAATCACTCCCACATTTTCACCCTCACCCTCGTGAAAACAAAAAAGTGATTTGTACTCATTGGTTACTTTTATTATATTATTTACTTGCATACCTTTTCCTCTTTCACCCAAAATAATTCGAGGGACCATATCATATGATTCCAATATCTTTCCATATCCATAACTCCTCCATATTTTTATTATTATTTTTACTCATTATTCTAACACCATGTGCTCATTGAGCTAAAGTCTGGACCTAAAGTCCGAGCTAAAGTCCATGAATAGTCCATACACTAGTCCCACCATGTATATATTTCTTATTTCACCAATAATCCTCCTCCATGCATGGGTCAAGGGCAACTTGAATGCTTTGTATTATAATATGACAAAGGAGGGGCTCACTCTTGGATGCATTGTACAAATTCAACAAAGGAGGGGACCACTAAAAGACTTTTGCAGGCATACAAAACAGGCTTTTTGGTGAGAATTTTGGCACCTATCTCCACTCTGAATTTGGAGTGGAGGTCAAAAGAGAAAATGTAGCCCACGCTCTGAATAATCACCCCAAATTTTTTCATGATTTTTGGAGCTACCAACTGTGAGCTATGATTTTTTTAGTGGACCCCAGTTTTCCCATGCTATGCAGCCACACTCTCTCTTCCACTTTATCATTTTCCTCTTTCACACACACTTCTCCACTCATCATCCCCATCTCTCTCACCACTCCTCTCTGCACACTACTCACCTTCTCCTCAACCTTGAAGAATAAGAGAAACCATGGTGAACTCATACCTCCCACACACAATTCCATTCCAAAATTGACCACCTAGTCTCATTTTTCCTCCTCCAAATTACCCATATCTATCAAAAAACCCCAAAATTCAGCCTCTTCTCTTAAAACACAGCATCATGGTCGTTGATTACTCAGCTTCAATTACCTTGTCTCTCAAGGAAGGTCAAGAGTGGAGAAAAAATGTACCGTCAAAGCTAGTGAACCGTCAACAAGCATCAAAATTGGCCCTACTCAAGACAGTTGGAGCATCAACCTTGTAAGAAATCCACCTTTTCTTACCTCTTAAGAGTTTTTCCTACTTATTTGTATCCTACATGGATACTCCCATTGTAAATATTCAATTCCATTTGTAAATTAATACTAACTCTACTAACACTAACCCACTATGAAAAGTCCTATCACCTCCATTTCTCTCCTCTCTCTTTCCCCACCAACTTCTTGATAATTCCAAGCAAAAGAAATTAGATAAATTGCTGAAAATCTAACCCAACCATGGTTAGAGGAGTAACCCTAGCCTTCAAAATTGCTATAAAAGGAGGGTGTAGCTAGCATAAGGAGGGGGGGAGCCATAAGCAAGAGCACTATGCTATAGCTTGAGAAGCCAAGCTCAACCTCTCTAGAAGGAGCTCTTGAGTGGAAGCTCATTGTCTTATGCATGTGCATGTGTTGTAATAGGGGATTAGCAAGGGAAATCTATGCCATTGTAAGAGAGAGAGTGATCATTCAATTGAGAGTAGGAAATCTATCATTTCTCCTACTAGTGTAAGCCCAACATTCGCTGAATCAAGGAGGGTGGATTTGGACTAAGCTTGGATACTTTGTCTCCCTTCCAACGTGAAGAAATGGACAACAATGATGCGTAAGTGTCTTGGTGTTTTTTTTTTTGTTAAGTTCTTGATAGCTTGTCTCTGGTGTTGTCATCAATCTAGCCATAAATCCCACATACTGTAAGAGGGCGACAGGGTGGAGAGGACTCCCCTGGCCTTAAGACAGTGATTGGGGTGGCTTTTCTTGTGATGTGTTGTGGTGAAATTTACGCAAGCTATGTTGAACAAGTACTAATCTCACTTTGATTTGTCATGATAGATTTGTAAGAAGGTATTAATGCAACAAGCACCCCCTCCCCCTTTCTCTCTCTTTCTTAAATATATAGTTGTGTTTGCTTGATCATTGCCGATACGTTTCAAAGCAGCCCGAGCACTATCTCTCTCTCTCTCGTGTTTTAGTGTGTGAGAGTATTCCATTGGTGTTAGGGTTAGTGTAAATTCCTTGCTTGTTTGTGGGTTGCTCTAACGATTCTCCTCTTTTGCGTCCTAGTTCGCTCTTAAACTAGGTGGTGCCCCTTGTGTAGTTGGGATTTGGCGGTGGGTTTGTTGTTTTGGTTTGTGTTGTGTTGTGCCCCAGCCCCATTGTGCTTGTCCCTTTGGACCTACAGCTTGTGCAAGGTGAATTGACAGGCTGCTTAAAGATTCGTTTAACTTCTCAATTACTTCCGCTGTTACCTCAGGAAGCTCCCTCGATGTTGATGCTTGTGACTTACCTTTGGGTCTAAGACCTTCTATTGGAACCTCTCCCCTTAAGCACTTGAGTTTCCTATACTTCTCAGCAACCCTAGTTTCAGCTGCATCAAAAGTAGCAGGTGCACCCGCCTCAACTTTTACCTTAAGGTCAGGAAAGAGTCCGGCTATGAACCTCTCCTTCTTTAAAAATTCTGCACCATCACCAGGGTTAGCAACATTTCGTATCCATAGAGCCCAAAGACGTAGAAACTCTTGCTTGTACAAGTAGTAGTCATCTAAGTCTTTTTGCTTATGAGAAACAATGTCTTGCCATAGTTTTTGAGTGTTTTGGGGATCAAAGAAGTATCTCTTAAAACGATTCAAAACTTCTGTGTAATTCCCCTTAACTTCCTCAGGCAAAGAGTCAAACCAAGTACTAGCATCTTTCCTAAGGACCACCTCAAACATTTCTACACGTTCTTGATCGGTTACTATCCTCTTGATACGGCAAGACATCTTGAAATTTGCTAAAAATAATTCTGCATCCTGTCCTTGGCCCCGTGGGGAGCCAGGGAGGCCTAACTTGAATTACCCAGTGATGAATGCAGGTGAAGGAACTGGTCAACAACCAAGGCTTCTACAAAGGCCAAATGGACCAAGAGCACCTCCACAAGGGGTAGAAGGAGTTCCACCTTTGCCAGATCCAAATGTGCATGTGGTAGAGGTGACAAATTCAAATGAGGTTGACATGGAAGCCAATGGAATTAAGCGTGGCCGAGGAAAAGGTAAAGAGAAAGAAGGAGTCACATCACAGAGTGACCATGGACAAGGCAAGAAGGCAAAGGAAACCAAGGAAACCAAGAGGACTCGACGTCGTATCAACCTCCAAGACTTCCCTCTTGGACATGGTATGGCTCCGTACAACTTGTTGGAAAACATGAGAGGTAAGGGTCCTGATATTTCATGGCCTCAATTTCTTGCATTATGTCCACAAGTTAGGAGGGATTTAACAAGGGCAGTTAGCACTAGGAGAAAGGTAAAAGAGAGTGTGCCTGTTGTAAAAATTGCACAAGCTGAAATGAATGAGGACATTACACCGGTGCTAGACTGTTACATCAAAGGGAGATTGGTTAGGAAAGGTCTAGTGGATGGGGGTGCACAAATTTGCATCATGACAGAGGGACTCATGCAAAAACTAGGCATGCACATCCATGAGACACCTGAAATTAGGGTCAAGATGGCAAACAATAGCAAGGCTAGGTACGTAGGCATTTGTAAAAATGTTTTTGTGGAGGCCTTTGGCATTAAGAAGGCAGTGGATTTCTATGTCATGTCTACCAAGGGAAATGGTTACCCATTTATCCTAGGAAGACCATGGCTAATGAAAATGCGAGCTTTGCAGGATTGGGAGAGTGGAAAGCTAATTTGCAGGAATGAAAATCACAAGAAGGTTGTCTTTGACATGAAGGAGCAACGCCAAGAGGAGCTCCATGAAGAATCATCTCAAAGTGAGACGGAAGAAGGTTGGACCGATAGCACTTCAGAAGAAGAAAGTAGCGGCAGCATTACTGAAGAGGAGTCTTCCATCGAAGTCATGGGGGTAAGGTTTAAGCCAAGCAACCAAGAGACCTCTTGTCAAGGCTTGGAGGAGGTAGGTCCTCAAGAGAACGAAGGTGATCAAGATGAAGGGATGCTGGAAGGTATGCTATCAACAACACTTACAAAGGATGAAAGAGAGGAGTTCAAATGTGTGCTAAGGAAGTTTCCTAGGCTTTTTGCTAAAGACTACACCGATGTGCGTGGAGTAGATGCTGTTCAACACAAAATTGAGTTGAAGCCAGAGGCCACACCTAAGGCTCAGAAGCTACGAAGGCTAGGAGTCATCAAGGAGCAGGCTTTACTCAAGGAGGTAAGAAAGCTTCTAGCAGCAGGGTTCATTTATCCAGTGGAGAATTCAGAGTGGGTCTCTCCTGTTGTTGTCACTCCTAAGAAGAACGGCAAGTGGAGGGTGTGTGTGGATTACCGTCCCCTCAATGAGGCAACAAAGAGAGATCACTTTCCCCTCCCATTCCAGGATGAGATACTAAATGAGGTAGCTGGTCATGAGAAGTACACTGTGTGCGATGGTTACTCAGGTTACTTTCAAATAGGGATTGCACTGGAGGATCAATTGAAAACAACCTTTATCACTCCTTGGGGTTGTTATGCTTTTAGAGTCATGCCATTTGGTCTGACAAATGCTCCTGCAACATTCCAACGTTTCATGAATATGGTGTTTCAAGCATTCTTTGGAAAGTCAATTAGGGTGTTCATTGATGATTTCTGTATTTATAGCTCAAAATCATTGCATCTACAAAGGGTAGAAGAAGGTTTAAAGAAGCTCTACGACATGGGAGGTCAACTCAACCCCGACAAGTGCCATATAGGTGAGGATGAAGTAATCTTGCTTGGTCATAAAGTTTCTTACAAAGGCATTGAAGTGGATCCTTCGAAGGCAAAGGCTCTTATTGAGCTACCATCACCCAAGAGTCTTAAGGAGGTCATCTCATTCATTCAAAAGGTGAAGTATATGTCATGCTTCATTCACTTAGCCTCGGAGTTACTTCACCCTTTGCAAAAGTTGACACAACAAGTAGAATTTGCATGGTCTGATGAGCTTGAAGAGTACTTTTGTAACATTAAAGTCATTTTTTCAGAGCTACCAACACTCATGCCTCCTTGTTGGGAGTACACATTCTTTGTTAGCTCTAGTGCTGGGAAAGAAACAATTGGTGCTGTGTTGCTACAACAAGATCCCCACAGTACAAGGATGCGACCCATCTACTTTGCTAGTAGGGTCATGAATGCTTTGGAGAGAGACTACACAGAAGCAGAACTCATGATGCTTTCTCTCATGTTTGCGGTGAGAAAGTTTAGATCCTACCTGCTACCAAAACCTTTTGTAATTCTCACTGCAGAAAATTTGTTCCCTTGGGTGTCATCTCAAATGAATCTTAGTACTAGGATCTCAAAGTGGATCATGGAGTTGCAAGAGTTTCAATACTCTTTCAAGGTAGAAGATAGTGTGCGTGCACAATTGGCAGGGATTCTCACTTATAGGGTGCACAAAAAGGAGATTAAGGTGCCTGAAGTAAAGACCCTACCATTGCCACCACCAAAAAGTATTCCTAATGCTTTTACTTTGTTCTTTGATGGAGCTTTTCGTCGAGCCACAGGAAAAGCAGGGGGAGGGCTAGTGTTGCTCAACCCAAGTGGAGAGGTGGTCATGAAAGAGAAGTTCAATCTACCAAGTTCAGCTAGCAACAATGAAGCAGAATATGACACTCTACTTCATGGTTTGAAGATGTGCATTGGCCAAGGGATACAACGCCTCATGGTAAAGGGAGATGCACTTCTCATTGTTAAACAGATTTTAGGCATTTGGACATGCAAGAATGAGAGCTTACGGACAAAAGTTCATGCCATTCGTAGATTGTTTAATCAATTTGAAGAAGTGCAACTATATCATATTCCTAGGAAACAGAATGAAGATGCTGATCATTTACTTGCACAACAAGCCGTTGCATGTGTAAAGAAAGAAGTGCAGGTCATCATGGTGGCGGCTGCTGTGAAGCAACCGAGGTACCAGGGATTGGAGTCATTGGCTCCCATCATTGGCTACATTTTGGAGGGTGAGTTTCCACCAGACTTCACAAAAGCTCAGAAGAGGAGACTCATGAAGAAGGCAAGCGTATATCTCTTCCTAGAAGGCTCCCTCTATCAAAGAGGGAAGGATCAAGTGTGCAGACGAGTACCAACTATCAAGGAAATTCCAGCCATTCTAAAAGGTTTGCATGAAGAGGCATGTGGTGGTCATTTTGCCCAAGAATTAACTGTGACGAAGATTTTGCTTTCGGGGTATGTTTGGCCAAGTTTGCATGTGGATGTTCAACATTGGTGTAAAAGCTGTCACACTTGTCAGATAAATGGAAATAGAAGGTTGGTGCATGGCCCGAGGCAAATAGTGCTTACAAATGGACCCTTTGAAAAGTGGGGCATTGATGCTATGGGTCCTCTGCCTAGGACAAAAAATGGTAAACTCTACATTCTAGTGGCTGTAGACTATATGACTAGGTGGGTGGAAGCACAAAGTGTGGCAAAGGTAAATGAGAAGACAGTGAGCAAATTCGTCTACACTCACATTTGTTGTAGATTTGGCACACCTTTGGAGATTGTTTCTGATAATGGTCCAGGGTTTAGAAAAGGATTGCTCACAGAAGTTTGTGAAGAGCTTCACATTCTACATCGTCATAGCACACCATACTACCCACAGTCAAATGGTTTGGTGGAGAAGGCTAATGGTGTCATTGCAGGAATCATTAGAAAGATGATGCAAAACAAGACAAAATTATGGGATGACTTCTTGGATGGTGCCTTGTGGGCATATCGAACCACATATAGGGAAGCCACGGAGTTCACACCATTTCACTTGGTCTATGGTCAAGAGGCTTTGCAGCCTATCGAGCTCAACATTCCAACAATGCGACTTCATGGCAAAGGAGCACAAGATGATCAAGAGGTATGGATGGATCGACTTCTTACGTTAGTGGAGCTTGAGTGGAAAAGAGAAGCAGTATATGAGTGCTACAAGAGGAAAGCCACACAAGCGAAAGAAACGCACGACAAGAAACTGAAGGACAAAGGCATCAAGGAAGGAGAGCTTGTGCTAAGGTATGACAATCGACTTGACAATCGTTTTGATGCCAAGTTTGAAACAAGATGGCAAGAGCCATACATAGTCAAGAAGGATTTCAATTCAAGTTACTATCAGCTTATGGACTTGAATGGTAAAGAGCACTCCAGGAAAGTAAACGGGTATCGCTTGAAGCCCTATTTGAGTCTCCTTCTACCAAAGGATCTACCAAAGATCTGTCCAAAGGCCGCTGTCTTATGTAAGTATTGTTACATGAAGCATGAGTGTAACTCCAGCCAAAATTCTGAGGGGCCAAACAATGAAGATCTCGTCAAGGACTCTGAAGCACTCTCTTTGGAAAAGATGCTCTATGATGGTACATGAATATACCATCATCCAGGGGGAGGGCTAATGATAGCCGTTTTTTCGGCTCTTTGTAATTGCCACAGTGAGTTACCTCACCCTACCAAAATCACCCAAACACTGTGGCTATCCCTATCATTTCACTGTACATAGGCGTGCGTGAGTCACGGGACTTTTCCCATATCTTCTTAAAAACCCTCAGCTAGCTAGTCACTGGGCTAGGTGAGCCAAAAAAAATAAAAAAATAAAAGTATATTATGGCCTCTTTGTGTGTAAATATTTCATTGTATATATGGCCTAAATATAGGGATTTTTAATAATTATTTTGGTATTTTATTTAAATATTTCTACTTAGGTGTGTGTTTTATTAAACCTATGTACACCTTCTTTCATCCTCTTACACCATAATTATATTTTTTTTTGCCAATATGTACATACTCTAACCTCATATTTTTCCTTTATACAAATCACTCCCACATTTTCACCCTCACCCTCGTGAAAACAAAAAATTGATTTCTACTCATTGGTTACTTTTATTATATTATTTACTTGCATACCTTTTCCTCTTTCACCCAAAATAATTCAAGGAGGGACCATATCATATGATTCCAATATCTTTTCATATCCATAACTCCTCCATATTTTTATTATTATTTTTACTCATTATTCTAACACCATGTGCTCATTGAGCTAAAGTCCATGAATAGTCCATACACTAGTCCCACCATGTATATATTTCTTATTTCACCAATAATCCTCCTCCATGCATGGGTCAAGGGCAACTTGAATGCTTTGTATTATAATATGACAAAGGAGGGGCTCACTCTTGGATGCATTGTACAAATTCAACAAAGGAGGGGACCACTAAAAGACTTTTGCAGGCATACAAAACAGGCTTTTTGGTGAGAATTTTGGCACCTATCTCCACTCCGAATTTGGAGCGGTGGTCAAAAGAGAAAATGTAGCCCACGCTCTGAATAATCACCCCAAAGTTTTTCACAATTTTTGAAGCTACCAACTGTGAGCTATGATTTTTTTAGAGGACCCCAGATTTCCCATGCTATGCAGCCACACTCTCTCTTCCACTTTATCATTTTCCTCTTTCACACACACTTCTCCACTCATCATCCCCATCTCTCTCACCACTCCTCTCTGCACACTACTCACCTTCTCCTCAACCTTGAAGAATAAGAGAAACCATGGTGAACTCATACCTCCCACACACAATTCCATTCCAAAATTGACCACCTAGAATCATTTTTCCTCCTCCAAATTACCCATATCTATCAAAAAACCCCAAAATTCAGCCTCTTCTCTTAAAAGACAGCAGCATGGTGGTTGATTACTCAGCTTCAATTACCTTGTCTCTCAAGGAAGGTCAAGAGTGGAGAAAAAATGTACCGTCAAAGCTAGTGGACCGTCAACAAGCGTCAAAATTGGCCCTACTCAAGACAGTTGGAGCATCAACCTTGTAAGAAATCCACAGACACTTGGAGCATCAACCTTGTAAGAAATCCACCTTTTCTTACCTCTTAAGAGTTTTTCTTCCTTATTTGTATCCTACATGGATACTCCCATTGTAAATATTCAATTCCATTTGTAAATTAATACTAACTCTACTAACACTAACCCACTATAAAAAGTCCTATCACCTCCATTTCTCTCCTCTCTCTTTCCCCACCAACTTCTTGATAATTCCAAGCAAAAGAAATTAGATAAATTGCTGAAAATCTAACCCAACCATGGTTAGAGGAGTAACCCTAGCCTTCAAAATTGCTATAAAAGGAGGGTGTAGCTAGCATAAGGAGGGGGGGAGCCATAAGCAAGAGCACTATGCTATAGCTTGAGAAGCCAAGCTCAACCTCTCTAGAAGGAGCTCTTGAGTGGAAGCTCATTGTCTTATGCATGTGCATGTGTTGTAATAGGGGATTAGCAAGGGAAATCTATGCCATTGTAAGAGAGAGAGTGATCATTCAATTGAGAGTAGGAAATCTATCATTTCTCCTACTAGTGTAAGCCCAACATTCGCAGAATCAAGGAGGGTGGATTTGGACTAAGCTTGGATACTTTGTCTCCCTTCCAACGTGAAGTAATGGACAACAATGATGCGTAAGTGTCTTAGTGTTTTTTTTTGTTAAGTTCTTGATAGCTTGTCTATGGTGTTGTCATCAATCTAGCCATAAATCCCACATACTGTAAGAGGGCGACAGGGTGGAGAGGACTCCCCTGGCCTTAAGACAGTGATTGGGGTGTCTTTTCTTGTGATGTGTTGTGGTGAAATTTACGCAAGCTATGTTGAACAAGTACTAATCTCACTTTGATTTGTCATGATAGATTTGTAAGAAGGTATTAATGCAACAAGCACCCCCTCCCTCTTTCTCTCTCTTTCTTAAATATATAGTTGTGTTTGCTTGATCATTGCCGATACGTTTCAAAGCAGCCCGAGCACTATCTCTCTCTCTCTCTCGTGTTTTAGTGTGTGAGAGTATTCCATTGGTGTTAGGGTTAGTGTAAATTCCTTGCTTGTTTGTGGGTTGCTCTAACGATTCTCCTCTTTTGCGTCCTAGTTCGCTCTTAAACTAGGTGGTGCCCCTTGTGTAGTTGGGATTTGGCGGTGGGTTTGTTGTTTTGGTTTGTGTTGTGTTGTGCCCTAGCCCCATTGAGCAGCACGGGAGCCTTGAAGGGTGTCTAGAGGCCACTCTTCTTGTTGCCCGCCCTGGACAGCCTCAATATATATATATATATATATATATATATATATATATATATATATATATATATATATATATATATATATATATATATATATGACTGACTTAGTATAAAAGACATAGCTTTTTTTTTTTAGTGTGTGTGTGTGTGAGTGTGTATGTGTATATAATGTTTTTTAGTTAAGTTATATACATGACTGTGTGTTTGTGTGTATATATATATGATTTTGTGGGTGTGTAAACAACCTAGCATTTTTTTAAGTTAAGATATATATAATTGTCTCTATCTTGTGCATGTGTGTGTGTATATATATATATATATGTATGACTGTGCACCTAGTTTTTTTGCCTAGTTGCTAATTCTCACCATCTTGTGTGTGTATATGTGTGTGTGTAAATAACTTAACTAAAAAAATTGCTACGTTTTACCTTTTGTTTCTTGTGTGTGTGTGTGTGTGTGTATATATATATATATGACTGTGCACCTAGTTTTTGTGTCTAATTGCTTTTTGCAAATAGTTTTTCTGCCTAATAGCTAAGTCTCACCATCTTGTGTGGCGTGTGCGTGTGTATATAACTTAACAAAAAAAATTCTACGTTTTTTACACACACACACACATACAATCATATATATGACTGTGTGTGTGAGTGTTTAAAAAATGTAGCATTTTTTTAAATATATGGCTCTGTGTGTGTGTACGTAAAAAAAGTAGTATTTTTTAGTAAAATTATATATATGAATCCATTTTATGTATATCTGTGTGTATATATATATGTATATGACTGTGTGTGTAAATACACAATGTATTATTTTTCTATATATTTATTATATTATTTCATTTACTAACTTGGTATAGAATTGTTTATGTGTTGGTTTAATGTATATATTTTATAAATATCTCACATTTTAATTGATATGAAAGTGGAGTTTTTCTGTGAAGAAGGAGGAGTAGAAGAAGAGAAGGTACTGTGTGAGTGTGTGTGTTTGTGTGTGCACATTTTCTACTCACGTGTGTGTGTGTATGTGTATCTGTGTGTGTTTACTTGTACTCGCCCGATCCACCGGAGGAGGTCCAATGGAGCTCCTATTGGACCTCCTCCGGTGGATCGGGCGAGCGCAAGTAAACACACACACACACACACACACTTGCATTATCACACAACAATGCACACACACACACACACACACTTGCATTCGCACACAACAATGCGCACACACACACACACACAGTGACACTCATGCATAGACACACACATTACAGTTGCATACATATACACACACACTCAGTAACAATCACACACACACATATACACACTTGCATTCACAAACATCAACACACTTGCACACATAGCACAAACACACACACAATCATGCACACACACACACACACACACACACATATATACACACTTGAATTCACACACATCAACACACTTGCATACATGACACCATGCAACACACACAATCATGCATACACACCCACACTTACAGTAACAATCATGCATTCACACACTTACAATAACACTTACAATGATACATTTGCATATTGCATAACTCGTTATAGTACTCGTTGTAGAGTAGAGCTATACAAATGTCGAAGTGGATTTTTATTTTTTCTTGCCGTGATCAAGTTGAGAGTGGGAGTTTCTTTAAATTTTCATTTTACGCCGTTATGCTGCCAAAATTTTAAAGTTTATATTTGTATTGTCGTTGCTAAGAAAATTTTTGTTGTTTATGGTTGATAGATAATGGTTCGTACACCATCTAAACGTGGCACGACAGGTATCTCTCAAAGTAAGTTCATCTATATTAAGCTATTTGTGTTCTTTTTATTTGTCTCCACATACTCACTAAACTAGTTGTGTTCTTATTGTTTATTTCTTTTAGGAGTAGGATACACATTAAGGTCTAGCACTACAGGGCATAGGGCCAATGCACGATCTTCCATTGCTTCTTCCAATGTCCGTCAGAAGGAGGATACTTGGGGTGATGTGCATGAAGAAGAGGAGCTATAGATATTCATGTTACACAAGGTGAATTGGTGGCCCAAAGTGTGTTTGAAGCAACGAAAATTGTTGCTAAACTTGCCGATCATCCAATAGTGTTTGGAAAGGATGTTCGTTGTGGAGGGTTTTTTTGTAAAGAGAGGTGGGGATCCTCCTCGCATTCCTCTCTGCACATTGATGGAAAATGAAGCCATTAGAGCGGTGGGTCTAGGAACTGACGGCTTGGTGAAAAGGTTTGAGATGTTTGGATACAGTGTGCTTGGAGCTCCATTTCTTGTGTCATTTAAGAAGCCAGGCCATGATCAATATTATGTTTTCGATTTAGTTAAAGATGAATGGCGGCCTATTTGGTGAGAAATAAGTGATGATTTTGATGATTCCCTTCCCTTCGAGTGGGAAGACTTAAGGGCAAAAAAAATTATTGTTTGGGATGGCAATCACCGCTTGAAAACTTGGATGCGCTTAATAAAAACACGTAAGTGATTTGTTTTTTGTTCAATGTAAAGTTGTCTTGTATTACTCTATGCTTTCTAATTTTCCTTTTGTTGTTGTAGAATTTTCAATGATAAAGTGGAGACATTGTTTTGTCAAGTGTCAATTTGTCTATGTTGATAGAAGTGCAGAGGTGAAGCTTATGCTAGCTTTGCACTCTCAAAATGAGTAGGCTCATTTGTTGTTTTTAAAGATATTGCTATTAATTTATCGATGTCATTCTCTTTCCATTTAATTTAAGATATTGTGGTTTAGGATTGGTAGAACCACTGTGAGCACAAGTTTTGGACAAGAGATCTTCTTGTTCCTAAAACTAGATGTGGCAAGCAAAGACTCTTCAATGAAATACTTTCCCCAAGATTGGGTTCGATGGATAGAGGTAGAGCTTGCTTCCAAGAAGAAGGCATCTAAAGGGAGTTGGTACAACACTCCTGATCTTTTATTGGGAATGCTCATATGGAACATATATTTTTTTGCCTTAAAGTACACTTTTTATGTAATTTCTAAAGCTTGCATAATTTTGTAAAATCTTAATTTTTTTTTTCACTTGCTCTACAAAAGGAAGACTTTGACTTGTCTCTTATCAAAGAGATGCAAGAGATAATTGATCCCTCAATTTCACTGCCAGAAAAGGAAATGGTTGCTCGATCGAGGAAGAGTAGAAAACATATTCAAAGAAAGAGCTTATAAGGTAAACACTTTCTCTTATCACCATTCATGTATGAATTTCCACAAAACTGTAAGTTGACATGTCATTTGGATTTGATTTATTGGATTGAAAAATTGATTTGATTTGATTTCGTGCTAATGCAATATAGATGTTGGCCATTGCCAACACCGCCAATGGCCGGGGGCTCTTCTCTTTGTTATTTAACTTCAATTGGATAAGAGAAAAGGATCAGGTGGGCCTTACAAGAGACAAGGTCCACTCTTTGGCAAATTCTAAAATATCACCGGAGAGGTAATAATCTTTGGATAAAAAATACACATGAAATCATCAAATGAATCAATGCATTTATGGTTTGGTTATTGTTTGCTCTATAGGAAAATGGAAATATTGCACTCTTTGATGCATTTCCATGTAGATGATGTTATTTTTGAGTGTTATATTAGTGCAATGAAGTTTAGAATGTACCTGCGTAAAGAGTGGTATTGGGGAAGTATTTTGAAGCAATGCTTGAGGATCAAAGGGAAAATGATTGAAGAAATGCCGGAGGGCTTTGAAGCATGGTTTCATTACCGATTGAGGGAGCACATTGATAAAGATTTTGTAGAGCTTTGAAGTAAGCTCAACACAAAAAATTCGGATGAAAAAATTCCAGAGCTTATGGAATCTTCAAGGAGAGTATTATTCACGTAATACAGTTGATATTTTTATGGTTGTTATTCTATTTTGTACTTAGAGTTTGTATAATAAATAAGTCACTTGGTAAAGGAACTCAAATAAAGTTAACTGCATTTTATGTAGATGGCTAATTCATCCTTACGATCAAATTCTTTTGGAGAAGTTGTCAGCTGTTGTTGAAAGTTGGAGGGACCTCTCTTGTGAGGAGTGTATGTATCCACTATGGATGAGAGATTATGATCGATTTAATTGCTTGGGAAATTGAGTATTGCCCTTGGTGGCTAGATTACACTCGAGGAACCTACCGACGTGATGAAGGGAACTTATATTTTGGCATTTATAAAAACTACAAAATTGTTAAAGTGCTCATACTATTTAGACTATGTTTGTGAGAAACATATTTTTGTTTGCTTTAGAGCACGTTCTTGAAAGAAATGAAAATGGTATTGATAGATATTGGCTCACCTTCCAAGAAAGCCACCTCTTCCAAAAGAGTAAACAATAGTGCAATCTACTCTATAAAGAAATGATTGGATTTTGTTAAATTCAAGAAGCCCAAGAAGTCTCCCAAAAAGAACAAAAAAGGCGCTCAAGGCTCCACATGTAAACTTGCTTGTAATGATATCTAGCTGTCACTTTCTGTCTACTCAACTAATTAAGAAAGTGTCCATAATAGCTTCTAAGAATGTGGCAGATAATGGGTGGTACATCACCTTAAGCTCCACTGATCACTTTGGCATTGTGTCTAGCCATGCCATCGAGATGGGATTCAAAATGATGCACACCATCCTTATTTTGATCCCCGATGGTTATGTGTGAAAGACCATTGAGATTGAGAGAGTAAGTAAATTTATTTTGCTGATTGAAAATCATGCTCGTAGTTTTCTTCAATTAGATCACATCCTAATTGTAATTTTTAGGTGAAACACTATTGTTAGGATTGTTTTATCATAAGGGTCAACGTCCTATCTACGATCGATTGACGAGATGGAGAGAGAGTGGTCAACAACTCTTTCGATGCTAAGTCTGGAATACTAGTGGAGCATGCCGACAGAGAGTACATTGGAGGAAGCGCTCTTAGAGGTGCTGGTGATGTAGCCTTGACTTATTTTGGTAAGAATATATGCTTCCTACTATGCTTTATTAGACTATGTTACATAAAGTAAAAATGTACATGTTTTTTTTCTTTTTTTAGCTGACTTGTGAGGACATTTACTGCGGAGCACACCTACATTGTTGATATGTTTTCTGGATGTGGTGGCTTGGGCCATGTTTGCACTGAGTTGTCCAGACATTGTCTCTGCATAGATAGTGATCCAGAGGTCTTTCAGCAGCATCTTTCACGCTTCAAGGCTCCATGTGTACGTGCTATTCTAGCAGTTGATTCAAATAGCGATGATGAGACTGACTAGCAACAATATGAGCCCGGATTACACTACCCTTAATTGACATCAACATTGGTATTATCTATGGTGTTTTCTAGTTTGTGATTTGTATGGGACGACGTGTGACAATGGTGTTTAGGTGCCACATTTTTGGTATTATTGAAGACATGTTGTTGGTGTTGATCGTCCTTATCAATTCAGCCATGATTTCATATTTATTATGCTAGATAGAAGTTAGTTGAGAGCTTTGGATTTACCAAAGTAATATACCAACACATGTTTTTTGCGTATGTAATTTCTTCTTCCCGTGAGCATTGGGCTGCTGCACGGAAGCAAGTATGGAATGGGGATTTTTTTTGTTTGAATTTTCACACCGTTATGCTGCTGAAATTTTGACTTCTTGTGAATATAATCATGCGTTTTGTTCATGTTTGGAAACATAATCATGGTTTCATGTATACACAAAAGTTAGGCAAGCTTTCACGGAAGCAAGTATGGAATGGGGATTTTTTTTGTTTGAATTTTCACGCCGTTATGCTGCCAAAACTTTGATTTCTTGTGAATATAATCATGTTTTTTGTTCATGTTTGGAAACATAATCATGGTTTCATGTATACAAAGCTTAACAAAAGTTAGGCAAGCTTTCATGGAAGCAAGTATGGAATGGGTTTTGTTTTTAGAATTTTCACGCTATTATGGTGTCAAAATTTTGATTTCTTATCAGTATTTCTTTACACTGTCGGTCTAAGAATATACATACATACATATATATATATATATATATATATATATATATATATATTATATCTATTTATTTACTTATTTATATGTGTGCGTTTATGTAAGTAAGTAGTTCTTCAACTCGTTAAAGTGTTTAAGTACTTGTTTATATAATATATATATTTATTTATATATGTGTGTTTATGTATGTAAGCAGTTCTTCAACTCAGTAAAGTGTTTTTATCTGCAAGAGTCTATGCGTGTATCATTACTTTGAGGTCTCTGCCCAAGCAAGTACATCAATATTTTTTAGATTCCTACTTTCAAATTGGATTATTAGGCATTCATCCTTGTTTGCAACAACACCTACATAGACAGGAAACAACATTCTACTAAAAGTAGGGTAAATACTAAAGATATGCTCATCTTTTACTTGAATTATATAAAAAACTCACATAGATTTGCTTTACGTTGTGGCTTTCAAATAGCTTGTAGTTACATTTGGCGGTTCGGTTTAGCTAGAAGATATCAATAGTACCCTAAGCTATGACAGATTTTGAAGATGTGTTAGTAGAATAGGCCGATTAAAAGTCTCATAGCTACTTCAATAGTATTATGTTAGACAGAGAGAGGGGACGGTCCCAAACTTTGACGTATGAATTATTCTCACCAAGGCACAGAAGATTGGAACACCATCATATAGTTCAAATAAGCATCATATAATTAAAATAAGTTGTTTACATGATTAGGTAGGGAATCAAACCTGCAGACACACACACACACAGTACAACTTGCATCACACTAGTACAATTTATCATCTGCTAGTACATATTTATTTACATATATTAATTAGTGCATAATTATTTAAATCTTGCCACAATATTCTACCACATTAGAGACACAGATGTTGACCAGGTTGATTGTGCGTTTGTAGACAAGTAAATGGTCAATCCCCGCCGACAAAGTGGCCTCCGAGAGTCATCTATGTATCCCCATGTCTCCCACTTGCCCAGAGCTTCTCGCATTGTCTCAAAGCCTTCATTGAGTTCCTGGTCTCCGGTGTTGCAAGCACAATCAGGGTGGTTGAACATCCGGATTGCCTTGTTTGTGTCACGCTCTTGCTACGTAAACATCTTCTTTTCTTCAAGGGGTGCGTTGGGGGGAGGAGTTTGTGAAGCTCTTCATGGATTTTACCAACGACCTCATTACAAGTAGTTTCATATCCTATATACATTGTATAAGTAAAGGAAAAATAAAAAAATCTCTCTTGATTGGCACCTTCGAGTCACTTGTGTTGCATATGTTGTTTGCCTCGTAACATTTATATAGGCTGAAGCGGCATGGTCTCAAAAAGCATTTGATAGTGATGGAAGAGTGGCATGTGGTAGTGACATGAGGGGTCCCACTTCTCAAAAATCACATGCTAGCTGCGAAAGTGGAGCGTGCAATAATATATGCATGATTTGTTAATATGACTATCATGCCCCTATGAATATTATAATCATCTACTAGTCCACCACTAACTAAAGTGGAGCGTGCAATAAAATATGCATGATTTGTCACTATGATTATTACTCCCCTATGCATATTATAAGCATTTAATAGTGCAATGAGCAACCACCACTAACTACCTCTCTTAAGGCTCGGGAAACATTATTTGTGGACCTAGATTTGGAACCTTTTCACATGCATATGAACAGGAAAACTCTAAA
The DNA here is from genome assembly GCF_014529385.1 of Adiantum capillus-veneris. Lineage (NCBI taxonomy): Eukaryota > Viridiplantae > Streptophyta > Polypodiopsida > Polypodiales > Pteridaceae > Adiantum > Adiantum capillus-veneris. The sequence goes on along the minus strand of NC_140950.1, from coordinate 79,340,167 downwards.
TTTGAGAGCGATAATCACACTCAATATCTCATGCAGGTAAACACACACACATACACTCTCTCTCTCTCTCTCTCTCTCTCTCTCTCACACACACACACACACATAGGTAGAAAATGTGCACACACACACACACACACACTCACACAGTACCTTCTCTTCGTCTACTCCTTCTTCACATCAAAACTCCACTTTCACTTCACTCCACTTTCATCTCAATTAAAATGTGAGATATTTATAAAATATATACATTAAACCAACACATAAACAATTCTATACCAAAAACTACTAAATGAAATAATCTGAACCGGCTTGAGAACCTTCTTGCCCAAACTTGAGCTAGACATTTTTCATTTTGAACCTATCTTTTCTCTAGCACCCTCTCTCCCCCTCATCTCCCACTCTCAGACTCTCTCTCTCTCTCTCTCTCTCTCTCTCTCTCTCTCTCTCTCTCTCTCTCTCTCCGTCCTGTGTCACCAGCCCACATGGCGCAAGAAATCTCTCTCTCTCTCTCTCTCTCTCTCTCTCTCTCTCTCTCTCTCTCTCTCTCTCTCTCTCTCTCTCTCTCTCTCTCTTTCTCTTTGTCGGTACTCTCACACCTCGATCCTATCTCTATTTCACAAGTATGTTTTTCTCTCTCCGTCTAATCCTTCTTCTCTCTCCTTCCCTCGGTACTTATTTCACATACCACAATGGCACCTTAGTGAGCATATATATGAGTGAAATCCATGCTTCTATAAACTCAAAAAAGCATTACCTTAAGCCAAAAAACCACGAATTGATTAACTCGCAAATAAAATTAAACTGCCTGTGAGACCTTGCGCCACTTATCCATCACTATCAAATGCTTTTTGAGACCATGCTACTTCAGCCTATATAAATGATATAGAGGCAAGCAGCATATGCAACACAAGTGACTCGGAGGTGGCAATCAAGAGAGATATTTTTATTTTCCCTGTACTTATTACAATGCCTGTAGGATATGCAACTACTGATAATCAGGTTGTTGGTAAAATCCATGATGAGCTTCACAAACCCCCCCCCCAAACACACCCCTTGAAGAAAAGAAGATGTTCACGCAGAGGAAGCGTGACACAAACAAGGCAATCCGTATGTTCAACCACATTAATCGCGCTTGCAACACCGGAGACCAGGAACTCAATGAAGGCTATGTGACAATGCAAGGAGCTCTAGGCAAGTAGGAGACATGGGGATGTAAGGTTTACTTCTTCCACCCCAAACACTGACTTTCTCCCAGATAATGTAAGGTTTACTTCTTACAGCCTTGTTAAAATTCTATCACAATCATTGATGTGATTTACCACATATTTACGGCATCCCCTTGAATCCAAAGCCTCATCGTTTTTAGGTGAGTCGCATCCTTTGATTGGCACATCATCAAGGAAAGGCATTTTAATTTGAGGTATGAAGTCACACAAGACTTTGTTCATACCGTTCATCATGTACAAAACCAAGTTGGTTGCTCCCTGCGCTTTACCAAACCCAAGGGTGTTCTCATGGTAGTCAAGTCCCTACTTTCCATTGCATCTGGAACTGATCATACCCTAAGTACAAATCCCCCATAAAATATAATTCCATTCCTTCAAATGCTTCTGCAAACTCATCTACAACTGGCCATGTACCCATATTCCTGGTTGTGACTTTGTTGAGAGGCTGCATGTCTTGAAAGAAGCGTTGTAGAGCTCAATTTTTTTTTGGTATAGTGAACCATCTACTTGAGTAGGGAACACATGAAGGTTCCAAAATCTCCATCTTTATCTTTTCTTTGAGTAAATCTATAAGCTTTGGAAAGAGTGCTTTTGGCACTGGAATTGGTCGTAAAATCCAAGGCACATAAGGTACACTGAATATTACCATTGGTTTGACTACAGATGGATCCACACACCCTATTTCATGCTGCTCAAATGCAAAAGAATTTGCATGTTTGGAGAGTGTTTATTCAAAGCATTTTCTTTCAATCTCTATCAAGGAGTCATTGCTTCCAAATTTTAACATCTTCAATGACTCTTGCATAAACTTGTGTCCAATTATTTTTGGGTCTGGGAGACTAGGTTGCAAAGAAGCTAGATCTTTCTTTTCCTTGCAATATAAGCAAAGGCAATTCCACTGGTTTCACCTTCTTTGCTATAGTCTTGTACTTTGTCTCCACTCACACATCTAGATCTTTTTGCACATTGAAGCACTCCTCATCTTTGAAAGACTCGATGATCCTATACATGTCCATAGAAGCTAATTTTACCAGGTCATTTCCTTATTGAAAACTAGAACCTATTATAGCATTGAGATCACCCATAAAATCTACAAAAGAAACCTTTTCAAAAACACCTGAAAGTATACTCGTCTTCATCTAGCAAATCATGGTTTTTGTATTTTCTCTGTACACACTATTTACATATTGCTTTTTTCCCTTTCTTTAAATCTCCAAATATTGTAAAAGATACTGATCCATCCTTTGCTACTAGTGCACCTATAGAAAAAGCTTCGTCTCCCTTTGGATCAGATGAGAACCTTTTTCTTCTTGTACCACTATACTCCCGCTTTACAATGGTACTCAGCCTCATCTCCCTTTGATCTCAATACTCTTTGCTTGGTTTTGGTAGAGAGTGGTCCCTTAAGCTGTCTCACAATTTCTCTCATGGTCAACGCAGTTGTCAAGAATTGAACAAATCGTTTTCCATCTTCGCTTTTGACCCTAGCATAGGCAAATCCATCATCCAACTTTTGTCTCCATTCGCAATGGGGTGATGTATGGTTGTCCAAGGATTAGAGGATATCTTGACATCTCTTGAACAAAGAATTTTTTTTCAACTTTCACATCCCCTATGGTTACATATATTAACATTTGGACAAGCCCCATAGAGATCCTCGGATGAGTTTTTCACAACCCTAATAATCCACCCATGGTCAGTATCAATTGGCCACTTTCCCTTCATATAGAGATTCTTGGACATGAGGTTCATCTCCGAACCGTGTTCTATCAAGGACACGTAAGGCTCCTCAAGGTCTCCCACCTTAACTAAGGTTTCTGTTGTAGCCCTTTCCTAATGGTTTCTAGAATAGCGTCTCTTATGAGTGGCTTTGTCTTCATCTTCATCTTCAAATTTAACATGCCTATTTCTGCCGCCCGAAGATTGGAAGTAGCATACAACATTCTCATCTTCATCTCTTTTGGTGTACTTATATCACATGCATCTTTGAAGCACTCTCTTCAGCTTCTGATTGGATAAAGTCCGTTAAAGCTTGTCTCTTTCTTCTTATGATATCAATGATTTCTTTGTGGAACTCTCTCTTTGCAATGCGAAGGACTTATCCAAAAGTAAACTCCACCTTGCTATTTAAGATCCTTTCCTATAAAACTTTCTTTAAATCTATGGCAGCTTCAATATCTGATTATAGCTTGTATGATGGGCTTTTTCCTTTTATCTTTTCCTTATATTGCTTTCCCTTTGGTGCAGCATCTCTCATTGGTACTTCTTGTGATGGAGGTTCCCTTGCCATGGGCTCTTGAGAGGGACCTAGATCCTTTCTTTCTGCACCTCTAGTAGCTCTCTTTGAGGGACCTTTATCTCCGTTTTCTTTCTTACATTTCAATAATAGCAGAAACTGGAGCACCATTGTCTCTTCTGCGTTGTCTTTTTGCCAACAGGGAGACTGTATCTAGTACATCATTCCACCTTGTCTCCAAACCTTTCTCTCTGTATCTTTGTCTTCCAAGAGAAGCTGTAGCTTTTCTTGGATTTCTTTGCCCATTGCTTGTAGGAAAAGTTCTACCTTCTCCCTATGCAAGGAAGCTTGTTCAGTTTGTGATAGTTGAGCATAGAGTCGCTCAAACACTCTAAGAAGCTGTGTAGCAGAAATCCATTCTTTAGGCTTTACAACCCAATATAAGAAAGTTCTTTTGGTCACCCTCTCAGAGTCCTCCATAAAGTAATCTTCTTTTAGAGAAAGCTTGAATTCCTCCCAATTTCTTCCATGAGCATTTTTAATTGCCCTAATACGGTCTCTGATCTGTGGGACAAAAACTAGCTGAAAACTTCGGACCATGTCTTCCTCACACACTTGATTCCATTCCATTTCCTTCATATAATCTTGTACATACTTTGTGATTTCCTTGCCATCAGACAGTTCAATTCTCATCACAATGAAATGTAGTGCTTTGGTGGTTGAAATCTGGATTCTTTTTGCTGCTTGTTGTTGCTCCATATCCATGGGAAATGCTTGAAACATTTGCATTACTGCAGGATCAAAGTGCATCCAATGTGTCTCTATATTTTCATCCATGGATAGCAAAGTGTGTAGATCAATTCACAAAATCCCACCCCAACTCTTTCGCATTGGGTTCACGAAAAATGTCGGAATGTGTGCGGCCTAGTTGGGAAGGTGCAGAACCTCTGGCTGTGAGAGACTGTTTGTGATAAGATGATTGTAAAGCTAAGAGCATTTGTGACAAGATAGTTACAAACCCTAGTCCCCTATTATGCTTGGAAATTGCTTGTTTTCGTAGACGAGTTCATGATAAAATGATCACCAATTTACATCCAACTTTACTTAAAAAGAGAACACTAAAATTTCAGCCATGAAACTTCAACTCTCATAGAAGCACAAATTTCAATCAAAACCCAAACCTCTTTCATGGTATCATGTAGCCTTGCCCCTTATTACATAGTCATAACATCAAACAACTGAAAGGAATACACGAGCTTCCACCTTCATGAAGACCATTTTATGAATTTGTAGATATTTAAAACCTCTTTCATGGTATCATGTAGCCTCGCCCCTTATTACATAGTCATAACATCAAACAACTGAAAGGAATACACGAGCTTCCACCTTCATGGAGACCATTTTATGAATTTGTAGATATTTAGGAGCTTCCAAAGTTAATCCCACACACCATTTTGATAAGGGGAAACCCTAATTCACTCCCTCACAAGCTCAGATACAAGATTGCAAAGAGGCGGGACTGTAGCACACATAGATTGGGCAACCATGAAGCTATTGCACAATAGAGAAAAATTGTAGGTATTTTCTGTAAAAATAATCCCTCTCTCTCCCCATGGAATTTTCAGCTAATGTTTCAAGTTTTGGGCCATTTTGCTAACGTTTCAAGTTTTTCAGCTAATGTTTCAAGTTTTATGCGAGAAATCCCAAACGGACTCAAGAAAATCCCTAAATTTGTGGGATCACTTGCATAAGCATAGATAAGGATCATTTTTCATAAATATACCATTTTGGACTAGTTTCCATGCAATTCTGCAAAGGTGTTTGTTAGCTGCTTTTTTTGGCAGTTTTTTTCCCTCATCAGTCTTTATGGGCGAGATGAGTGTGACACCATGAAACACTGGAAATATGTACATAATAAAACCAAATTAGGCATCTTATCAAGTGCGAAAGCATGCAAAGGAGCCACATCGAGGCCCACTACTCCCCGGATAGGTATGTACATGATAGCGACCATAGTAGCCGCTTTAGCATATATCACAATATGTACATTATTGCTTTTTTATCCATGCATCGAGAAGTTCCAGAAGTGAGGTGAATGTTTCTATTTCACACTATGTATGTGCCACGGAATGACAATGCACTCTATTGAGTGCCTTGAGCTTTCTTCATCTTCTCCAAGCTGTGTGTGTTTTATTGCAACCCTAATTTAAACATCACCTTTTTTTTAGATGCCGTCTCTCGTCATCTTTGAACATTCACAAATTGGAAAAATTCTCATCATCTTTGAAATTTCAAAGATTGGAAAATCACGACTATGATATTATTCTCTTGTCCTTAGTCATGGCCTTCACCATGTATGGTGTGCAGATTTTGCGATCTTATCTTATATACCTTCTTGCAACCGGATATTGCTATGACTATTTTCGTTTGTGGTTTTTCTTCTACTTAGCGTTCTATTTCTCCTTTTCAAGGGGAAGGATCTCCTAGTTGGAAAGAAAAGATGCTATTAATTCTTGAAGGCAATGAACTCTCTAATGTTGTCCTTGGAAATCATGTATGCACGTTTCAACCTATTCATCCAAATCATGATAATGTTCTTGTCATTGAAGGACCTGTATTTGAAGTTTAGCATCTTGCATATACGGATTTGCAACGACGTGATAAAGCAGCTTGTTGTTACATTCTTTCTTTCCACATTAATTATCTTTTGCTTGATGTGTATGAACTTCTTACTCCCATGACATATGGAAGTACCTTATTGCAAAATTTCAAAAGAAATTTGTCATCATAGAAATACTTTATTAGAGATTTTTTCTTACCAAGTTACAATCTGAAGTTGATACTGCTATGACGAGACATATTGAATCTTTCAAATCTATTATTAATCAGCTTGCTTCTATCGTTGATCATGTTTCCCAAAAACAGTTGAATATACTTCTCCTTGATACGATGAAGGACTCTTCCTATGATAACATTGTTACCATTCTTTCAAATAAGGATGGTCTTGATTCTGATCAAACCTCCATATCTATAATTGAATACTCTCAACCTCAAAAACAACGCAATGCTAGTCATGATGCAGTTATGATTTCACAAGAGGAGACTGACTCACAATAGACGGAACATGCTTTTTATGCTCAAAGGCGTCCATTTCAACAAGAAAATTGCAGAGATAGTCGTTGCAGTAATATTTTCTCTCGTCTCAAATCTCCTAACAAGCACTATTCTTACGATAATTAGAAATGGCCAGACTAAGGACGATTGTTGGGCATGCCAATATGATGAGAACACAATATTACCAATAAACAACCACGTTTATCTAGAGATTTTTCTTCTTCTTGTGAATATTGTGGACCATCTGATCATCCCACTCATATGTGCTATAAGCATGGAGTTGAAGAGTAGCTTGGTTTTTATGTCTTCTTCCTCCCAAAACCAACTCACTCCTAAGGAAGAATACCTTCTAGGTCTTCTATACCCACTTGTAGAAGGATAAATTTTGAATAGATGAAGGGAATCTCTGGAGCTATTTTGCACTCATAGCAAATATTTCTATCAATCCATCTAGCAATAATCTTATTTCTAGTGAGAATATCTCCCCATAACACCTTCACATAAATAACTTCATGAAGATTGGCCATTTTACATCCTAGATGTTGTTTACACTCCTTAGCTGCCTCTATTGAAGAGCAAAGTGAACTAGTCTACTTTGTAAGCTAGCTTATTATATGTATCTAAAATTTTAAGAAGTGTAAAAATTCTATCTTTGGGCCAATGCCAAGCATTTTACTCTAGCCCTTGAAATGCATTCATGGATGTGTGTGTGCATGTGGGGAAGGGGGAACAGCAGGAGCACAAAATTTGGGGGATCTAAGAGTGAGGATTACAATAGCTCGTCACTCCTTATTCTATTAGGCATTAAAGAACAAGTGTAGAGTGGTAATGGGTTAGTAATGGGTCCAGCCACTTGGCTTGAACCCCAACAATATCCCACTTAAATGCCAACATGGTCGCGGTAGCCCATGTATGTACAACATATACAACCATGAAGCATTTCAGTGGCTTCAACCTACACCTTTGAGGCTAGGCTCTTTTTCAAGGAGTCCACTATGTAAAAATTGCATATAGCATGTGCGAACAAGAGGTATTTAAATAGTCCCTTACCCCTATACTTTTAAGTATTATATGTACCCCTTATGTATGCATTTTTGTAAGAAAACCTAGCCCTTATGTATGAAAATTTTCTCTATCTCAATAATTAAAAAACCCTTTATGTTACATTTTTTAGTAACTGTACCTAATTATAAAATCCTTATTTTTTTTGCACATGCTATCTTACATATTTCCTAGTGGATGCCTCGGGAGCTCTTTGTGAGAGCATCTATGGGATTGTAATCCATATGAACCTTGACTGTCTCAAAAAACTTGCTAGCCAAGATGTCTCGTATCACATGATACCTAACCTCTATGTGTTTTGACTTGGAGTGAAGCACATGGTTCTTAGATAGTGCGGTAGCACTCTGGCTATCACGCTGCAACACTGCATCCTAATAAATGCCAAGGTCTCCCACTAGAGGAGCTAACCATACAATTTCCTTGCTAGCACCAAAATCTATAACATTAGTTTGGCCTTCGTGGTGGACGACAAAGTGCAATTCTGACGACATGATCTCCATGACACGGGTGCTCTAGAAAATAGGAAGATATAGCTGCATGTGGTTTCTTGAAGATCCATACAAGACCATATTCTGCATTTGTGCATCCCACTATGGATGCATCATTTCTCCCAAAGCATAAGAACTCATTAGTTGTACCTTTAAGGTATATCAAAATGTGCTTCAGTGCCTCCTAGTACTTCTTACCAGGATTTTCCATAAATCTGCTAGCCACTCCCACTGTAAATGCAATGTTTATTCTAGTGGCCACCATGGTGTACATGGGATGGGCCTACTATTAAGGATTATGGACTTTTGTCATGCCAAGGGCAACCGTGGAGATCAAGGACTGGGTCAACATCCAGTTGCCAGTGGGAAGGGATCCTAGTCCAGGTGGCTGTAAAGGGAGGTTGGGTGGAGGATTCAGGACACAATAGTCCCAAGGGCTTTTCATTAGTATCAAAGCTATTTTGGGTGCCTGGGGGTCATGGACCTCCTCTTGCATGCTTTTGCATGATCATGCAAAACAACGAAAATTCGTGGAGAAGAAAGGTATGTACTGACCCTAACTTGGAAGACAAAGGATTCGCCGGGGCCGCAAACATCAACTCTAACAAGGGGGAACTTTTGGGGACAGCTTGATCAAAAGGGCACATTTCCCTGAGGCATTAAGAATTTTTTGTCACATGGTCAAGGTCCGTGGAGAAACCCATCAATCGCTCGCTTTCTCTACAGTAGCAGAGGTCAAAGCTCACCATAGTCATCTTTGGAGATCAAAGGGAAAAACTCCTTCAGGATTTTAAAAAGAAACAAGAGAGGTTCTCATGGCAGCCTCCCTACAACTCTACTAGTCTATCGTACTTGATCAAGACTCCATTTGGAGTGTAGGCAAGCACAAACTGTAAGGTTTCCAGTTTCTAAAACCTTAAAGATTGTATAAAGCTTAATTAAATTGATATGATTATTGAAAAAGCAATGTAGAATTGTCCGACCATGGAAAATATTGGTATTTTTGGAATCTTAAGCACAACAAACCCCAGGGTATAAATTTTCAGATTTAAATTCGGATAAAAACTAACCCCGCTAGTCCTTCTGGAAGATTCAATGTAAATTAAATTATTAAGAAAAATTGAAGGGTTGCAGTTTAAGCATAGACTTTAATAAAGGCCTCCCAGATATTTACCAGATATTTACAAGATATTTACCAATTAAGAAAAAATAGGTCAAATTATAGCAGATTTGACATTTTAAAGCCTTGCAGGTAATGGGAGGGTCATCACTGACCTGCCAAGGACTCATTTAGCAGTAGGGGGCGTTTTTTGACTTGCTGGGGACTCCTTGAACTGCAAACAACTGCCTTTAACAGCCTGTGAGAGCTGGTGAGTGCCAAAAAACTATAAATAGGATCCCTTGCTTCACAAATTGGACGGACTCGGAGCCTTGACACTCTCTCTCTCATCTAGAGAGAACGCTACGTAGAAATCACTAGAGATTAAGCTCTAGTTGATTAACCTAAATGGTAATTAGCCTAGTCCTTCTTAATTAGCAAGGCTAGATTAATCTATTTTGTTAATAAGATTAGGCCTATGTATACTCATAAAATAATTAATTATTCTCTGTTGTTGTTGTAATTAAGCTTGGTAATGTTAAGCTAATTAATTATCCTATCATATTAGGGCTGAAATTAGCCAAATTAACCATGAATTAATGGGAAATAAATTAATTAAGCTTAGATTAAGTTGAGATAATTATCACAGCTGCATTAGATAGTCATTAAGCTAGGAAAATTATCCTATAATTTTTTGAGTAATTTTCCTAATTCATAAGGAAAAATTACACTGCTTTTTAGAGAAAAATAAAGAAAAAATAAACAGATCGATTCAAAATGCTTTGAGCTATTTATCAATGGTTAATTATATGCTAAGGAACCCATGATAATTAGGAGAAGCTCAAATAATTAATTTACCTAATTACTTGAGCACAAATACTCTATTTTTAAGACAAATTAAATAGGGAAAATTAGAAAATTGATTTCAAATGCTTTGAGATATTTATCAGTGGTTAATTATATATTAGAAAACTCGTGATAATTAGGGGAATCTCAGATAATTAATTTACCTAATTACTTTAGCGGAAATACTCTAATTTTAAGACAAATTAAATATGGGAAACAAGTAAATTGATTTCAAATGCTTTGAGTTACTTATTAGTGGTTAAATATGTGTTAAGAAACCCGTGATAATTAGGGGAAGCTCAGATAATTATTGACCTAATTACTTTAGTAGAAATACTCTATTTTGAAAACAAATTAAATAGGGGAAATTAGTAAATTGATTTCATATCAGTGGTTAACTATGAGCTAGGGAGCCTGTGATAATTAGGAGAAGCTCATATAATTAATCTACTTAATTACTTTAGTAAAAATACTCTGTTTTTAGGACAAATTATATAGGGGAAATTAGTAAATGGATTAAAATTGAATTGAGTTATTTATCAAAGGTTAATTATGTGCTAGGGAACCCGTGATAATTGGAATAATCTCATATAATTAATTTATCTAATTACTTTAGCAGAAATACTCTGTTTTTAAGAAAAATTAGCAAATGGATTCATATTGAATTTAGTTATTTATCATAGGTCAATTACATGTTAGGAAACCCGTGATAATTAGGAGAAGCTCAGATGATTAATTTATTTAATTACTTTTGTTTTTAGGACAAACTAAATAAGGGATACTGACAAATGGATTCAAATTGAACTGAGTTATTTATCAAAGGTTAATTACATGTTAGGACACCCATGATAATTAGGAAAAGCTCAGATAATTAATTTATCTAATTACTTTAGGAAAACTACTCTATTTTTAGGACAAATTAAATAGGGAAATTAGTAAATGGATTCAAATTGAATTGAGGTATTTATCAGAGTCTAATTACATATTAGAAAACCCATGATAATTGGGAGAAGCTCAGATAATTAATTTATCTAATTACTTTAGAAAAAATACTCTATTTTTAGGACAAATTAAATAGGGGAAATTAGGAAATAGATTCAAAATGACTTGAGTTACTTATCAGAGGTTATTTATACCTTAGGGAACCTGTGATAATTATTGTAGCTCAGATAATTAATTTATCTAGTTATCCCATTAAAATTACATTAGTTTTAAAGGAAAATAAAAGGGGAAATATAGTCAATTAATCCAAAAACCTTAATATAAATATCAAAAGCAGAACACACCTTGGGAAATCCATGATAAATACCCCAACCTCAGATAAATATTTTAGGTATTTATCTTCAATAAAATTAATCAATTTGGAAATATAAAATAGACAAGGGAAATTAGTAAACGAATTTATCTAATTACCAAATAAATACCTGAGGTCCAAAATCACTATTGAAGGGTGGGAAAAATACCTCAGAATAAATGGATGGTATAACAAGTTACTATCAGTAATATCTTACCTAAATTATACCATAAGTATAGGAGAGAAAGGTTATAAATTAAATTTATGAAAATTCCTAGAGATAGAACATATTCAATTACAATTTAGGGTGAGTAATCCATTAGCCGATAGAAATTTATAACTTAATAAGGCTAAAATGGAATATAAACTAAGGATAAACCTAGTTAACGGGCTATCCAAATTAAAGGTAATTATGGGAAATTACTTATAGCATAAATAAGTTACAGGAGGAATATCTCATCAAATTGACTATCAACGATTCCTACTTACTCCAAAAACCCTTAATTTTGGGTTTTTAAAAAAAGGAAAAAGAAGATTATTTAATTAAACTTCTAATCGCTTAAGTCTTTTTATAAGGCTGCCGACATGGCTCCAAAGAGAACCAAGGGAAATCCTCTTACCGAGGAAGAGGATGTTAGCACAAACAAAACAAGGCCACTAATGACCATGAGACTGGTCCTAGCCATAGGCCGACGGAGGAAGGTTTGTATACTCCAGCCCAGCAGCACAAGGAGGAGCAGTCCTAGGTGGGTTTCGCATTATTCAATTAAGTTTTTTATAGTTTAAGTTCATTTTTAAGGTAGCATTGCATACGTAAAGTTAGGAAGGATAAACTGGATGAAAACGAAAGGTAACTTCCAACGTGCATTTGTTTATAATGTAGGAAAGAATTGTTTGGCTTAAAACTGGTTGAAATAGGAAAGATATGATTGATCATCCTTAAGACAGCTTGTCTCAAGACACCTCCGACTCCTTATTATAAATTGATGATAATGATTGGCTTTCTAGCAACGATTAAGTCAGTTACCCCCATGAACGTTGAGTTTCTACTCTGTGTCATGTCTTGATGTTTCTATATAAGTTAGGATACCGTTTTTTTAATCCTAGGGGAGCCGCCCGGTTCTATGGGCAACTGGTTTGGTGTATGGGCACCCGGAACCTTGGGTGGGGGTTTAATCCATTCTGGATTTGAATAAGGAATGGGTGTCGTTTTTCACCCTTAGGTGGTCTTGAGACAAGAAGAGTACTGGTTATGGTTATTATGGACAATGTTTTGATTGACAGTACCCTGTCTTACGTTTAAAGATGTCTGTTTTCTAAAAGAATGCTTTTAATTTTGTCTTCAAGGAATTACTGTGATGGAACGTGAAAAGAAACCGTTATTTTAAATGTTTAAAAAATGTGATAAAAAGATAAATGAATCTTGTGTGACTGCGGGGTGGTAAGTGGGGATTGACTAAGGTTGTCAATCATGGACGGGTGGACCTGATTAGTTGGGTAACTATCCATCCCTGCGCACTAAAACATTTAGAAAACTACTTCACTTGGAAGAGGAGTCCACCAGCGGCTATGACCTCACATCTGCTAGGGAGAAAAAAGCGTTGGTTGAGGATACCTTAGCCCAATTGTGGCAGTTATAGGGCCGAAATAGTTTTTTGGGACTTTTAAAAGGTTGTCCCATTTCCGCTGCGAGATAGGACTAGGTCTTCTTCTAATGCTATAGACCCAAGCCATTGTCAATGGTAAAGGTCTATTCCTTGGATTTTTCTTGTTTAGGGACTTTGATTTTATCAAACCTAGAGACCTGTAAAGGATCCCATCCCGATCTTCATATTGGCGGGTTGGGGACCTTACACAAACACACGGATTCAAGGAGTCCAAGGGAAAACCAATCAACTATTTTTCAGCAAAAAAAAAAATATACCTATAATTGGTGTCGAACATCTCTCTACGAAGTGAAATTCTACTTTGGCACCAAATACAACTGGCTTTGGATCTATCCAACCAACGAAAGATCAACAGAAACTTGACAATAGAGGATCAAATTCATTATGGTTTTTTCCAACAATCATTTACGACTTGAAAACATAATTAGCACGGCTAATTATTGGCGCTCGTAGTGCATACTACGGCTATGAGTTATTTTTAATCAAGGTATTCTTATTTCTCTTATTAGCATTGCATAGAGTTGCCATGGATTTCATTATCAATATGAATTTTGATTTTGAGCACCATACGCCCAATCCTCCCAATGATGGCTCGTGGTTGGATACTCTCACGGAGGGTACCCACAAAGCTATGGGAGGAGATGACGCTTACAAATTGCTTGATATTCATGGATTTTGAGCACTTCAAGCACACATATCGATGATGGAAAATAATTTTGCATCTCTGAATGAAAATGCGAGTAAATTATCCACTTTAGTGGTGCAGTTTATGCAACATCAAGCCAAGGGCCCTATTGATACACACATGTATGAGTGCGTAGTTGGTCTGGGGCAGGGTCCTATTGGTTAGGTACAAGGTCTCCCCTTGGATTCTTGGCTCTCTCTGTCTCGAGAGGAGGTGGACTAGATGTTGACAATAACAAAGCCACCAACATTTAAGGGAGAGGAATGAGAGAGCAATAAGAATGTAGTGAACATCATTCGTAGCAAGTGGGAAGGAATTCATAACTTAAGACGTATTCCAAATGTAGTTAACGCATTGCACACAAGTCTAACTCTAGAAGGAAAGGCCTATCAATTATAATGGTGCATGTCTCTCAAGGAGAAGAACATCATACCATAGACTTGGACAGCCTTTGAGGTTGTATTTAGAAAAAAGTCTCTTCCCAAGAATGAGGCAGATAGAAATTGGTCGGCTTGGGACACATGCACCATGGAACAACATAAATCATTGTTGGAATATATATTGCACTATTGTGTAATGGAATTGGCCTATTGAATTTGAGAGTAGCGGATATTAATGAGAGTACTTTAAAGAAATGACTTTGTGAGCATAGCGTGAACATAATTGAAGATAGCAACATAATCATAGCAATTAGTTAACTTGGCATGAACAATACTTTTGCAAGAGAGAGAATTTAGAGAAGATGACAACAATTGAGGACCCCCCTCCAATAGGCATTTGTATTATGATTTCTCCCATTAAGAGAGACTTGTTACAATACAATCTTTGTGTTCCTTGTGACATAGGTGATGCAATGAAGATGGAAAGATTCATGCATCACAGACATAACATAAACTTTAAGAAAGCTTTCACTATCCCAAGCCTCAATCCCAAGACCTCAAACACCTTCAAAGGTGGAGAGAGCTAGTAGGGAATAAGGGTAGGGAAGAGGAAGAAGAAACATTTCGTAGGAGAAAGAATTAGTTCCTCACTTATCATAACTCTTGTTGTCAGCATACATAATAGCATAGTAATGAATAAGAAGAAGATGGCAAGATTATGCATTGAAGCATGGCTCTTGGTTGGATTTGCACTCCATAGCCAAGAGTGTTGGTGTAGGCTCTCAACCTCTACTTGCTTGGAGAAGGAGAGGGAGATCTTGCCCTTTGCATAGCACACAATGAGAGTGTTTGTGAGTGTGTGTGGGTGAGTATACCCCCTAAGCAACCCCCTAGATTGCTTGGGTCGACCCCCCCTTATAGCTCATGCTTGAAGCTCATTGGACCCCTCTAGGCCTAGCCAATCATAAGCAGGAGGCATTACAAGCAGCAAGGGTAGCCTTGAGACAAGTGTCCCCCTTTCCCCTTTGAGAGAGAGGGATAGATAAATGCAAAATCAATTAATTAAATCTCCTAAATTATCATTGTACCCCTTGGGTGGACCACCAATAGGCTTCAGACACACCATGGGGGCAACATGAGGAGGAACTTGACAAGTGTCCCTTTTGCTTTGTTTGTACCATGCATGCCTTGTGTGAGTGTGTGGATGCTCTCTCTCATCCCCCCTCATGTAGGGATTGCCCCTCATTGTAGGGATTGAATATTTGACTTTTTGACACCTCAAGCCTCTCATCCATAGGCCCAGTTCCCACCACAAGCTTGGCTCTTAAGCACTTTAAGCTTGGGCTAGGTTCTCACCTCAAGTGCAACCCTAACATCTCAAGCATGTCATGCACCTCAAGAATCTCAATCATTAAGCACCTCAAGCATATCAAGCACCTGAATCATCAAGCACCTCAAGCACCTTAGTCATCAAGCATGACAAGCATGACAAGCAGGACAAGCACCTCGAGCTGGGTTGGGTTCCCGCGCCTCAAGGTCAGCCCTAGTTTACCTAAGGTCAAAGAACTTTTACAAACATTATTGGACTTCTTCAATGAAGCTAACCCTAAGGTGGTATGCTCCATTGGTTAGCCTTTCTCTCATTTGGGCCCCTTTACCATTGGCCGCGTATTGAGATAGATCTATAAGCACATGTCTACATCTTAACCCTTGTTCCCATTTATTTTCCCACATTAAAGGATCATTTTAATATGAGAGAATCATTTGGGTTGGTTAGATATTAAATATTAGATTTCATGACATTACCTCTCTCTTGAAATCATAGTTGTCCTGGACAATGAGGTAGAAGAGATAAAACCTTAGTCATTAGTCAATTTAGTTAGCGGGTAGAGGATCCCTTTTTACCCTATGACATCTTTCGAAGATGGATGACTAATCCATTTGGTTCTTGAGACATAGCTGCCGCAAGCATGTCTCCTCTTTAGTCCATTTCATTCTCCCAAAGTAGAGTGACAAATTCTACTTGGTGTTTGAGAGACGTCGTCATCACAAACATGATTCTAAGCATGCATACTAGTTAAATTTGTGCACAATTAAAAAGAGAACTAGTCTTATAAGATAAAAACATGAGTCATTTAAAAGAAATCTGTACATTTGCTTACTCTAATGTAGCATTGTAAGCATTGACAAGGTTCATACTATCCTTAAGCTGTATTCCTTGAATCCATCTAGCATCTTTAAAAGGATAATTTTTGAACTTAATAAGATACCGTCGGATAATATTACCATGTCGTAGTACCTTGTATTCATGCCGAAGGATAGCTTCGGGTTGTAGCACCTCTTCTTGGTCTTCAAATTCGGGAGGGTCTTCAATAATTGGTTCAGTTGGTGGCTCTCCTTTGTAGGGCTTAAGTAGGCTTACATGAAAGGCATTGTGTATGAGCCAATGGTTGGCCAACTTGAGTTGATAAGCCGTCTCATTGATGGGCTTCAAGATTTGGAAAGGACCATAGTATCTTTTTGCTAGTTTAGCATAATGCTTTTGATGGCCCGTAGGATTTTCGCCCGTCGTTTGCCTTAATCGAGCCTTAAGAAACTTGAGTAAGACCCAATCATTTTCTTTGAACATTAAGGCTCTTCTGTTCTTATCAGCAACAACTTTTTGCCTTTGTTGAGAGATGGATATATCCTCCTTAATCTTTTGAAAAGATTCTTGTAGGTCACGGCTATACTCATCGGCGGCAAAGATCTTCCCATGTACTTTGAGTAGAAAGGGACTTTTAGGTCTTCCCTCAATGATATCAAAAGATGATTTTTCTCGTAGAAGTATGTACAGTATTATTGTAGGCATACTCTACAAGAGGTAAGTACTTTTCCCATTGTGAGCGCTGATCTACTTCGGCAACACAAGTCTTGAGTAGATCAAGTATTGTAAGATTGGCTATCTCACTTTGGCCATCCGTTTGTGGGTGATAGGCCGAAGAGAAATTCGATCTTGTTCCTAGATTCTCAAAGAGACCTTTCTAGAAATTACTGGTCATTCTAGGATCTCTATCTGACATGATGGATGTGGGTAATCCATGGTACTTGAAAATCTGAGTTATGAAGAGAGTTGCCATTTGATGTGCCTTAATAGTCTTTTTGACAGGGATAAAATTTGCTTGCTTACTAAACCTGTCGACTATTGTCCATATTCCTGTATTCCCATGGATAGACTTGGGTAATCCAAAGATGAAATCCATGGATATACTCTCCCATGGTGAATTTGGGATAGGCAATGGCTGGAGTAATCCAGGCTGCTTCCCACTATCATACTTGGTATTTTGGCATACTACACATTTTGAAACATACTCTTGTATGCCTACTTTCATGGTAGGCCAATAGAAGTACGTCTCTACTCCTCAAAGAGTAGGTTGAATACCTCTATGCCCCGCATATGGAGGAGCATGGGATTCATACATAACTTTCTCATGAAGGGAATGGGTAACACATAGCCTATTTCTGTGGAGAAGATAATCATCCTGAAAGGTAAATGGTTCCTCTTTCTTCCCCAAATCAAGGGGTGACATTATGTCTCTAAAGTCAGGGTCAGTAGCATACTCATCTATCATAGAGGATATATCATTGTGAGTAGCTATATATACTGCATTGACTTTTGGTCATCTTGAAAGTGCATCCGCCACTTGATTGTGATTACCAACTATGTGAGCAATATGGAAATTAAATCGCAAAGAAAATTTGCCCACCTTATTTGTTTGTCGGAAAGCTTGGTTTGCATCATGAAATACTTTGAGACTTTGGGGCCGGTCCGTAGGATAAATGGAGTCCCCAATAGGTAGTGCTTCCATGTGTCTAGGGCATGTAGAACAGCTAAAAGATCTTTCTCATAAATGCCCAAGACTCGTTCATCAATATTGAGCCTTCGGCTCTCATATGCTATGGCATGCCCTTCTTGAAGAAAAACTGCTCCAAGGCAATCACCACAAGCATCACATTGGACCTCAAACGGCTTTGAGAGATCCGGAAGCATGAGGACTGGTTGGGAAGTAAGCTTCTCTTTGAGCTTATCAAAAGCATTTTTCTCCTTCGCAGTCCATACATACTTAACGTTCTTCTTAGTTAAGTCGTGTAATGGTCCTGCTACTTGAGAGAATTTTGCTATGAAGCGTCTATAGTATGCGCACATACCAATAAAGCTTCTTAGCTCATGTAGATTTCTTGGGTTAGGCCATGATTTTATTACCTCTAACTTTGATGGATCCATACGGATACCATCGCGAGAGATAATATGACCTAAGTATTGAATCTCTTGAAGGAAGAATACGCTTTTCTTTTGGTTGAGAAAAATCTTGTTCTCCCTCAATGCTTGAAAAATCACTTGGAGATGTTGCTTATGTTCCTCCAAAGACTTGGAGTAGATGATGATATCATCAAAGAACACTCCAATGAATTTGCGGTATGGTCTAAAAATTTTCTCCATCAAACGATTGAACGTAGTTGGTGCATTAGTCAAGCCAAAAGGCATGACTATATATTCATAAAGACCAAATGTTGTGCAAAACGTGGTCTTTAAGATATCTTCATCCACTATCCTTATTTTATGATAGCCACTCTTAAGGTCAATCCTACTGAAGTAGGTAGAGCCTTGTAGCTTATCAAACACATCTTCTACCCGAGGCACGGGAAATCTGTTTTTGATGGTGATATGGTTTAGTGCTCGATAGTCTACACACATGCGTTATGTACCATCTTTCTTTTGCAGTAAAAGGATTGGAGAACAAAAGGGAGAGGAACTAGGCCTCACCATCCATTTGTCTACCAATTCTTGTACTTACCTCATGATCTCCTCTCATTGATCTTGTGAGACTCGATAAGGAGGTTTGTTAGGTGGTGAGCTTCCTGGAAGGAGCTCAATGTGATGGTCATCATCCCCTCGTGTTGTAGGTAAGTCCATAGGGATATCATCGATGGACACATCTTGGAATCCTTTTAGAAAAGTAGAAAGTTATAACTCTTCGATTCTTGATTCCTACCATTTACATTTGATGAAACATTAGTATCTTTTAGAGACTCTTTGAAAAAAATCATGTACACAGAAACTGAGCTCTTCATTGACAAGTGGAATAGTGCGACCATGCTCACTAGCATCTATATACATGTTCTTTCCCCTGTAGGTAAAGTAGATTCTCCTTTCAGGGAACTTCATGTTGGCAGCCATGCGATCAAACCATGGCACCCCTAGGATAGCATCCTCATGTTGGAGAGGAGAGATGAAGAAGTTTCTTTGCCAACATAGCTTTGGACATGAAAACTCAACTTCCCAATCAAGGGAGTAACGGAGGCTTGTTGTCCCTTGAAAGAGCTGCGTCAGAAATTACCATATCTCCCATCTCAAAAGCTTGAATGCCCAGCTTGGTGGCCAACTCCATTGATATGAAGTTCAGAGTAGAGCCAGGGCAAACAAGATGAATGCATCATTCTCTGTTACCTTTCCCCAAGCATAGGAAAGTGATGATCCTTTGCAATGAGCATCCTCTTTTGGAGCTTCGATGGTGGAAGCCCTAGGAGTCTCATTGCAAGTATTCTTCTTGGGGAAAGAAGGATAGACATGTCCTTGCTCCCCACACTTGAAGCACTTATGGTCCTTGAAAAAAGCTTCAAGCTCTTTAGGAGAGATTTTGTTTTTACCTTAGTAAACTCCCTTCTCCTTGGACCGATCCTGGTTTTTGTTGAAAGTGACTTGGGAAGTATTTTGAACATTGGTTTTCCCCTTTGCATCATTTTTATCTTAGTTTTCCATGGGCTTGACATTACGTCTAGACCCTTGATGGAAATTGATGCGTGAAGCAACCATGGTGTGATGGATTACTTCGCTAATAGTACGAGGCAGTTGAGATTTGATGTATTCAGCCATCCCCTCAGGTAATCCCGCATAGAATTGCTACCTTTTCTCGCAAAGTATATCTTTTGAAAGACAGTAGTCTTGAGATGTAAATCCCAAAATTTGTCTACGTACTTGTGGATAGACTCATGAGAGAGAAGCTTCAAGCTGCACCATTCAGTAAGCACTTTGTCTTTTACATCACTTGCAAGGAATTGCTTCATGATGGAAACTCGTAGAGTTTTCCATGTCTTTGGGGCTTCACCATTGCCACAAAGGCTAGCCCACCATTGACGAGCTGATTTTTGGAAGTTCATAGCTACATGGTATAGCTTGGAGGACTCTGTGAAGACCTCATCTCCAAAGGCCACATCATATTGCGGGATGAAGGCCAACACTTTGTCAGTAGCACCAAAGGTGCCATCATACGTGAGAAAAGAGATACTCTTTCCTCCCTCCTTGAACTTATTTAGCTTTTGTGACCTTCTACATGCAGGAAATGATTTGCGATGTCCTCCCTTCTTGTATTCTCTAGGAGAATAGCCATAACTTTCATCGGAAGAGGAGGAAGGTGAAGAAGAAGGAGAAGAGGGTGACCTCTTCCTAGCCCTTTTCTTCCTTTTTTTCCTCTCTTGCCTTTCAAAGTGATGAGGAGAATGACTATATATGTGTTGATATTTTCCTCTTGGGAGGAGTGGGCGATCGTCTAGACCGCCGTCTTCGTAGAGCCACATCTTCAAAGGAACTTAAACTTTCATTGCTTTCTTGCTCTTTGGATTCCTCCTCTCGAATGGGAGAGAGCCTTCTTTTGGGGGTCTCTTCAAGAGGCCTCCTAAGCTCTCTCTCCTCTTGGAGAGGAATGGAAATTCCATAAGCACAAAGTTGTTGAGTAACTTCCGCTTGCAAAGCAGGGTTACTCATATCTTGTTGCAACCTAGTGACAAGATAATTCACAAACATGGGAGCATCATCATTAGCACCTTCATGTGCAAAATCAAAGCTATCAATGTTCGTTCTACTCTCTTGATTATTATCAGCCATGTTAACAACATTTATGTATGTACTTAGGGTATGATTTGACAATTAAAAACTTAGTTGCCACTCCTCTTAGCCTTTGAAAATCGGCTCTTAAGTATCTACACCCACCGCTCGAAGTGGTTAATTATAGAGAGTAGAGGAGTAGGTGTAACATAGCAGAGTTGTCGAGGGCTAGCTCCTTTTGGACTTCTTATGGCTCAATAATGGTAAAGCCGTAGGAAAGTCTAAAAAGACTCCATTATTAAATCCAAAGCTCCCCAGGTTTGCACCATCCCTCACATAGTGGACTCAAAAAAACCGATAATAGATCCCTATTTCACTTACCCTAATATAATTAACAACACCAACCATTGAAAGGCTACTTAAGGACCTCTCTTCTTAGGGAAGAAAAGAGAAACCAAATGCTCAATGTAATGGAATTGGCCTATTTAATTGAAAGTAGCGGAAATTAATGAGAGTACTTTTAAGAAATGACTTTGTGAGCATATCGGGTGAACATAATTGAAGATAGCAACATAATCAAAGCAATTAGTTAACTTGGCATGAACGAAACAGAGAGAATTTAGAGAACATGACAAGAATTGAGGACCAGATTTACGTGGAGCTGGTCCCCCCTCCAATAGGCATTTGTATTATGATTTCTCCCATTAAAAGAGACTTGTTACAATACAATCTTTGTGTTTCTTGTGACCTAGGTGATGCAATGAAGATGGAAAGCTTCATGCATCACAAATATAACATAAAATTGAAGAAAGCTTTAACTATCCCAAGCCTCAGTCCCAAGACCTCAAACACCTTCGAAGGTGGAGAGAGCTAGCAAGGAATGAGGGTAGGGAAGAGGAAGAAGAAACATTTCGGAAAAAGAATTAGTTCCTCACTTATCATAACTCTTGTTGCTAGCATACATAATATCATAGTAATGAATAAGAAGGAGATGGAAAGCTTAAGCATTGAAGCATGGCTCTTGGTTGGATTTGCACTCCATATCCAAGAGTGTTGGTGTAGGCTCTCAACCACTACTTGCTTGGAGAAGGAGAGGGAGCTCTTGCCCTTTGCATAGCACACAATGAGAGTGTTTGTGAGTGTGTGTGGGTGAGTATACCCCCTAAGCAACCCCCTAGATTTCTTGGGTCGACCCCCCCTTGTACCTCATGCTTGAAGCTCATTGGACCCCTCCACGCCTAGCCAATCATAAGTAGGAGGCATTACAAGCAGCAAGGGTAGCCTTCAGAGAAGTGTCCCCCTGTCCACTTAGAGAGAGAGGGCTAGATAAATGCAAAATAAATTAATTAAATCTCCCAAATTATCATTGGACCCCTTGGGTGGCCAGCCAACCAATAGGTTTCAGGCAAACCATGGGGGCAACATGAGGAGGAACTTGACAAGTGTCCCTTTTGATTTCTTTGTACCATGCATGCCTTGTGTGAGTGAGTGGGTGTTCTCTCTCATATCCCCTCATGTAGGGCTCACCCACTCCTTGTAGGGATTGAATATTTGACTTTGTGACACCTCAAGCCCCTCATGCATAGGCCCGGTTCCCACCACAAGCTTGGCCCTTAAGCACTTTAAGCTTGGGCTAGGTTCTCACCGCAAGTACAACCCTAGCATTTCAAGCATGTCAAGCACCTCAAGCATATCAATCATTAAGCACCTCAGGCATCTTAAGCACCTCAATCATCAAGCCCCTCAAGCACCTTAGTCATCAAGCATGACAAGCATGAGAAGCACCTCAAGCTGGGTCAGGTTCCCGTGTCTCAAGGTCAGCCCTAGCTTACCTAAGGTCAAAAGACTTTTACACACATTATTGGAGGTCTTCAATGAAGCTAATTCCTAAGGTCTTATGCTCCATTGGTTATCCTTGCTCTTTGATAGACCATCTCTCATTTGGACCGCTTTACCATTGGCCCCGTGTTGAGATAGATCTATAAGCACATGTCTATATCTTAACCCTTGTTCTCGTTTATTCTCCCGTATTAAGTGGTCAGTTTAATATGAGAGAATCATTTGGGTTGTTTATATATTAGATATTGGATTTTATGACAATGGAGATTCTATCCTCAAGTTGGAAGGGTTAGAAACCTTTCAACAATTGCATGGGTTTATCCGTGGTCTAACATTAGAGCTTAAGAAGCACGTCAAGAATCAAGACCCCAAAACACTTGAGGAGGCTATAATGCAAGCTCACACCCATGATAACTCATGTGATAAGAAACCACACTGTACTGACATTCCTGATACTACATATAGTAATACATACATAAAGCATAGGCATAATAAAAGAAAGGTTCTAGTAGCCAACTTTGAGGTGGTCAAGAAACCCAAAGGGTCTCAAGGGGCTCTCTCCACAAAAGAGTTCTAGAAGGCAAAAAAGGAAAAAAAAAATCAATGTTTAGGAAGTGGCCATGGCAAAAAGGATTGTCCCAAGGAGAAATCTTTTGTCCAAGGCAAGGCTAAAGTAGTGCACATGGTGCAATTTTTGCCTCTTGAGTCTTCCTTACATTTTTCCAAGGTGGAGGTAACACATACCGAGGTGGTGCATGAATGTTGTATAATAGCTTCCATCTGATAGCAGACCTTTGGTCCACATGAGATAGTGTGTATGCATGGATCTATCAAGGACACAAGTTATACATCTTGGTAGATGGCGGTGCTACTCACAATTTCATTAACTACAGGTTAGTGAAATGGCTCAAATCGGCCCAAAATCCTTTCTGACTCATATGCCTAAACAAGTTATGCCACAACTTAGTAGAAGATAGCTCAACAACATAAGTGGAATTCTCTTTCACAAAAGATACATAGAAAGAGTAGCCTTTCAAAATGACCAAATTGCCCTGGAGAATCATCAAACAACCATTTTCAAAAACTATAGTAAAGTACAAATCATCAAGCTGACCTACTGACACTAAGCTCTTAGTCAACTTTGGCACATATCTGACATCTCAAAGCATAAATGCAATGATGTTACACATGCATGACTTCACAACTCCAACTCCACAAATGTCAAGTTATACAAGTTGCCAAGTTGGAGTGAACCATGCTTCAAAGCATAATTGGAGAACCATTCCCTATGGGAGCTAACGTGGAAACTTTCACGTGATTCAATGATGTACCTTGTGTATAACACTCATTAAGAAAGCATCTAGACTCAAATTACTAAAGATTATCAAGACGTTTGACAGATTTGACACATCAAGAACAACCTTAGCTCGTGAAGACTCAATGACATTGAGCTTCTCAATTTTCACATTGCTATCATGAGGCTCAAACTTTACAATGGCTTTGCCCTTTTAAAATTACAAAACGTAAAAGAACTCTTCAAATTATATTTCTTGTGGCAATGATAGCACTCCATATTTTGTAGATCACATCCACAACTCTTGCTACAAGCATTGTTGAAATACTATGATCGACCATGACTACAAAGGCAACTTCTTTTCCTTTGATGATCATCACCATGCATGACAATTTCCACTAGTGTCAAGAGACTCATATCTAATCTATTCCATAAGCAAAGCACTAGCAACATCATTGTCCTTGGGGACGGAACTACTAATGGTAGTGTTAAATGTATCCCACAACAAAGGAAAATAACATAGCAAGAAAATGGTTTTCATCTCATCATCAAAATTGAGCCCCTTAGATGTAAGCTACCAAAATAAGCTGTTGAACTCATTCAAGTATGAACTAACATTGTTGCTCTCTTTCAAATGCATGAGATTTTTCATAAGAAAAACTTTATTGGATGCACTCTTGCCATTCCAAGATGAGCAATGACTCCCATAATTCCATTGTAGTGGTCTTATCCATAGTGGTAAAGAGAATAGACTCACCAAGGTGTAGGAAAATGGTTACCATAGCACAAGCATCAAGATCTACCCATTGATCTTCATCAATGTAAGCATCATATTTATGATCTTTCAATGGAACCACAAAGCCCTTATTGACCAAAACATCAAGCATATGTTGCTTCCATATCATGAAGTTTGTGCCATCAAAAACCTTGATAAATATAATACTCTTCTTTATCAAAAGGTCTAGCCATAATAAACAAGAGCAAACGCAAGAGAGTGACACCAGAAATTCATGGCAAAATTTTTATAAACATTTTGGCATATTATTATCTATTAAGAGATCAAAATCTAAAGTAGAACTCACAAAAAAATTTGATTCATAAACTATGAAAGAGTGTTGACAAGGCATCAATTGGCATACATTGCTCAAAAACACTATCAAAATTGGAACCAAAGAACCTATACCTATTTATACATATCCTATGGTGAGGCCATGAATGGGGACCTCTAGCAACCTAATCCACCTCACAAAGTTGGTGCAACCAAAGTTGGTCAACACTAGAAGTGGTGCAAAAAAAGTACTATGGGTGTCTACAGGTGCATGAAAAGATGCTAGAGTAGGTATGAAGACCCTAGGAAAGTAAAGGGTAGTGAAAATGTATGACTTGATGCAATTTTTAAGGCTGAAAGGACTCCAAAAGGGTCCAGTTGGGATGAAACATTTGGGTGTCTAAAGTATGGAAATGATGCCTTGGAATATAGTGTTGATATGCTCAAGAAGCTAGTCCATAAAACTCTTCAAGCGGAGCTACGATATGGGAGATATGGTGGTACAAAGATGGAATGCATGGCAGAAACCCAAGAGACAAGGCAAGCGGGGACGGGTGTCCTGAGTTGGTGTGGCTGGATAGACACGAAGTACTCAAGTTTTTGTTGAGGGCACAATGGAAGCAATGGGATCGCAAATGGCCATGGCAATGGAGAGGAGTGTGTGCAGAGAAGAGAGAGTTGGAGGATAAGGTTTGACAATCACACACTGAAAAGAGGGTTTTATTAGATCTTCTAAGCCCTTTAAGCAAGCATTACATGTTGTTCACACAATGTGACTGCCCAAGTTGGGTTGACCCTAACAATCACCCCCTTCAGCCAAACTTGGCATGATCATCATCATCATTATCATCATCATACGCCCCCTTGATCTAAATTCTCCCCTCTCATGACACAACAATTTTTTGGTATACTCTCCCCGTGAGTTTTAGGTTTTCTCACAACCAAGGGTTTTAGTTTTCCCATAACCTGTTGCTACTTTTGAGCTACCAACACAAGGGATTTTTGGTTTACGCCCAAACCCTAGAGTTTTTTGTTACTCTAGCTAACCTTGGGTTTAGGTTTAAAGAGTTTCAAATTTGGGAAGGTCTTACCTTTGGCCTCTTATTTTTGTAGCCAGGGTAGTGTCTAATTCCATCACAACAACAAGGCACATGAAAATATACTATAATGAGAGGGGGGGCGGGGGGTGGGTTTGCAACCAAAGTATCATAGAACTTGTTGCATGTGAGCCTACTTTCATGAAAAATGCACAAAGAAAAGAAACAGCATGGTGGTCTCATTATAAGAGATCCAAAAATAGCACTACATCAAATGGCCTATTCCTATCAATATCTCTATAGATAGTGATGATACAAGGCATTGGATCGTAATGGTGCTACCTATTGCTATGGGAATGAAGGCTTAAGTATAAAGGTCTTCATAGCTAGGTGACTTTTACATATTGACAAAAAATATATAATAGGAGATAACCAGAGTTGGCGTGGATGATGTGATCAGGGATGTACCTACAGTGTGGGTCCAGGTGTTGACGATGCAAAAATTGCAGACAATACCAGCACGCGAGCATGGGGCATGTTGAAGCTCATAACCGCATGGTAGGATGCCAAGGATTGGTCAGTAGCTTCCTTTGTCTCTTGTCTAGTTTTGAATTCCGCAAAATAGATGTTTGTTAATGCATCCTCAACTTTGCCACAATAATCTTGGATGTGTTTCACATTCTAATCATTTCCTTGTTGTCCTCCTTATCTTCAATCAAAGATAAAATGCACCATTCAGCCCTGCAATAACCAATCACATTCTTGTATCCATTTTAAAGCAAGTTTCTTTCTTCCACTCTCAACTTAACATCCAGCTTGGTAACCTTCTTCATGAACTCAACCATTTCGTTGTAAAGATTCAATTTGTTGATGCAAACCTCACAATAGGCACATAATGTGCTGAGGTTTGCATCCCGCTGCTGCTGCAGACACATAGAACAATTCATTCACCAAAACATTACGCACTACAAGACATACGTTTGCAATTTTGTGGACCTGCTTCATGAAGCTTGGCCAAAATCAGAGAGCCTTTGAAAGGTTTCTACCCATGTAGATTGTTGAAGAAATTTTATACACAACGGCTCCACAACTCCAATCTCTTTCTTTTCTCTCAAGATCTAAACTTCTTTTGCTCTGATACCACTTGTTGAGCATGCATGGAAGCGAATGGCATTGCAAATGGACATGGCAATGGAGAGGAGCGTGTGAAAAAAAGAGAGAATTAGAGGATAATGTTGCATGATTCACACAATAAAAAGAGGATTTTATTAGATCTTCTAAGCCCTTTAAATAGGCATTACAAGTTGTTCACACAATGTGACTGCCCAAGTTGGGATGACCCTAACAATTTTGGAGCATGACGGTCTTTTTGGATCATTAGTTAGAGCTCAAATGGGCAAGTTATGTGGCACTTTGACCACGTTAGTAGACATGCCATTTGGTGGGTTTCTGGGCTTGACCAAGTTCCAGAAGAGAGTATGCTTCATGTGAAGATAGTAAACCTCAATGGCTTGTCGATCAGAGACACAAAGGATGAGTTATGGCCCACTCAAGATTGGTGCAATTAGCGCGGTGAGAAGGTGCCATGTGACTTTTTCTTATTTTGGTGGCCTTGGTATGCGGTCTTGGAAATATTGAAACGAAGCAACGATTGAGCGGATTTGAAGTAAGAAAGGCGAAGCTCCAAGGGATTTTTGTAGCTCAAACATTGAATGTGGGACCAGTAAATGACAAGGCTCTAAATTGTGGGGACAAGAAGGTTTTTTTATATGCAACCACTTGGGATTTTATGAAGGTTTTGGGAGATATGCACCGTGGTGTGCCAAGTGTCAAGAAAATGAAGCCACATGCAAAATGAGACACTAGGAAGCGTGTTACAAGGCCTAGAATGGCACCTTCTCCAGGGTATCTTGGGAAAGAGAGAGCTCTTATGGAGCTTATGGCCATGGCCTGCTTTGATCGGCATTGCGCCGGCGGCCCTGCATCGGCTCACGATGGCCGTTTTACGTTGTGGTGGTGGCTCTAAGCACCAAGTCCCTATGGCCTTGTTCAGTGCCGTGAAAGAAATTGATGATGTTGGTAGCCCACGTTTGGGGGTGGGTTACACAACCCATTGGGACCCGATATGTATTGAAGGGAAGCTAAGGAGCACAACGCTCGCCCCACGCCCCCGTCCCCGGAGCTTCTGCAAGTGTGGCTCAGAGAGAGAGAGAGAGAGAGAGAGAGAGAGAGAGAGAGAGAGAGAGAGAGAGAGAGAGAGAGAGAGAGAGAGAGAGAGAGAGAGAGAGAGAGAGAGAGAGAGAGAGAGAGAGAGAGAGAGAGAGAGAGAGTGAGTTGGTAAGTCGATCCAAAAGCCTCAAGGCTTGTCTAAATTGCCACTTTTAGCCTAGCCCATAGATATTTTGATTAAGGGAGACCTTGAAGGTTGCATGGGGATGGTTTCCATTATTTTTTCAACATTCCTCTTTAGTCTTCGTCTCGGCAGCGCTTCTTCTCTTTCCTTTTTGAGTTTGGATCGTGGGGGTTTTTCTTTTATGCTGGTAAAGACATCTCCAATTCTTCTGTTGGTGTTTCTTCCCCAAATCTTAAAACTATCCTCATGCAATTTTCTCAACTTCTTTGTGCATGTCTCACCAAAATCCGGTTTACACTAAAAGTGTCTTTTTCTATTCTACAACCCCAAACAATCAATACTATACTCTCTATGATTCGGTCACAAATAAGGCATTAGAACTAGCTACTATAATTAAACTTTAAAAATCTATACATATTTAATGTTATTTATATATATATATTTTAAAGAAACATAAGTATACCTCTTCTTTTGTGTAGATATATACTTTTAAATATAGAGAAAAAATACGAGTATAACAAATTAAGAAGCTATTGGCTATCCCATGTGATTAATGCTCCTCTATAATCTTTATTAATCAAGAGTATTTTCAAAGCAAGAGAATGAAAAAAAATCACTTAGCTCGATCAGTATATCCAAGTTCTGTAGTTTTTGGAGGCGCTGCCTATTGCTCTGATGCCACAACTACAGCCGGAGGGAGAGAAGGCACTGCAAAATATTCAAAACTACATATGACAGTCCACAAAACAAATAGATTTGCATGCCTGGCAGATTATGTGAGCATAAAATCAATGTTTTACGCAAATAGAGAGAGACATAGAGTAACAGATAGTAAGAAAGCAAGTTTGATGCACCTCCTAGAGTGGAGTGCTACATACGGACAGCAAGAGACAAGAGAGGAGAGGAGAGAAGAGGTGAAATCTCCCCCCGTGCAAGAGAGAGCATTTTCCTCTTGCACGTATTTATTTCTAGATTTTTGAAAGGCTCAAAGTGAGTATAGATTGCTCGGCCAGACACGATAAAGTTCATAGCTCATAAAGAACACTTGAATAATAAAATGTACATAATGTATATTCTTTTGCATAGTCCATAGCTCGATCAAGCTTTTCCACCTATCAACTGGAGTAAATAAAAAAATATCAATTCCATTACACCAACAGGTGAAGAGAGTCTAGAGGAGTGGATCGTCGACTTTAAGTTGTATATAATGCTCATGTATATGCCTAAGCAGGACAACAGGATGTAGTCTTTTCCATTGGTGATGCGCAATAAAGGTAAGGTGTGGTAAGAATCATTAAAGGGTGAGCTAAGGCATGCTTGACCGGCTATACGGGTGCATTTTCTATATGATTTTTGCAGGAAAACATCTCCGATCAAAATGGATGCAAAGCTTAAAGCTCTGACACACCACGTAACTGAGGATTTTAGTGTATTTTTTAATTGTTTTGAAGCATGTTTTGCAAAGTTAGCGGTAGACATGCAGCTGGCTAATGGTGATTACTTCAAGCTAGAAAAGTTCCTAAAGTGAGGGAAAAGGTCAACTTTGAAAGACCGAAGAATTACAATGGAGCATTGGTGATTGTAAGGGAAAAGAGAAGGAAGACCAAAAAGAATATTGAGCAGGGTGTGTTGAGCTATGAAGAAGTGGCTCCTACCCAACCTCAGATTCCATGAGAGGTTGTTCATGATGAGAACCATCGGAACCAAGGTGTAGTATTTGTTACACAAAATTGCATGATCTATCCAAGAAAATGCACAAGCTGCATCTAAGCATGATGGATGAAGGACCACCGAGAGGAGCAAGAGGAAGGATGAGGCCATTGTGGAGAAGGTGTTACAATTGTGGAAAAGAGGTTCATTATGCAGTGGATTTCCCCCAACCACTGAGAGAAAGAGGTTCTATTTACTCCTTGCTTGATAGAGGGAGATATCAATGGTAGTTCAATGGCTACAAAGAGTAGGTGGTCAAGATTGTAGTGCAAGTAGCTCCGCTAGAAGGTGGTGAAGTCCCTAGAATGAATATCATTGGAGTAGATAAGCAGGATGTTGAGATTTTGGCCAATAGAATAGAAAGAGATGAAAGAAAAGCAGAGATTGAGCAAGAGACGAGAGCTCGTAAAGGAAAAGAGAAGGTATACAAGGGTAGAGAGTAGCTAGAGACTAGCAAAAGAAGAAGGCCCTACAAGATCATCATAAGCCCTACATTTGCATACAAAATGCTCATCATTCTTGTCCTAAAATCTAATATCTAACTTTACCAAATGATTTTCTCATATTAAATTGATCATTTAGTATGGAAAGATAAAAGAAGAATGAGTTAGTATATAGATATGTGCTTCTAGACCTATCTCAGTAGGGACCAACAGGAGAGATGGTTGCATATCAATATGGGTCCAAAAGGAGACGGTCTACCAAAGAGCCATGTGCAATAAGTGCTTCTAGACTTATCTCATCATGGGACCAACAATGGAGATGGTTACATCTCAATAGGGGTCCAAAAGGGGATAGTCTATCAAAGAGAAATGTGCATCTAATGGAGCTTAAAAGACCTTAGGTTAGGTTCATTAAAGCCTCTAAATATTAGTGTTAAAAGTCCTAAGACCTAGGACCATTAGGTACTTTAGACCTTAGGCAAGCTAGGACTGAGCTTGAGGTGCTTCAAGTAATTGAGGTGCTTGTTGTGATTAATGACTAATGTTCAAAATTAGAAAGAGACCTATCAATGATATATTCATCATAAACATGACGAACAATGCTCAAAATCAATCAGCATATAGACAAAATTATGTATATCATCATTTGTAACGTTTATAATTGATGATTCTAAAATGGAAAGCTCCTCTTTGGAAAAGATTCACCATCATTAAAGAATGGAATAACCAGAAGCAAAGATTTGATATCATGAAAATCGTCCATGGACAATATACCTCCCAAAAGTTGTTCATTGAAAGTAGCATCAAGGTTTACTAATACTTTCTTAGAGAATGAAGATTATGTAGCCTTTGGAAGTGTGAAAATTATGTCCCAAAAAAATATCTTTGAGTCCAAGATCCTTATGCTTTATTTGCATATCTTTGAAGAAATACATCCGAAGTTTCAAAAATGAGATATTGAAGGGATTTTTCCTTCAATGCTATGATGGGTTTCTTACTAGAAGGAGCAATAGTGGGAAGATGGTTATAGAAAGATATGTCTATAAAGATAACTTCAACCAAGAAAGCATGAGATAACCCAAAATAAATTAGGATTGTACGATTATTTTGTTGAGAAACACCATTTTGTTGAGGCCAATATGGAATAGTATGTTTATGATGAATATCTTGTTTAGTACAATATCATTATCGTGTGAAATTTATTGTCCACCATCGTCACTGTGAAATTTATTGAGATGATATCCCGTTTGAATTGTTGCAACCTTGTGAAATCTTTTTAAAGTAGATAACACATTAGATCTTTGTTTAACCATATAAAAAAATGTATACCATGACTAATCTGAAGGCAAAGATCCACAAATATCAATAAAAAACAAATCTTAAAGATTGTGAGAACGAATTGCACTTGAGAGGGACATAAGGGTTTATAATTATGTTTTTCAAGGGCACAAAAGTTAGAGATTTTGTTGTGAGGGAGAGCTTTAGTATCCATGCCATGTATAAGATTACAACAAGATGGAGGTCAAGGAGTTTGAAGAAATCGATATACAAGGTGGTGATGCCATACATTACACTCATGATCACTTGGATTAGTGACAACATTTACTGTAGCATCATTAAGAGAGATTATTGTTACGAGGGACAATTTAAATAATCAGTCCATCTTTTGCCAATTTGGCATCTAGTATGATTAAATCTCGATAGTGTACCAAGATAAGAGTACTCTTCATAACTACAAAATGATATTTGTTTATCCTCTTACATTGATATGTCATATTTTTTATAGCACTAGAATAATAATAAGAATTGAACAATCACCTACATGAAGTATTCTTTCCAGAGGAACCGGACATAAAACATAGTTTATTTCTTGTAAAATGCTATCACGATGTTCAATAGCATATGCTCTATTTTGATCTCCATCAAACTAAAGTTTAAAGCATATGTGTGTGCGATGATCAAATTTTCCAAAACAATCATACAAAGAAGAAATGGAATCTGTTGATAGACAATGGTTGGTTTGTGATAATGTTTAACTCTTTGGCATATTGATGTATCCACCAATCATCTTTGGTATGACCATATTGTTAAGTATGGAGCCTGATTTACCCTTGTAATTTTCTGTGGTAAAAGCGCACATTTGTAAGGCCCCATTATGAGGAGAAGCCATCGTGCGTGAAGAAAAATCACTCACCGGAAACCAAAATTTTCACAGTAAAAAATCAGGGGCAACTTTAGGGGCCTCGGGGGCGGAAGCCCCCGATGCTTTTTATCCCCTCACCGCCTCACCGGAATATTATGGCCGGACGGCAGCTGGAAAGTGGTTGGAAAACAACCATCGGTTGGCCGGTGGCCTGTAGTCAATGGCCGGTGGCCGGTGGCCGAATTCAAAAGCGGACTTGTCTTCTCAAGGGCGGCCACACATGGGCGGATTGGAGGGTCCGTTTTGGACTTATTCACACAAGGGCGGCTACACATGGCTGCCTCTCATAAGAGAGGGCAACCCTTTTGGCCTATAAAAGGAGGCCATTTCTACACACATTTCATAGTGTGAAGTTGATGCAATAAGGTGAGTGTGAGGTGGTGAGAGTGCAGCAAGTCGGGAGCTCCATTAAGGGCATAATCCCTTTGTAAACTACTTCTTGTTTTGAAGTACTAAAGCCATTGAGTGGCTGCTTTCCCGTGGACGTAGCCCACATTGGGTGAACCACGTATATCGTGTGTACTCTCTCACTCTCTACTCTATAATCACGTGTATGTAAATCTGTCTCTCTCCATTAAGTAATCTACTCAATTATCTATTTAGCTACGGCTTATTTGCTAACACATATCTGTTACACTAGGAACAATGCTTGCTAGGAACTTTGAGATGGAGGTAACTACCACCGAGATATCTATCTACGGCTTAATTGTTGAAATGGAAGCCTTGAAATATTAAAAGCCCATTTTACATGTTGTGACATAGATTCTTTTTGTAAAATCATAGCTGCATCTTAAATAGAATTATGTTTTCTTTGACATTGATAGTATTCAATTAAAGATATGCATGCTTGGTTGAAATCCAGATTGTCCTTGCTAAAAATAATTATGACAATGTTCTCATAATAAGAATCCTTATTGTATCCCCATTGGAAACCATCTACATGACTTTGTTTGTCAAATGCCATGTGCATGCCGTCAAGAATTTTGCCTAGAGGCGATCCCAATTTTTGAGTTAGGTTATGCAACGAGCTTTTTTTTTTTTTTTTTTTGGGGAGGGGGGGGAGGGGGTGTACACTGGACTATTTCCACCCTCCTTGGCCGCAACAAAGCTCCCTAGTATTCTTTGTGAGGTTTGGGGTTTGTCGCACCCTTGGCTCTGAAAAATGGGTTGTTCTTTATTTGATGCACCATGCATGTATATGTACATATGCGCAATCCCTTGCTCCAAAAAACTCCTGACAACGGTACTCCAATTCTAAGCTTGTATAGATGTGTTAATAACATTTAAGAGCATGAATTTACGAATGAATCAGGGCAAAATCCACATGGGATAGCTTAGCATTAGATAGAAATTACAAAAGTGGTCACAAAAGCAAGTCTATGATAAGATAGCATTCTTCACTTGTCATCGTTAAAAGGCTGAACCAACTTCCAATTGATTGCTACTTTTGCAGTACATTATAGGGTTTAAACGATAACACCGCCCTATTAACTACTACAAACTACAATTATGAACATGATCATTGGTAAATAAACACTTCCATAATTTCAATGTCGGTAACAATGAAATACAATGGTTTCATAACTCTGTTATTGATAACATGGGGTGTAATAGTCAACAAGGTTATGCTTGCTGGGTGAAGATGGGAAAAAGGGAAAGAAACATTCCAATATTTGAAAAAGAGCTCCCACTAGGCAGCCTAATGTAAACGTGATCGTTTAGATGGGACCAATAATGGATAATATTATTTGGATGATTGGATCTCATTTGAAAAAAATTGCTTTTGTGTGTGATAAGCTTTAGCATCTTGGTATTTGGTTTAGGTCAATCCTCAATAACTATATGAATAAACACCTTCATGAAGACCTTGGGAACTAGAAATATCGAGTGTTATAGGAACATAAGGACCTTTACATTCATGAAATCCGTGTGCAATCATAGAGGACCTCGTACACCATGATAGTCTGGTAGTATAAATATGAACACTAGTAAGAAATTGGAATGATATCCTTCATTTGACAAAAGTATTGTGTGTGTGTGTGTGTGTGTGTGTGTGTATATATATATAAATATATATATATATATATATATATATATATATATATAGAGAGAGAGAGAGAGAGAGAGAGAGAGAGAGAGAGTTCTTGTGTTGATCATTGCCTTCAGCTCATGGTGTCTATCTCAATAGTAAGGATCATCTTGGCCATGGTCTTGCGGTCTTTTCACACCTTTCCTCGTGTTGATTATGGGTAATAAATATCTATTGATATCTCCTATTCAAATACTACTTGCGTGGCTAGTATCATGTAGACTACTGCTATCATGTCTACCATCAACACGGGGAGGTTTGGGGGGGGCTAGAGAAACTTAACACCATTCCCGACGATTGTATAAGGATTGTAGGCATGCTGAGAGATGTACATAAGCGATGTTCAACCTCTACTCTAAACCAAGCAAAGTTAGCACATAAGGAAGCACCAAGTACTAACCCAGTCACAACAAGTAGAAAATATTGAAGACTAGAATAAATAGTAAGTAAAGAGGAAATATGATGCTCTATATGCATCTCACAAAACCTGCATGCACAATCTAACAACTGCAAATAACTTGTAGAACTTGTGATTACCTATAAGTTTAAGCCACTATGAATATACACAAATGTTACTGCTACGAGAGTAGGAGTAGGAGTAGATGCATGACCATCAACCTGTATCCAAAACTAAAAAAAGTTGTGAAAGTGAGAGCTAAAACGTTATCCATATCTAATTGGGAATCGCAATCAACCACTACAAAATACCAAAAACTGGTACTTGAACTTGTATCGACTACATGAAACCATAAAGCAACCATGAGAGCCAAAGGCTGAACAAATCGAAACGTTGAAGGCAAAAAGAATGGATCAATCATAATGGCATCCACCCTGGCCTGCAAACAAAGAAAGCGAACGGTGGGTTATTATTCGGTGCACAACAAAATGAATGAGAGAGATAGAGAGAGAGAATGTTATTTACTGGGATCCGTAATTGAAATAAGCACAGTGCCGCCAAATCACAAGTGACTTTCAAATTTTTATCCCGGCGACCCTTTCAGTAACCGTTGAAGGAAAAAGACCCATGTGCCCTGTCATAATAATCAATATCTAAGTTTCTCATATTAAACTGATCATTTAATTTGGGGAAGTGCCACGGAGAAAAAGCTAGAATATTGGTTAAGCTAGCAGAGCGGACACAGTAGGGATCCAAAGGAGGGAAAATACGGATCCAATGGGGGGGCCATCTGCAAAAGATCCATGTGCAACAATAGGCTAAAAAGACCCTAAGGTTCAGCCCATTAAGACTTCCAAAATGCTAACGTTCCAAAATTCAAAGGTTGTGTCCAAAGGGTTAAATCTTAGGGGGAATTGGATGCTTTGTGTGCTCTCCAAAGTCAATGCATATCCCTACATGGGAGGGGGCGAGCCCTTCTTCTAGGGGATGAGAGAGAAAGCCACACACACACACACAGGCTCCCTTTACACAAAGGGAATGAGGGACACATGTCAGCTCCCTAGGCCAGATGCCCACAAGGTGTGCCCAGTTTCTATTGGATGACCCTTAAAGTGGACCAATGAGAATTAAGCTAGAGTAAATCTAGTTTAATTAATTTAAAAACATTTAATAAAAGAAACCAATGAGAATTAAGTCTCCTAGAAGACTATTGGGCAGTCTCACAAGGGGTCCAATGAGCATTCAGGAGCCCAATGGCTTGCCTGATTCCTATTGGCCAGGAGGCAAAGGGGTCCAATGAGAGTTTAGTTTAATTATTTAATTACCTAAATCTCTCACAAAAGGGGAAAGGGGGACACATGTCAAAAGGCTATCACTTATGCTGCTTAATAGTCAATGGCTTGACTTGGGGAGAGCCAATGAGGGCTCAGCAAGAGCAAATAGCGAGAGGGCTCGCCCAAGAGAGAGAGGGGGCTGATTTTTGCAAGGCATTATCACACACACACTCACACAATCTCATGTGTGAAGAAAGAGAAGACTACCTCTTCCCAAGCTTTAATGGAAAGCTTATCACCTACTCCAAGCTTGTGAGATAGAAGCCTACATCAACACTCTCTTGGCATGTGGATGCAAATCCAACCAAGAGCCAAGCTTCAATGCATGCTCATCTCCTCTACCAAACTAATTACTAAGCTAATCTATGCTAATATGAGTGAATATGTGAGGAGATGTACATCTTTCTCGTAAGATATTCCTTCTTTCTCTCAATCTACTCTCATACACTGCTAGCTCTGACCATCTTCAAAGGTGTGTGAGGTCTTGGGTCTGAGAACGGGGATAATTAAATTTGTGTTTATTAAGTGTTTTGATTAGTGCATGAAGCTTTCATCTTCATTGCACTAGCTAGTCTTGAAGGAACACAAAGAATTGTATTGTACAATGTCTCTCTTGATGGGAGAAACCATAATACAAAGCCTTTTGCAGGGGGGACCGGCTCCATGCAAATCCGGTCCTCAACTGTTGTCAATAGCTTAATTTCTCTCTCTTTTGAAAGTATTGTTGATGCTATCTAACTAGGTGTTATTCTTTTTGTTGCTCTCTCCCCCCAAGCACTCTTGTAATTCTCATTAGGAATCTATTCTAATGAAATTTCCACTATGTTCATGCTAATTTCTGCTACACATAAGTTTTTGGACCATTAAATGTTACATTGGTATCAGAGCACAAGGTTTCTCTTTTCTTGCTCAAGAAGGGAGGTCCTCAAGCTAGCTATAAATGGTTGGTATTATTAATTGCCTGTGAGTAAGTAGAATAGGGATTTTTCAACCTTGCAGTGCGCCTGCCTTCGTGCAGTTAACGGGGCATCACCGTCGAGAGCTATGGTCTTAATAGTGAGTCCTATGGGGCTTGCCTACGGCTTAACCACTATTGAGCTATTAGAAGCTTGACAGGAGCCGATGCTATTTTGGTGTCGAAAGACCCTCTCTTCTATTCCTTGCAATTAATGGTATTCGAGCCGCGGATACAGTAGCTTGAGTGCTTTTTCTAAAGGGGTAAAGAGGAGTAGAAACTAGGGCTTGAAGTGCCAAAGTACACCTAAAAGGTTTACACCTAAAAGTTGTTAGAATGGCTAACAATAGTAAAGAGAGTGAAATTAATGTTGATAACTTTGATTTTGCTCATGAGCAAGCTACTAATGATGCTTCAATGCTTGTTAACTATCTTGTTTCTAGGCTTCAACAAGCCATGGGCAATCCATCTCTCCAAAGTGAAGTGCAACGGCAGCTCCGTGCTCACGGGATTCTCCAAGCTCATCACCATGACGAGAGAACACCTAGGAAGCCTCCTTATGAGACTATCAAAAGAGGTCTCTCTCCGATTTGGGAAGAAGAAGAGAATCCATATGAAGGGATCAAGAATTTACTTCTTGATGATGCATCTCCTTCCCAAAGGAGAACTCAAGAGACTCCACCAAAGGAACGAGAAAGAAGCGAGTCTCCCGCCACCTCGGCGGAGATGGATCCACGAAGACGGCGGGCTAAACGCTCTCCATCACCACCAAAGCGGAGAAGACCATCATATTCTTCTCCTCACCACAATTCAAAGAGGGATGATAAAAAGCAAGAGAAGAAAAAGGCGAGAAAGAGGACACCCTCTTCTCCATCTTCTTCATCCTCTTCCTCTTATGAAAGTGATGGTGAAGACGACAAAGATCAAGACAAGAAAAAGGCGAGAAAGAGGTCACCCTCTTCTCCATCTTCTTTAAATTCTTCACCTTCTAAAGAAAGTGATGGTGCAACCTTTGAACCATCAAAAAGAAGAGGCCATAGGAAATCCTATGCCGCATGGAAGAGGTCGTCCAAGCTGAAGAAATTCAAAGAGGGAGGGAAGAGCATTTCTTTCCTTACCTATGATGGCACCTTTGGTGCTACGGACAAAGTCTTGGCCTTTATCCAGCAATTCGATGCGGCGTTTGGAGATGAGGGCTTCATGGAGTCCTCTAAGCTATGCCATGTAGCTATGCACTTTCAAAAGTCCGCCAGACAATGGTGGTCTAGCCTACGAGCCAACGGTGAAGCTCCACGAACATGGAAAGCTTTAAGATCTTCCATTATGAAGCAGTTTTTCGCCACTGATGCCAAAGACAAGGTACTCACCGAATGGCGAAGCCTAAATCTCTCTCCCAATGAATCCATCCACAAATATGTAGACAAGTTTTGGGACCTACAACTCAAATCCACTATCTTCAAAAAGTTGGATTTTGGAGAGAAAAATCAACAATTTTGTGCTGGCTTAACCGAAGAAATGGCGGAGTATGTCAACTCCCAAAGGCCACATACCATATCGGCGGTAATACACCATACTATGGTGGCCTCTCGAATCAATTTCCAAACAAGGGCTAAAAGAAATAATAAGCCCCCGGAAAATAATAAGTCCAAAAGTCCTCTAAGGGCAACTCCAACAAAGCTAAAGAGAAGGGAGTTTACAAAGGTAAGAACAAACTCTCTCCTGAAGAGCTTGAGCATTATCGCAAGGATAACCGGTGTTTCAAGTGCGGTGAACAAGGGCATGCGTACCACACTTGTCCCCAAAAGAACAACCGCCAAGATCCTCCTAGAGCTTCCTTGGTTGAAATCCAAGAGGAGGAGACTCACCAAACTCATCACAAAGGATCTCCTCTATGCCATGCCTCGGGAAAGGTAAGAGAACATGATGCTTTTATTCTCTTTGACCCTGGTTATACTCACAATTTTCTATCTATAGAGTTGGCCACCAAGCTAGGCATACAATCCTACGAGATGGGAGATGTCCTACCCGCAGACAGTGCCTTCAAGGGGCAAGAAGCTTCAGTCACTCCCTTAATCCGGAAATTGAGGCTTCATGTCCAAGGCTATGTGGACAAAGAGGACTTCTTTATCTCTCCTCTCAAGCATGAGGATGTAATCCTAGGGGCACCATGGTTTGACCGCCTGGCTTCTGATGTTAAATTTCCTGAAAGGAGAATCTCCTTTAAGTTCAGGGAAAAAGACATGTACATAGATGCTAAGGAAATGGGTAACACTATCCCCATTGTACATACACCAGCTTTCAACAAGTCAATAAAGAGCTCTATTTCCGTGTACATGATTTTTGTTAAAGATTCTCATAATGAACCTAATGCTTTAACAAAAGAAAATAAAAGCAACCAAAAGGAATTAGAGTTATCCAATTTTCTCAAGGGGTTTCAAGATGTTTTTATTGACGACATCCCTTGTGAGCTACTTCCTAAACGAGGTAATGATGACCATGCAATTGAACTTCTTCCAGGAAGTTCACCGCCTAACAAACCTCCTTATAGAGTTTCTCAAGCTCAACAAGAGGAGATTATGCGGCAAGTGCATGAGTTAGTTGAGAAGGGTATGGTTAGGCCAAGCTCATTTCCATTTTGCTCACCTGTGCTATTAGTGCAAAAGAAAGATGGCACATATTGTATGTGTGTCGACTATAGAGCACTAAATAGGATCACTATCAAGAAAAGGTTTCCCGTTCCACGGGTAGAAGACCTATTTGATAAGCTACAAGGATCGACCTACTTCAGTAGGATTGACCTAAAAAGTGGCTATCATCAAATAAGGATAGTTGATCAAGACATTGTAAAGACCGCATTTCGCACCACATTTGGTCTTTACGAATACATTGTCATGCCTTTTGGCTTGACCAATGCACCAGCCACATTCAACCGCTTGATGGAGAAGTTGTTCAGGCCTCATCGAACCTTCACTGGAGTGTTCTTTGATGATATTATCATCTACTCTAATTCATTGGAGGAACACAAGCAACACCTCCAGGTAATATTTCAAGTTTTGAGAGAGAATAAACTTTATGTTAATCGAAAGAAAAGTGAATTTTTCTTGCAAGAGATTCAGTATTTAGGTCATATTATCTCTCAAGATGGCATCCAAATGGATCCATCAAAGTTAGAGGTGATAAAAGGATGGCCTAAACCAAGGAATCTTCATGAACTAAGAAGCTTTATAGGTATGCGTGCATACTATAGACGCTTCATAGAAAAGTTCTCACAAATTGCGGGACCATTACATGACCTAACAAAGAAAAGTGTTAGGTATACATGGTCTACTAAGGAGAACAATGCTTTCAAAAAGCTTAAAGAAAAGCTTATCTCTCAATCTGTGCTTACACTACCGGATCTCTCAAAACCATTTGAGGTCCAATGTGATGCTTGTGGTGATTGCCTTCGAGCTGTTTTGCTCCAAGAAGGGCACGCCATAGGCTATGAGAGTCGAAGGCTCGACCCT
Organism: Adiantum capillus-veneris; assembly: GCF_014529385.1. Lineage (NCBI taxonomy): Eukaryota > Viridiplantae > Streptophyta > Polypodiopsida > Polypodiales > Pteridaceae > Adiantum > Adiantum capillus-veneris. Next base: position 79,299,000 of record NC_140950.1, on the reverse strand, counting down.
ATTGAGCAAGCTCTAGGCATATACGAAAAGGAACTCCTTGCAATTCTACATGCCTTAGACTCATGGAAGCACTATTTATTGGGGACTCCTTTCATTCTTCGAACGGATCACCAAAGTCTTAATTACTTCATGACGCAGACCAAGCTCTCCGACAAACAAATGAGGTGGGCAAATTTCCTTTTGCAATTTCATTTTCATATTGCTCACATTGCTGGCAAGCATAATCAAGTAGCTGATGCACTCTCAAGACGGCCGAGAGTGAATGCGGTTTCCATAGCAACTCACAATGATCTATCTTCAATGATAGATGAGTATGCTAGTGATCCCGATTTTAGAGATGTGATTTCAGCCCTTGCATTAGGGAAGAAAGAAGAACCATTTACCTTACAAGATGGTTATCTTATCTATGGCAATAGACTATGCGTTACTAACTCACTACATGAGAAAGTAATGTATGAATCTCATGCTCCACCTTATGCAGGGCATAGAGGGATTCAATCTACCTTAAAGGGAATTGAAACATATTTCTATTGGCCTACCATGAAAGTGAACATACAAGAGTATGTTTCTAAATGTGTGGTATGCCAAAAGACAAAATTTGATAGAGGGAAGCAACTTGGATTGCTTCAACCCTTGCCAATCCCTAATTCACCATGGGAGAGCATATCCATGGATTTTATCTTTGGATTGCCTAAGTCTATCCATGGGAATACGGGAATATGGGCGATAGTAGACAGGTTCAGTAAACAAGCTCATATTATACCTGTCAAGAAGACTATCAAAGCCCATCAAATGGCAACCCTCTTCATTTCACAAATTTTCAAGTAACATGGCTTGCCAATGTCCATAGTGTCAGATAGAGATCCTAGAATGACCAGTAATTTCTGGCAGGGTCTCTTTGAGAATTTAGGGACAAGGCTAAACTTCTCTTCGGCCTATCATCCACAAACGGATGGCCAAAGTGAAATAGCTAACCTAACCATTCTCGATCTACTAAAAGCCTATGTAACGGAAGTAGATCAAAGATCCCAATGGGAGAAGTACTTACCCTTAGTGGAGTATGCCTACAATAACACTGTACATACTTCCACGGGAAAAGCACCTTTCGAGGTAATTGAGGGAAGATAAAAAAGTCCCTTGCTACTTAAGGTACATGGGAAGATCTTCGCTACAGATGATTATAGCCAAGACCTACAAGAATCTTTCCAAAAGATTAAGGATGCTATCTCTATCTCACAGCAAAGGAAAAAGGCTGCTATTGACAAGCACAGAAGAGCCCAAGCCTTTAAAGAAAATGATTGGGTCTTGTTATAGTTTCCCAAGGCTAGATTAAGGCACACGAAGGGCAAGAATCCTACGGGCCACCAAAAGTACTATGCTAAACTAGCAAAAAGGTACTATGGTCCCTTTCAGATTCTTAGGTCAATCAATGAGATGGCCTATCAACTCAAGTTGCCCAATCATTGGCTCATACACAATGATTTTCATGTGAGCCTATTAAAGCCTTACAAAGGAGAGCCACCTCAAGAACTAACTATTGAAGACCCACCGGAGATCGAGGACCAAGCGGAGGTGCTGCAACCCGAGTCCATTCTCCGACATGAAGACAAGGTACTAAGAGGCAGTAAGACTATCCGACGATATCTTATTAAGTTTAAGAATTATCCTTTTGAAGATGCTAGATGGATGCAAGGCATACAATTAAAGGATAACCTAAACCTTGTCAATGCTTACAATGCTTCCCAAGAGTAAGCAAATGTACAAAATTTAAAAAATGAACAAAGTTTTTTTTTGTCTTATAAGACTCTCTTTTTCTTTATTGTGCACAAAAATGAAGTAGTATGCATGCTTAGATCAAGTTTGCGGAGACGACGTCTCCCAACCACCAAGTAGAGCTTGTCACTCTACTATGGAAGACTGATAGGACTAATTTGCAAACATGCTTGCGGCAGTCTAAGGCTCTCAAGCGCCAAATGGACTAGTCATTCATTGTGGAATGATGTCGTAGGGTAACATAGGAATCCTCTACCCACTAAGAAAAGGACTCATGAATATGCTTTATCTTCTCTACACCATAGTCAAGGACGACTATGATTTCAAGAGAGAGGTAATGTCATAATAATCAATATCTAATTCTCCTAAATGATTTTCTCATATTAAACTGATCATTTAATGTGGGGAAGTGCCCGGGGAGAAAAAGCTAGAATATTGGTTAAGCTAGCAGACCAGCCACAATAGGGATCCAAAGGGGAGGCCATCTGCAAAAGATCCATGTGCGACAATGGGCTAAAAAGACCCTAAGGTTCAACCCATTAAGACTTCCAAAATGCTAACGTTCCAAAATTCAAAGGTTGTGTCCAAAGGGTTAAAGCTTAGGAGGAATTGGATGCTTTGTGTGCTCTCCAAAGTCAATGCATATCCCTACATGGGAGGGGGCGAGCCCTTCTTCTAGGGGATGAGAGAGAAAGCCACACACACACACAGGCTCCCTTTACACAAAGGGAATGAGGGACACATGTCAGCTCCCTAGGCCAGATGCCCACAAGGTGTGCCCAGTTTCTATTGGATGACCCTTGAAGTGGACCAATGAGAATTAAGCTAGAGTAAATCTAGTTTAATTGTTAATTAATTTAAAAACATTTAATAAAAGAAACCAATGAGAATTAAGTCTCCTAGAAGACGATTGGGCAGTCTCACAAGGGGTCCAATGAGCATTCAGGAGCCCAATGGCTTGCCTGATTCCTATTGGCCAGGAGGAAAAGGGGTCCAATGAGAGTTTAGTTTAATTATTTAATTACCTAAATCTCTCACAAAAGGGGAAAGCGGGACACATGTCAGAAGGATATCACTTATGCTGCTTAAAAGTCATTGGCTTGACTTGGGGAGGCCAATGAGGGCTGAGCAAGAGGGCTTGCCCAAGCGAGAGAGGGGGCTGATTTTTGCAAGGCATTATCACACACACACTCACACAATCTCATGTGTGAAGAAAGAGAAGACTATCTCTTCCCAAGCTTTAATGGAAAGCTTATCACCTACTCCAAGCTTGTGAGATAGAAGCCTACATCAACACTCTCTTGGAATGTGGATGCAAATCCAACCAAGAGCCAAGCTTCAATGCTGCTCATCTCCTCTACCAAACTAATTACTAAGCTAAGCTATGCTAATATAAGTGATTATGTGAGGAGATGTACATCTTTCTCGTAAGATACTCCTTCTTCCTCTCAATCTACTCTCATACACTGCTAGCTCTCACCATCTTTGAAGGTGTGTGAGGTCTTGGGTCTGAAAACGGGGATAAGTAAATTTGTGTTTATTAAGTGTTTTGCTTAGTGCATGAAGCTTTCATCTTCATTGCACTAGCTAGTCTTGAAGGAACACAAAGAATTGTATTGTACAATGTCTCTCTTGATTGGACAAACCATAATACAAAGCCTTTTGGAGGGGGGGACCGGATCCATGCAAATCGGGTCCTCAACTGTTGTCAATAGCTTAATTTCTCTCTCTTTTGAAAGTATTGTTGACGCTATCTAACTAGGTGTTATTCTTTTTGTTGCTCTCTCCACCCAAGCACTCTTGTAATTCTCATTAGGAATCTATTCTAATGAAATGCCCACTATGTTCATGCTAATTTCCGCTACACATAACTTTTTAGACCATTAAATGTTACACGCCGCCAGTTTTTCAAGCTCGAAGCAGGCCTTGCCTGGCTAGATGGACTTGCAGATGCTATCATCAACACCACATGCATAATCCAACGCAACCTGTAACGCTTTTGTGTTGGCACTTGGATTAGCTACACACCAATGGTTTACATGAGAATTTTGCCAAGATGAGCCTTCATTTTCGTTGCCGTTGTCGTTGTCATCGCCGTTGCCTGAATGACCACCCGAGCCTCCATAATCACCGTTGCCGTTGCCGTTGTCATCTCCATTCCCTCCAGATTGCTTGGGTGACAATGGAAAGTCAAGTGAGTTGTCCTGCTCCCTGCCGTAAGTAACCCTGATTGAGCATCCAATTAATAGGGCCTCCATCATGAGAAGTACGCCGCGACGATTGTTGAATGCGACCATTTTGTTCTGCTGCTAGGATTTATGAATATAAATAGGAACACCGTGATAGTTTGGTAATAAAAATAGGAAAACCGGTAGGAAATTGGAATCATATCCTTCATTTGACAAAAATATTGTGTGTATATATATATATATATATATATATATATATATATATAGAGAGAGAGAGAGAGAGAGAGAGAGAGAGAGAGCGCGAGAGAGAGAGAAAGTTCTTGTGTTGATCATTGCCTTTAGCTCATGGTGTCTATCTCAATAGTAAGGATAATCTTTGCCATGGTCTTGGGGTCTTTTCATACCTTTTCTCGTGTCGATTATGGGTAATGTAATTCAATTGTTATCTCCTATTCAAATACTACTTGCGTGACTAGTATTATGTAGACTATTGCTATCGTGTCTACCATCAACACCGGCGGGGGCGGGGGGGGGTGTGATGAGGTAGTAGAGAAACTTAACACCATTCCCGATGATTGTATAAGGATTGTAGGCCTGTCAAGAGATGTACATAAGCAATGTTCAACCTCTGCTCTAAAACAAGCAATGTTAGCACATAAGCAATCACCCAGTAATAACGCAGTCACAACAACTAGAAAAGATTGAAGACTATAATAAACAATAAGTAAAGAGGAAATGTGATTCTCTGTATGCATCTCACAGAAGCAGCATGCATAATCTAACAACTGCAATTAACTTGTAGAACTTGTGATTACCTATAATTTTAAGCCACTATGAATATACACAAATGTTACTGCTACAAGAGTAGGACTAGGAGTAGATGCATGACCATCAACCTGTATCCAAAAATAATAAAAGTTTAGGAAGTGAGAGCTAAAACGTTATCCATATCAAAATGGGAATCACAGTCAACCACTTCAAAATACCAAAAACCAGTACTTGAACTTGTATCAACTACATGAAACCATAAAGCAACCATGAGAGCCAAAGGCTGAACAAATCGAAACGTTGAAGGCAAAAAGAATGGATCAATCAAAATGGCATCCACCCTGGCCTACAAACAATGAAAGCGAAGGGTGGGTTATTATTCCGTGCCCAACAAAATGAATGAGAGAGAGAGAGAGAGAGAATGTTATTTACTGGGATCCGTAATTGAAATAAGCGCAGTGCCGCCAAAATCACAAGTGACCTTCAAATGTTTATCCCAACGACCCTTCTAGTAACCGTTGAAGGAAAACGATGCATGCGCTGCCAGGTTGTCGGGCTCGAAGCAGGCCTCGCCCGGCTGGATGGACTTGTAGATGCTATCGTCAACGCCACAGGCATAATCCAACGCAACCTGGAACGCTTTTGTGTCGGCGCTTGGATTAGCTACACACCAACGGTTTCCATGAGAATTTTGCCTAGATGAGCCTTCATTTCCATTGCCGTCATCGTTGTCATCACCGTTGCCGTTGACATTGCCTCAATGACCGTCCGAGCCTCCGTAATCACCGTTGCCGTTGTCATCTCCATTCCCTCCAGATTTCTTGGGTGACGATGGGACATCGAGTGAGTTGTCATGCTCCTTGTCGTAAGTAGCCCTGATTGAGCATCCAATTAATAGGGCCGCCATCATGAGAAGTACGCCGCGACGATTGCTGAATGCAACCATTTTGTTCTGCTGCTAGGATTTATGAATATAAATAGGAACACCATGATAGTTTGGTAATAAAAATAGGAACACCGGTAGGAAATTGGAATGATATCCTTCATTTGACAAAAGTATTGTATATATATATATATATATATATATATATATATATATATATATATATATATATATATATATATATATATATATATATATATATATAGAGAGAGAGAGAGAGAGAGAGAGAGAGAGAGTTCTTGTGTTGATCATTGCCTTCAGCTCATGGTGTCTATCTCAATAGTAAGGATAATCTTTGCCATGGTCTTGGGGTCTTTTCATAGCTTTTCTCGCGTTGATTATGGGTAATGTAATTCAATTGTTATCTCCTATTCAAATACTACTTGCGTGACTAGTATGATGTAGAGTACTGCTATCGTGTCTACCATCAACACCGCGGGGGTGGGGGTGATGAGGTAGTAGAGAAACTTAACACCATTCCCGATGATTTTATAAGGATTGTAGGCCTGTCGAGAGATGTATATAAGCAATGTTCAACCTCCACTCTAAAACAAGCAATGTTAGCACATAAGCAATCACCAAGTAATAACGCAGTCACAACAACTAGAAAAGATTGAAGACTAGAATAAACAATAAGTAAAGAGGAAATGTGATGCTTTGTATGCATCTCACAAAAATAGCATGCATAATCTAACAACTGCAATTAACTTGTAGAACCTCTGATTACCTATAAGTTTAAGCTACTATGAATATACACAAATGTTACTGCTACGACAGTAGGACTAGGAGTAGATGCATGACCATCAACCTGTATCCAAAACTAACAAAAGTTGTGGAAGTGAGAGCTAAAACGTTATCCATATCAAAATGGGAATCACGGTCAACCACTACAAAATACCAAAAACCAATACTTGAACTTGTATCGACTACATGAAACCATAAAGCAACCATGAGAGCCAAAGGCTAAACAAATCGAAACGTTGAAGGCAAAAAGAATGGATCAATCATAATGGCATCCACCCTGGTGTGCAAACAATGAAAGCGAAGGGTGGGTTATTATTCGGTGCACAACAAAATAAATGAGAGAGAGAGAGAGAATGTTATTTAATGGGATCCGTAATTGAAATAAGCGCAGTGCCGCCGAAATCACAAGTGACTTTCAAATGTTTATCCCGGCGACCTTTCTAGTAACCGTTGAAGGCAAACGACGCATGTGTTGCCAGGTTGTCGGGCTCGAAGCAGGCCTCACCCGGCTGGATGGACTTGCAGATGCTATCGTCAATGCCACATGCATAATCCAACGCAACATGTAACGCTTTTGTGCCGGCGCTTGGATTAGCTACACACCAATGGTTTCCATGAGAATTTTGCCTAGATAAGCCTTCGTTTCTATTGCCGCTGTCGTTGCCTTCGTCGTTGTCATCGCCGTTGCCGTTGCCGTTGCTTGAATGACCACCCGAGCCTCCGTAATCACTGTTGCCGTTGTCGTTGCCATTGTCATCTCCATTCCCTCCAGATTGCTTGGGTGACGATATGGGACGTTGAGTGACTTGTCCTGCTCCCTGCCGCAACCATTGCTGAATCCAACCATTTTGTTCTGCTGCTAGTATTTATGAATATAATTAGGAACACCGTGATAGTTTGGTAATAAAAATAGGAACGCCGGTAGGAAATTGGAATGATATCCTTCATTTGACAAAAGTATTGTGTGTGTGTATATATATATATATATATATATAGAGAGAGAGAGAGAGAGAGAGAGAGAGAGAGAGTTCTTGTGTTGATCATTGCCTTCAGCTCATGGTGTCTATCCCAATAGTAAGAATAATCTTTGCCATGGTCTTGGGGTCTTTTCATACCTTTTCTCGTGTTGATTATGGGTAATGTAATTCAATTGTTATCTCCTATTCAAATACTACTTGAGTGACTAGTATTATGTAGACTACTGCTATCGTGTCTACCATCAACACGGGGGGGGGGGGGGGGGGGGTGATGAGGTAGTAGAGAAACTACCATTTCCGATGATTGTATAAGGATTGTAGGCCTGTCGAGAGATGTACATAAGCAATGTTCAACCTCTGCTCTAAAACAAGCAATGTTAGCACATAAGCAATCACCAAGTAGTAACGCAATCACAACAAGCAGAAAAGATTGAAGACTAGAATAAACAATAAGTAAAGAGGAAATGTGATGCTCTGTATGCATCTCACAAAAACAGCATGCATAATCTAACAACTTCAAGTAACTTGTAGAACCTGTGATTACCTTTAAGTTTAAGACACTATGAATATATACAAATCTTACTGCTACGAGAGTAGAAGTGAGAGTAGATGCATGAACATCAGTCCTGTCCAAAACTAACAAAAGTTGTGAAAGCGAGAGCCAAAACATCGTCCGTATCAAAATGGGAATCACACTCAACCACTACAAAATACCAAAAATCTATACTTGAACTTGTATCAATTACATGAAACCACAAAACGCAACCATGAGAGGCAAAGGCTGAAGAAATCGAAACGTTGAAGGCAGCTAAAATGGATCAATCGTAATGGCATCCACCCTGGCCTGCAAACAATCAAAGAGAAGTGTGGGTTATTATTCGGTGCACAACAAAATGAACGAGAGAGAGAGAGAGTTAGTTACCGGGATCCGTAATTGAAATTAGCGCAGTGCCGCCGAAATCACAAGTGACTTTCGAATGTTTATCCCGGCGACCCTTCCAGTAACCGTTGAAGGCAAACGACGCATGCGCCGCCAGGTTGTTGGGCTGGTAGCAGGCCTCGCCAGGCTGGATGGACTTGCAGATGCTATCGTCGATGCCACATGCATAATCTAACGCTACCTGTAACGCTTTTGGGTCGGCACTTGGATTAGCTACGCACCAATGGTTTCCATGAGAATTTTGCCCAGATGAGCCTTCATTTCCATTGTCGTTGTTGTTGTCATTGCCGCCACCACCGCCGTCGTAATCACCGACGCCGCCGTTGCCGTTGCCGTTGTCATTGCCGCCGTCGCCGCCATCATTGCCGCCACCATCGCCGCCGTAATCGCCACCGTTGCCGTTGCCGTTTCCGTTTCCGTCACCGTCACCGTTTCTGTTGCCGTTTCCATCGCTGTTACCGTTGCCATTTCCGTCACCGTCACCGTCACCGTTTTCATCGCCGTTGCCGTTGCCTGAATCACCACCCGAGCCTCCATCACCATTGCCTGAATCACCACCCGAGCCTCCGTCACCGTTGCCGTTGCCATCTCCATTCCCTCCCGATTGCTTGGGTGACGATGGGCCGTCGGGTGAGTTGTCCTGCTCAGTACTGCCGTAAGTAGCCCTGATTGACAATCCAATTAATAGGGCCGCCGCCATCATGAGAAGTACGCCGCGACGATTGGTGAATGCGACCATTTTGTTTTGCTGCTAGGATTCAGGAATGGTCTAGGGACGTCTGCCTCGACCGCGAACCAGATTCTCAGAGAAACGCTCAGGGATGATATTCCTGAACGCTGATGTTAGAGAAACGCTCACTTAAACGTTCACAAGAATGTCTGTATGTGCAACTCCTTTTATACAGGCCTCGGACCAGGTGCACGACAAATGTCGACTCGAATATTTATAAAAAGAAACAATTTTCCTACCCGAAGGAAATAAGGGCAACTCAAATTTTGAGGACAATTACATTTGAACTTTTACTTTTGGAACTTATTGTTCCGCATACGTTCGTTCGAAATCTATATGTTTGTACATGCAACTCAAGGCCCATTCACATGCAACACTCATAGAGGTGGATCAAGCTCACGTCACTGCAAAGCGTGGGCCTCACCTCTTCTTCCTCTCAAGGGGGGGGGGGGGGGGGGGGGTAATCTCCAACTCTCCCAAAGCAAGGAGCCAACGTTGATGATACACACGAGGCTCAAGTAGAACCCTCACATGCAAGTCTGTTCTTAGCAAGCACTTTTTGCATCCTCAAGAGTTGATCTCACATTCATATACCTGTTAACGAAAGGTTTTGGTCCCAATTGTAGCACCCTTTTTGCTGGGAGCACTTAATTATCAATTTAGGGATGAGTTTATTTTAAGCGAGTTGATTTCTCGCACAATGCCGCATCCTTCAAGAATATGGTCAACGTTCCACACATAAAGTTTGATTTTTCCGCAGGAACCCATTGGAAACCATCCGCATGACTTGTGTGCGTGCGTAGAAGGCAATGACTCGGGCCGTATCGGATGATTGGTCGTGTTTGTGGTGTCACAACAAGTGACTGTGTATATTATCATTTGTAAATGTTTGTTTTCTTGTGATATTATGTGAGTTTGAAGGTGAACTCTAGTGGCTTATATCTTCGGCTATAGAGAGGCATGTTGTGTGTGTTCCCTTCTCTCCATTTCCATCGTCTGGTGCCCCCATTGAGGACCACACTGATTTCTCCACGGCGATGTGTTTGTGATTAAAGATGTCGTAGAAATTGTGTACAATTTTCAATGGTGATGGAGATGCAGACAAATGGTCGACAGATTTTGAGCTATTTATGTTGTTGTGCGGATGCAAAGTGATGAGGAAAAGCTGAAGATGATGCCTCTACCAATGCACAAACGTAAAAAGGTTTGGTTCAATGGTTTGTAGAGTGTTGATCGAGGCTCATAGCAAAGCTACAGAGACAATTTTCGAAATGGTTTCAAAAGGTGATTACTTCAGCAGAGGTTGTTGCAAAATTGAGGACAGTATGCCAAGATGTAAGTAAAGAGTTTTCAATTTTTGGACAATTTGAGGCAGTTAGAGGTTTCTACTAGGGTTAAAGGAAATCAATATTTGAAGCTGCCAAAGTTTTTTGAGTGCTTGCATCTGGAGACCAGAAAAAAGGTTGAGTTTGATTCAAACAACTATGAAGATACGGTGTACTGGCCAAGATGAAGAGCAGGAATGTCAAGTGAAAGTTGGAGTTGGGCTTGTTAAGGCCTATAAATTATGTGCTTGTTACGGTGGTAGTGGAGTGTTCCATGGTTCAAATGAAGGTGGTGCCTGTTGTTCAAATTGTAGATCCTGTTGAGGTAAGTCCAATGGTTGATTATGCTCTTTGGAGGTTTCATCTTTATGATGTGCCTATACCGGTGATAAATGAGCTTGTAAACAAAGATAAGCCCCTTGTTGAAGAGAACTAGTGTGCTAGAAATATCATTAGGAAGAGCATTGGGTCTAGGATTGCCTCTTTATTGGACGGTTTAAGGGAGTCAAACCTTTAGTACTAAGAAAGTAATCAAAGGGGACAGCTTTTGAGTTCAAATAGTCAAAACGTCTAGTCTATTTGAATTCAGATCCCCCCCCCCCCCCCCCCCCCCCCCTCCCTCCCAAAAAAAAAAAGAGAGATTTAGAATCTAGTGGTCAAAACCATATAATGTGGCATATCTATGGAAAGAGCTACGTATTTAGATTATAGATCTATAATATTCTCTAAAATTGAAGATCATATGTAGTGCTTCTTTGGAGGAGCAATGGTCTACTATTATGCGTGTGTAAGCAGAGGCTAATGTGGAGGAGTATGGGTGACTACCGTAGTTTTTTTTTGAGGAGAGACTTGCTTTATATGGATGGGAGCGAGGGTTAGTTACGATTCTATTGAATGATAGTGTGTGGTATGAAGTGTGTACTATGCCGAAGGATGTTTGGAGTGTTGAAGGTAGGCCATGGGTAGCTTATGAGCATGAGGGGCTATGTCCTGGGGTGGAACATTATGGTAATTGGTTATAGGTGGATGGATGGGACTAATGCCGATTGTTTGATCCAGGTGGAGACTGTGTTGTGATGCAAGGGGTGGGGCAACCCACTTGAAGGTTTTGTAGTAGGTTACATAATAAAATTCTACATATGATTTTTGGTTAGCGGATAGTGTTTACCAGGTTTTGCCATATGTAGATGAATAAAGCAGTTTTATAGTTGAACATAAATGTTGAGCAAGGGGGTTGGGCAATCAAGGTGCAGTTCAAGTGTGTGGACCATGGAAGATGACATAAGTAGGTATGTATGGGCTAGCATGTGCATGATAGAGAGATAAAGCACGCACAAGGATCATCAACAAGTAGGTGGAAATTGATGTGTATAGATGATGCAGCTTTTTGGACCAAAAGGGCTCTAAAAAGAGCCTAGTTGGATGACAAGTGAAGGATGTCTCAGGTGCAAGTTTATAGCTTAGGAATGTAGTGTTCAAAGTGCTGAGTGATTTGGTCCATATGATTCATCAAATATAGCTATATGGTGCAAGATTTTTAGGTTTGAAGCTGGATGTGTTTGTTGCAGATCGAAGATGGATGGGTATGTAATGGAATTGATATTTCTATTAATTATTGCAGCTAACATGTGGAAAAGGCTTGACCGAGCTAGGCCTATGCATACGGAAATATATTTCATGTATTATTCAAGTGCTCTTTATGAGCTTCGACCATTTATGACCGGCCAGCCACTTTGTACTCACAATTTAATACATGCAAGAGGGAAATGGTCACTCTTGCACGCGGGGAGATTGCACCCAATGTCTGCATTATTATTCTCCTCTCCTCTCTTCTCTCTCGCCATGCCGAGATGTAGCACTCCGCTCTAGGAGGTGCACCTGCACGCGCTCTCTTGCTCTCTCCCGCTCTCTGTCTCTCTCTCTGTTTGTGTTGTGCTCGATTATGGATTTTTGCAAGTCAACATGTACGTAGATTTATTTGTTTATGTCTTGCTATGTGCTATTTCGAGTATTTTGCAAGGCAGCCAGGCTTCCGGCTGTAGCAGTGGTGTCAAAGCTTTGGTAATGCTCCTCTCAAAGCATAGGTGATGGAGAAACATATATATAAAGATAAGTGAAAATTATGACCTCAATTTGCAAAATTTTTATTGAGAAGTTGTTTCATGTTTCGCTTAATTATCCATCATATTTACTAATTATGCCTTAATTGTACGTTTTGCCGTAAAATAATATAGGCATAAGATTGGTAGGTCAAATATGTCCATGTAATTAAAAACCTATTTGCTTAGAGATCATGCCTGTAAATCTTAGATGCATACTTAGTGTTAATAGCTAGTGCCATTAAGAATCTCATTATGGTAAGCCGAGTTTTACGAGAACAATTACACCTCGTCTGGCTCGAAGGAGAAGATGAAATATAGGATTATTTTTCTTATAAGAGTAACATGTCCGGATAGTAATGTAATAGAAAGAATAATCCAAGAGAAGAGATCTTCTGCCTAAGGGTACTTCATGAGTGCAGTTGTTGTCACCTTAAGCGCTTGTGCTACCTGCAGTAGCTGCAACCTTTGAAGTTTGGACACAGTTTACAACATCCGTTGCCTCACAATGTCGGCCTACATCCTCATGAAAGCCCTCCCTCCTGACGATCCTCACTCTTTCGACCAACAAGCCAACATTCACTGCATCTCTTGCAACATTGTGTACAACCAGTCATCAACCACAAGTCAAAGCCAAACCCACTGTGTCTCGTCCATGACGACGGTATTAAAGCTTTAGCCAGTGAGTTCATCGATACTAGCTTATATTGCCAAAGCTATTACACCAAGCTTGTGTATTATGAACAATTCTCTATATTCAAGAGGACCGGGCATGGCCATTATAAGAATTAGGGAGATTGTTGAATTCGAATATTTTGTTGAAGCGTGCTGCGGATGGTGCATGCACCCACACAAAAAAAACAGAGGTGCTCCTGATGCTCTTTCTCTCTCACTACAGCCATGCAACTCAGACTGTTACTGCTCTCTTTCTCTCTCACTGCGCCACCATGCAACTCGGAGTGTTTTTTTCTCTCTCTCTCTCACTGCTCGGCCATGAGGTCCCTTTTAACCACCACCACCTCACGAAACTGCAGTATTTCTTTTCTCTCTTTCTCTCATGCTATGGCGAACTGCCAGCAAACTCCCTCTCTTTCTCACTTTTCCCCTCTACTCTCACTTAATGAGCGACTCCAGCTCTGCGACTCCAGCTCTCTCTGAATTCTGAATCACCCTCTCACTCTCTCTTTCTTCCTACCCCCACCAACCCAATGATCTCCTTCTCCGACGGCCAGTTGCTCACCATGCAAGCCCTCGTCACTTACGTGCGGCAATAAATATCTCTCTCTCTCTCTCTCTCTCTCTCTCTCTCTCTCTCTCTCTCTCTCTCTCTCTCTCTCTCTCTCTCTCTCTCTCTCTCTCTCTCTCTCTCTCTCTCTCTCTCTCTCTCTCTCTCTCTCTCTCTCTCTCTCTCTCTCTCTCTCTCTCTCTCTCTCTCTCTCTCTCTCTCCCTCAGATGCCTTCATGGCATCACCCACCCGGAAAATCAGTGGCACCCATAGTTCTGAGATGCAACCAATCCATCCCATGGTGCCCACCACCGCTCTCTCACCTTGTGGAGCCCAAACTACTCACTGGAGATGCAACCCTCGTTATCTCCCAGCTCTCGACCACTTGCACAAGCAGTAGGCTTGCAATCAGTTGCTCTCCACTGTACGACTCACCAACTGCCATGCAAGTATCTTAAGTAGTGCCGCTCGTGCTCATAGTTCTTGCTATAGGTCAATGAGTTGTCTCCTCGCTACATCCCACCTTCTACAAGGCTTGCATGACCACCCACTGGCAACAACCACAAAAAACAGGGCTGCAGCACGCGCCCTCCCACCCCTCGCATGGCGCGATGCACACCACCATAGAAAACGAAAAAAGGGACGACCGCTATTTAAAAATAAAAAATAAAAAAATTTTAACGAACTGCCAACCAGATGCGCAGTTCATTATTCCAACCCATCACATCATCCTCTCTATTTCCCACACCATGCATAGGGCGACAATCAATATCCCTCTCTCTATCTCATTTGATGATCGCCCACATACCCTCACCACCCGCCAATCTCTCTCTCTCTCTCTCTCTCTCTCTCTCTCTCTCTCTCTCTCTCTCTCTCTCTCTCTCTCTCTCTCTCTTTCTTTCTTTTGTAGATGCAGGTGCTCTTCTTGTTCTAGTATTGCTACAGCTTGTGGAGACAAGGCACTATTTGAGCACGTTAAGTAAACCACTTTCCTTGTTGATTGAGCACGCTCTTCAGCACACGGTACAATTTGTGGAAGCTTTTGTGGCCGGTCTTGACTCACTACCTGATAGTAGACGGACATTGAGGGAGATCTTTTCATGCTCACCTCCCCGATTATCACGTGGTGCTGTTGTTGGTTCTCCACACGCTGACTTCTTTACAAGTGCTTCGATTACGTGTGTCGAATCACTTTTTTCATGGATCTCCATGACATTAGGATTTCTATTCTTAAGGATTACGCCATCGGCAATGACATCTGCTGGAGTATTGAAATCTGTCGCTACTTTCCCATTGGTCACGCAATTACAGATTATTTTGTACCCAGCACCCTCCATGCTTGGCATGAATATGTTGAAGGGCAACCAAAATTTTGTGGCCTTCCAAACCTCAGCATACCTTGCCCCGGAACATCGAGTGGGCTAAAGCAAAACTTTGCACAGGGGAGATACGCATCACCAATAAAATTCTTTAGATCAATGCCTTCGACTTATTGCACTCACCGACTGCGTTGCATTTATACGCCCGTATAACAAAAATTATACGTATAAAACGTCAATATATGCCGTATTTCCGAATAGCCATATAAAACCGTTTTCGATCGAGATATTTTTCGATCGAAAACTATTTTGATCGAAAAAATGTATATATATACAATCGTCACCGTATTCGATCGAAAAGCATTGTGGACTTTTTTGGAGTTTTGAGAGCTTGGAGCTTCTAAGAGTTTGACAGATAGCGAGAGCGTCTTCGGTTTACAGCGGTTTTCAGGTAAATTTTTTAAATTTTCAGTAAATACTAACTTTTTTTTGTGTTGTGCCAGACTAGTGTGGTGCAGTAGTTTCGGCTCTCACCACAAAGTTGGCTTGCAGGTTGTAGGCCACTTCGTGGTGTGTAGCCATATGGCTCACAGAGGTGTGTAGAATATAGTTTCCTTTCCCGTGGTGTGTAGTTATATAACTCACTCCAGGGAAGGCTTAGGGTAAATTTAGATTCTCACTCATATGGTGTAGTAGTATATATGTCACCATAGAGATGAGTTAGGATTAGAGGTCGACTCATGGAGTGTAGTAGGCATGATGCTACACCTCTCACTTCAGAGTGGCCTATAAAATTTACAATCTTAAAGTAAATCATTATTTATTATTCTACATAGAAGCACAAAGATTAACGTTCCTCATTTTAAGAGTGTAGAGATGCATACTTTATGCCCTCTTCATCTTAATGCGACTTTCGTTATTTTGTGCTTCTATTTCTGTAGTAACATCATTGTTCATCAGCAGATGACTTGGTGTTACTCTGAACGTAGATATATACAACAATTGATATACATTTGAGATTGTTGAGCTGTTTGCTGATGGTTGTGTTGTGCGTTCCACACACTCCATTAGAAATAGCTTATAAAATTTACAATTTTAGATTAAGTTTTTCTGTCATATGTGTTACATAGAAACACAAGCATTACCACTCGTTATATTAAGAGTGAAGAGATGCATATTTTCATGCCCTCTTCATCTTAATGTGACATACTGGTTACTCGTGTGTTTCATATTCAAAAGAACATCATTTTTCATCATTAAATGACTTGGTGTTGTTTTGGACGTAAACACATACGATAGGTAACTTACATCTGCAATTGTTAATTTATCCGCTAATAGTTGTGTTGTGAGTTCCACACACTTTATCAGGGATTAGATTGATAAAAACTATCAATCTATTTTACAACACCATCGAGGACTTGTGCTGAGAATATCTCACACTAGCTGAGTTGTTCACATGTACGATTTTCCAACCCTTTAGATGTAATTTCTTTCATCATCTCACACTTCTGTACATAGCAGGGTCCAGTTCTTGTGCTGAGAGCATCTCACACTCCTCGCCTGTTTCTCTCTCTCTCTCTCTCTCTCTCTCTCTCTCTCTCTCTCTCTCTCTCTCTCTCTCTCTCTCTCTCTCTCTCTCTCTCTCTCTCTCTCTCTCTCTCTCTCTCTCTCTCTCTCTCTCTCTAATTTAATTTTCATGGTCGATTCGCACAATGTGGTTTGTAATCATAAGATTTTCTCTTTAATTTGTAATAATTTAATATTATTCAATAAATTTGAATCATCATTTAATATATATAGGTTTAACACTCATTATATAATAACTATGTTATTATGGTGTACAATCTTTTCGTAAGATTCTTAATTTATAATTTTGTCATACAGATATGGCAGACACGAAGCTAGCGAAACATCAACGAAAGTTCGTCTCCAAAGTGATTGTGAGACACTTCCATTACACGTCAGAGGCAGAGATTAGGCGTTGTTTAAACCCTGTCGCTTCGGAGCATTTTTATCAGCTTACAGAGACTCTAACCAAGTCTGTGTTTGAGCAGCTCCAGGCAGAGTTTGCACCAGCTATTTTTGACATAGCCCTCCTGACATCAAGTGCTTTAGTAAACATGGTCAAACAAACCATTGGATAGATCATGAAAACCTTTCAAGAACTGAAAAATTGTGCAATTACTTCCTTGCCAAACATAGCTGAGCGCATACATCTTGTGCAACAGCTTTACACAGAGTTCAAGAGCAAGGAAAAGTTAGAAAGAGTAGCAAAGCGTGCAAGAGTGGATGCCAGCTCTTCTGAAGCTGCTGTTGAACCAGAAATCATTCTTAGAACAGAGCCTGCAACGTCATCCGTTGCTACATTAGACCTCTCTCAGCTACCACCTATTTTACACCTTTTACCCGGCACAGCCGTCTTCAATATCCAAGCTCCACAGCTGGGAGAGGGAAGATGGACACATGTGAAGCGTGTGGGTGTCACACATCCTGCTTTCAAAGATCAAGTGTATGCTTCAAAAGTGTTCAAAGTACACTTACATGGGCCCACCATGGAGCAACAGGTCAAAGACGAAGCAACAATTTTGGATATTTCACATCAAGGTATTATGTACCCTCTTGCCATGGTGCGCCACGTGGAGCGACCAATGCTCATTTCACGATTTTGGAATGGCGGCCATGTGGAGCAATGGATCAAAGAATGCACTGCAGACGGCAGCCAGCCTGTCATTCATGATTACGTACTCACTACAGGAACAATAGAGCTATTCCAGTAGAATATTTCGCAGATCATCAATGCTCTCCTCCAAACTCTGAGGTATATACATACGCATAACTACCTCCACAATGATCTACACTCTGGGAATATGATGCTGCATTTTGGCGAAAAAGGTGTTTACGCCGGCAATGTGGATTGGGGTTCATGCACCAAAACAAATACGACAACCATTTTTCCTCCTCTACGCGATATGCAGATAGAAACGAGAAAACAATATGAGAGAGATTATCCATGGGCAGCCCCCGAATGTATATCTAGTAATCCTCCCTCCTAGACCAAAGCTATGGATATTTATTTCATGTGTCATACATGTAAACGCATTTTGAAGTTCTTACCAGAGCCCCAAGAACAAAGCAAGAGACATTTTTTGAGTAATGAAACCGGCAAGCGCCAAAACCCCAAAACCCGGCCTAATGCTTTTGATCTATCCTTATGTTTAAATGGTGCCCATAGAGTGGGTTACAACATTGTACTGACATCCGGCTTACGACCAGCTGATGATTAATGAAAATACAGTCTCATGATTTCATCATTGTTTTACTTTTGGTGTCAGATTTAATTGTATGTTTAATTGAACAAAATATCTATGTTTGTCATTCGATATACTGTCCAATGTCAAATTAATTGAATGGGTATTTAAAAGCAATGACATGTTCACCTGATATGCATATATGGAAGAAGAACTCAACCACGCTGAAGCTCGGGCAATTTTTAAAGAAGAACAAGTTAGATGTGGACAAGCAGATCTTTCTACTATTGCCAACATTGAAGAAGATGAATCTGAGTTGCAAGGCGAACCATTAACCCTTAAAGAGTGCAAAAAGATTTTCCCTAATCACTTTGTACGCCATCAACTATTTCAAATAAGTGGCAATGCAAAAGATACAGCTCCGTTAAAGCTCTCTGATTTGCAACATAAAGGACTGGCACGTGTATTGCTGCAAAGGTTTATACGACAAGAGAGATGCCTACCAAACAACAACCAAGTAGCAATCTACTTTATCCAGCAATGCTATGTTCGATATGTTTTGTTGAAGAGAGTGGATTGGTCAGATCGTCCAGGCACCGCTGGCGTTGGACGTGGACGCACTGCAGAAAAGGTGGCAGCACGCAATGCAAATAATTCAATGCCTCCTCGCAAGTGTCCTATTGTTTTACTTCCTGAAGAGTCAGAAACAATGACTGAATTAGCCAGCCAAGGACAAGTCCTTGCCAGCCAAGGAGAAACACCGGACATGCTTCGTGGCCGTATTCTTGAGCTTGAAATAGAGTTAAGTGATGCACAAGCAAAGCTTCAACGATATGAATCATTGTATGGACCTTTGCCAGATGATACTACCACTTCACATAAAGATGTTTCTCAACCATCCCCTGAGCTAGGAATTACAGATTTTACCATAGACGAACTTATAGCAAATCTATCAAACTCATAAGTCACTCAGAAGCTTTTTGTAATCTCAAAATTATATCAAACTCTTTTCGATCGAGTAATTTCCCAGAACCTTGTTGTAATTTCAAACCTACATCGACTTTATGTAATTGTTATTTGACAAGATATTATCGGCAGTTTATATTTGAGTGTGAGTGAATATGTGCGTATGAGAGAGAGAAAGAGAGAGGTTTTGATGTGAACGACAACGAGATAACACTTTCTTTTATCATATACAAAAACTTGTTGAGTAAGTATTACAATGGTACTCTCACAAATCATCTCCATTTTCAAAAACTGCAACCATATCATCTACTTCGTCCATATCTGAGCATTCTGAAACTATCTCCCATTCCATATCATCATCATCATCAACTTCTGCAGAAATAGCTTCATGCGTTTGTAAGACTCCATATTGCTTTTGAGAGGCTTTAGTTGCAATGTTTTGAGGCTTATAAATAAGTCTCATATTGCAAAAAACATACACCAAATCAGCAGCCCGTTTAGTATGAAGTCTGTTTCGCTTTTTAGTGTGCACAAAGTCGAATGCTGACCAGTTTCGCTCACAACTTCCACTTGATGCAGCTAGTGATAAAACTCTAACTGCAATGTGTTGCAACTCCACTTTCTCTACACCATACTCCTTCCACCATAAAGGTGCACTTGTTTTGCCAATGGCATCTATATGCCACGGATCCTGAAACATACCAGTTCTGTTGGCATAATCTACTCGCTGATGAAAAGCTGTTTTTCCATCTTCGTACCCTAAGAGTTGGGAGCACAGTGTTTTGAAGTCAGGTATAACTTCTTTGTTGGCAGATTGCTGATGCATTTGAAACTTAGGATCCAATACAAAATCCGCACCATGCAATGGCGTATGCAATTGCATCCAATGCTTGTTAACAATTGTAATCATGGTAGCTTTATCCTTTGCACCAAAACTGACATTTTCTCTTAGCTTGCGTATAGCCTCTAACATATACCAGTAGACCCGACCAAAAATAAAAGAATCTTTGTCAACTGCTCTCAAAAGATCTACAAATGGCTTTGACACAGTTACTATTCTTTCTACATTACGCCAAAAGACTGGCAAGTTTACTATTTGCGCACATCGACCAGCTGCTTCCTGATAACTTGGATACTTGCTGAGCCATCCATCCCATCTTCTGTCTCCTAAGGTTTCCATCAATGCAGGCTTCAACTCTTGCAAAGCAGCAAGAACATAGTATACCGTAGCAAACCTTGTCGCGCAAAATATTTGCAAAGCTTTATATGGTGACTTGGTTCGAAAAAGAGCATACGAAAATTGATGCTCTCTAATGAATTTCACCACATGATTTGCATCCAATAAAGTTTGCTTCACACATGCCATTTTACCAATATCTTTTAAAAGCAAATTTAAAGTGTGAGCTACACATGGTACCCAAGAAATCTCTGGATACTTGACTTGAATAGCTCTTCCTGCTCCTTTGTAGTTGGCCGCATATCTGTGACAATAGCAGTCACATTCTTTGGACCACCTGCCTTTGCAATTGCACGCTCATACACCCCTGCTAGGTAGGTGATAGTCTTCTCTTTCAATGAGTTGTCAATTGCTTCCGTGAACATAGCCCCTCCAGGGTTAATAAGCATTACATTGATTAAAGGTTTTTTCTGACAGTTAGTCCATCCATCCAATGCTATGGTGCATCCATATGCTGGAACAAACTCTAGAACTGTGAGTTTGAGAATGGCTTCAGTACTGTCTTTGACTTTATCAAGATATTCAGTTCGCATCTTGTTATAGTTAGGAAGCACAAATCCTTTTTTTGGCTGTACTCATCAAAGTATCTTGAAATATTGGATTGCGCATAGCATTGAAGGATATGCCACACGCAACAAATTCTTGTGTCCATTGGATGACGCTCTGCCGGATTTGCTTGTGCTAGGAACTCCTCCTGATGTAGAAGCATGTCCATGAAGAGGGTTTAATTGAGAACTTTTATCGTTTACTTGAGTGGTACACACCTCTTCTGTTGCCTCATTGCATACAGATGGTTCAATATTCGCATGAATATCTTTAGAAAAATCACCTTTATGTTTAGCTGCAAGAATCAACTTTACTGTGCGAGAATACATGGCAAATTTTTCATGAATATCTTTTGGTGGTGCCCCGCACTTTTCAACATTTCCAGGGACTTTAAATAAATGTCTTTAATTTTGGTTGCATTACCACTGAACTCGTGGCCACAAGATTTACATTTAAGTCGAGATGTATTTCTCCCAGCTTTCAACTCATGCACATAACTCCACTCTTGTCCTTTCACCATGATGCACAAAAGTAATTTGCTAGTAAAAACAAAGTCAACGATCATTTTCATAATCAAAATCAATTAAAACATTAAAATAATTTAACTAACAATGATTGAACGAAATTAAAATAATTAAAAACAATGATTGAACAAAAATACAATAATAAAAAACAATACCATTGGATTACATATAAATTGCATCGATTTATCTAAAGTGCAAGCTTGTAGCTTTAACACATTACGATAATCAATAATTACAATTAAATCAAGTGTTAGAATGATTATCATTATAAATTGCTATACATACAAGATCTATAAGTGACATTTTTAAATGTCAAAACGATAATCACTTACAATACTTGATAATTATCGTATCTATGTAAAGTGCGAACAAAAAGTTCTTACACTTTACCATAGATTTTTAAGCGATTATCTATCTACAATGCGAGCATGTGTATGCTCTCACACAGTACGGTAGATTTTGCAGTCCAAATAAAGATAAGAGAATATCAATATTTTTGGACATGTTTTTCCTAAATTTTTACTCTAGTGAGAGCATAGCAGTGTGAATAGCTCTACACAAAACGTAAAAATATAATTTTGTTTCATTATATTCATTTTGAAGTGAGAGAAAATCTCTACACATCAAAATCGAACTTTAAATTACATAAAATCATTTTTTATGTAATTATATTTTTAAACTAATTATCTCATGTGAGAGTACACTCTACACACAACGATAATATCTTACTTTTTTTTATTAGTCACTTTCAAGTGTCAATTAATTGAACACATTGACAAGTGATTCTTATAATTACAGTTTGTATCAGGTGAGAGATTAAACTCTTCACAAAATACAAACTTTCCACTATTTACTAAGTTTTTCAAAACAAATTCATATATTTGATGTTGAGAGAGAAAGAGAGAGCACATGAATAGAACCCCAAAGTGTGTAGAATACACACATGAGATGATGTATATATAGAGGGGACCTGGGTGCCATATATAGAGAAGCCATATATTGAGTAGCTTCACATATAAGCTCAACACCTCCGCTCAAATAAGGGTCCCTAACTATGGATGAAAAAACCCTTGGGGGATCAAGGGAAAAACCCACAGCTCTATATACACCCACCGTTATATTATAAAAATCATTGAATATACAAATGTTCATGAGGAGCTACATCACTCCTTTTACAATGAATATTTTATGAGGAGGTACATCACTCCTTTTACAATGAATGTTTTATGAGGAGTTACATTACTCCTATCCTATCAAATACAATAATGAATACAAAGGTTAAATAAAGAGGTGTAAAGGCTATCGATTAGCTCGTAATCAGAAGTGTCTCCATGAATCTGCTATGTAGCTTGTCATCACTATCGTATCGCCAAACATATCTTCATGTTGTCATCAATATGACATCACCAAACGTATCTTCATAAATCTTTTATTGTCACCAAGTTTGTCTTCATAAAATCAATTCTTTGATCAATCCTACATAGATCATAGACTCAAAAAAACAGTCATGAAAATTATTAGCATCGTTAGTGAAATAATTTACGTTCACAATGCCATAAGAGATGGTTCGCGACACTACTCTTTTGACGACATATATACGCACGAAAACATATGGTACATAGAGTATAAACGTAAAAGTACAAGATGCGTGATTACGTGATGCAAATGATATGTGTATACTACATAAAACAACATTTATCAATGTAGTGATCAATGAATATCATCAAAGTATTAACAAAACATCATCATTGTATCAATAAAAATGAATAAATCATCATGGTATCAACAAAAAGCATCATGATATCACCGAAAATAATCATTGTATCAACGAAACAACATCATGGCATCACCGAGAATAACCATGGTATCAATGAAACAACATCATGGTATCACCGAGAATAACCATGGTATCAACGAAACATCATCATGGCATCACCGAGAATAACCATGGTATCAATAAAACAGCATCATGGTATCAACAAAAATCGCCATGGAATTAACGAAATATCATCATGGATCAATCACCGAGAATAACCATGGTATCAACGAAACATCATCATGGCATCACCGAGAATAACCATGGTATCAATGAAATATCATCATGGTATCAACAAAAATCACCATGACCAAAGTACTAACAAAACATCATCATGGTACCATCAAAACCACTATGGTATCAACGAGAAATTATCAATAAAACGAGGAAACTATATCTCTAAAAGAATAATTATACGAGAATCAATGAATGATCGAGTATATCATATAACAAAAGATCATGTACCAACAGTAGCTTGATAGAATTTGGACGATCATCAACTGCTCGATTGAATCAGGACGATATGTAACTGGCTTCTAAAGCAAAGTTACGTTAGTAACAAATATATGATTGATGAAGAAAAAATATAATTGAGAAGTTTTCAATTATGAGAAAAATCAAAAGCAAAAAGTAAAATTTTGCTTTTCAAACATATTCACAGTCCGCGATACGATAACCCAAAATCGGTGCAGAATTTAGAGAAACTTTCTTCTGCAAAGTTATAGACCACATCAATTACTTTGCGGAATTTAGAGAAACTTTCTTTTGCAAAGTTATAGACCACATCAATTCCGATGGCTCAAGCGACTAGTTTCTCATCGATTCTGATGCCTGCAGCGGCTAGTTTCTTCTGCAAAGTTATAGACCACATCGATTCCGATCCCTCACGCGGGTAGTTTCTGCAAATCGTTTTCAATTAGCAGAAAAATCAAAACATAAAACGAAACTTGCTTTTCACGTATGTATGCAGTTCGCGAACGATAACTCAAAATCCGTGCAGAATTTGAAAAAACTTTCTTCTGCAAAGTTGTAGCTCACATCGATTCCGGTCCTTTCTACAGGGTAGTTTTTGCAAAATCGTTTTCAATTAGCAGAAAAAAAAAAAGCGGAACATGCTTTTCAGGCATGTACGCAGTCCGCGAACGATAACTCAAAATCGGTGAAGAATTTGAAAAAACTTCCTTCTACAAAGTTGTAGACCACATTGATTCCGATCGCTTGCGCAAATAGTTTCTGCAAAATCGTTTTCAATTAGCAGAAAAATTAAAAACAAAAAGCAGAAGTTGCTTTTCGGGCATGTACGCAGTCCGCGAACGATAACTCAAAATCGGTGCAGAATTTGAAATAACTTTGTTCTGCAAAGTTGTAGACCACATCGATTCCGGTCCTTTTAAAGGGTAGTTTCTGCAAAATCGTTTTCAATTAGCAAAAAAAGTCAAAAACAAAAAGCGGGATATGCTTTTCAGGGATGTACGCAGTCCGCGAACGATAACTCAAAATCGGTGAAGAATTTGAAAAAACTTCCTTCTACAAAGTTGTAGACCACATCGATTCCAGTCTCTAGCTTAGATAGTTTTTGCATAATCATTTTCAATTAGCAGAGAAATCAAAAACAAAAAGCGGAACATGCTTTTCAGGCATGTACGTAGTCCGCGAAGGATAACTCAAAATCGGTGAAGAATTTGAAAAAACTTCCTTGTGTAAAGTTGTAGACCACATTGATTCCGGTCTCCTTGGCGGGTCGTTTCTGCAAAATCATTTTCAATTAGCAGAGAAATTAAAAACAAAAAGCGGAAGTTGCTTTTCAGACATGTACGCAGTCCGCGAACGATAACTCAAAATCGGTGAAGAATTTGAAAAAACTTCCTTCTGCAAAGTTGTAGACCACATCAATTCTGGTCTGTCGAGGGGAGTAGTTTCTGCAAAATCATTTTCAATTAGGAGAAAAATCGAAAACAAAAACGTACTACTCTGATACCATGTTAAGAGAGAAAGAGAGAGCACAGGAATAGAACCCTAAAGTGTGTAGAATACACACATGAGATGATGTATATATAGAGGGGACCTGGTTGTCATATATAGAGAAGCCATATATTGAGTAGCTTCACATATAAGCTCAACATTTGAATCACAAAACTTAAAATTCTATTGAATTTTAATTTTTATTAAACTCAAATTTTTAATTTTTTTTACAAATTACTTTTTTTGATCATTTGGTGAGATTACTCACATGGACAACACTGACTGTGAAAGCTGGTATAAGGCCTGTCGCGTGTTGCTATATATACTTACATATTCGATCGTTATAATTTTTGATCGAAAATAATTTCGATGAAAAAAAATTTCGATCGAAAAACCAAGAAGTTATACGATTAGCCGTTTATGTTGATGTGGCACCGTATAATACGGACGTATAATTTAGATAAACGAATAATACGCCCATTATTCGCGTATTATACGTCTCCCGAATAACGAATAATTCAACTTAGCTCACCGACGGTGGAAACCACTCGGGCTCATAAAGCACTCATCCTCAACCAACAGTCGGGCTGCTTTTCTATTGTTATGTTTAAAGTTTGGGACAGGTCTGTCAAGCATAATGTCTATCAGTCCTTTCATTGTGTACCACCCGACCACTTCCACAATGTCTCTGGTAAAATTCTATGTAATAACCCCCACAATACCCTCATCGTGTATGATACTTATCACAAACCGCGTATGTTTGTGGAATTTCGTGATGTCTGCATTGGAAATCGATGAGAGGATCATTCACCCTATCTCTCTGACCATCTATCAGAACACAGAGCCAAAATCCACGCACGTGAACACATCCCCGCTACCAATCTTACCCTTCCCGATGCTTGGTACAACTACCATAAACCTTACTTTTATCGCCTCGAAGAACCACAACACAAGCGCTCTGATTGGAAAGAAATGACCCCAATTGCTGTGGGTTACAACTGGGAGGCAGAGGTTCACCGTATCTATGGTGACAAAAAGCCCATCTAATTTTTTTTTCTCAACTGTCATTTTGTTACCATATACATGTGGTAGTGATGTGTGTGAACACACTAGGACCGCCGGGGCATTTTTTCCCTCTTCAGGAGGTTTTTTCCCCCGTGCATTGTATATACACCCATCACTCTAGGGATATCTATCTTTCCATTGCACCTTTAGTAACACACTCTCTATTGTGTGTCTCTCTCCAAGCTGTGAGCGTTTCTCTGCAACCCTAATTCCAACAATTGGTATTAGAGCAGGTTGTGTCCTCCCGGGCTCAGTCGCCAGTTGCTCCAGCACACGCCTGCTCACTTTCTCTGATTTCAATGAGCTTTGGTGAGCGTTCGTAGGTCGATCTCATTTTTTTTTATTCGGGCTCATTTCGGCCTCCGTTTCCACTACAGGCAGTACTGCATAGGCTATTTTGTCATTTTGTGCAAAATTTTTGTCAGTGCCGTTTCTGCATAACATGTGCCTTATAGTCTTCTACGATTTGTGCTATATAGCACGTGTTGTTCCCACTCCGTTTCTCCTATTTTCGAGCCGTTTTCACATCAGGTGCAACATTTACCATGGTTGACAACGACACAGATGTGTTCAAGATGTTTGCTACCGAGGACAGGTTGGATGGGGACAATTACCCTATGTGGGCTTATATGATGCAGCACGTTCTTGTGTCAAAGGGCGTCTAGAATATTGTGCACGGCATTGATGTACGTCCTGGTTCTGAGGATGTAGGCGATGTTGAGGATGTTCCACGTCTTGCTGCAAGGATTACTGCTGTTAGAGTTGTTTTGCCTACGGTAGAACAAGCTCGTTGGGATGTTAAGAATGCGCAAGCTCATGCATTGATTGTGTTGTCTGTGAAGCGCACCATTGTTCCTCACATTTGTTCAACAAAATCTGCAAAACAGGCTTGGGATATATTGGCTGGTCTTTATGCAAGTCACAATGAGGCTAAAATTGCTTTGCTACGTAAAGAGCTGGAGTCAAAGATTATGCATGAGGAAGATGATATGGACACTTTCCTTGCTAGTGTCAAGGATATCAATGAGAAACTTATTTTTGCAGGTGAAGTTCCCTTGTGCAGACTGTTCTTGATGCCTTACCAGATTCTTAACAGACTTTTGCTACTACTTGGAGACTTATGACCGAAGCAAATCCTAAATTCGTCCAGTTTGATGCATTATGCACATTGCTGTTGCAATAGTCACTTTCCACAAAAAACAGGACTAGGCAGCGTGCAGTTGAACAGGCTTTTATTGCTTCTCAAAGAAAGGGTGGTAACAGTAATGAAGCCACTTCTTATGGTTCTGCTGCGAGTGGCAAAAATTCTGTTCGTAATGCTTCTGCTGGCAACAATTCATCTGGAAATTCTGGTGATAAGGGCAAAAAGAAGATGCGTTTCCATTATTGTAAAGCTAATTATCACTTGATCAAGTCGTGTCCTAAGATGAAGGCCAAAGAGGCTAAAAATAGAGAGGGTGGTTTCACTACAAATGTTGGTTCCACTACAAATGTAGCCATTGTTGAGTCTTCTGTGAAAGGAGGCTGTGTTGCTGATGTTGATGCATAATGGGATTTTAGTGTAGAGGGCACTTACAATCTTGCTGTCCATGATGCATGCTTGTCAGTTGCTGCAGATTCACATGTGTGGTATTTTGACAGTGGTGCTACAAAGCACATTACCTCACATCGTGAATTGTTTACCTCTCTCGAGTATGTCCCTCATGGGAATTCGGTCACTTGTGCCAACAATGCCTCGTACCCGGTTCAGGGAGTTGGAAAGATTGTGCTTACTTCACACTTGTTGATGCACTTTCTGCACCTGGGATCAGGAAGAATCTCTTGTCTATATCCGCACTTGCTAGACCTGGACTTGTAGTCAAATTTGTGGATGACACATGTACGGTTCATGATCTCAGTTTTGGTGATGAAATTGTTGCATCTCGCCTTTTGTGTCGTGGGTTGTATAAGCTCACTTTGTATGACAAGTGTGAAATTGTTTTTGCAAATTCTATTGCAGATTCAAGGGCTATTTCAAATGCAAAACTTTGGCAAGCACGTTTTGGTCATCTGAATTTTACCAGTTTGCTGTGTTTGCAAAAATCTGATATGGTTGCTTCTCTTTGCCGCCTCTTGAAGCACCTGTCAAACATGTTTGTGAAGACTGTTTTTTGGGTAAGATGCAGCGTTCTAAGTTTCCAAAGGATGGTTCATTTTGGGCCACATGCAGGTTGCAGCTTGTGCATAGTGATTTTTGTGGGCCCATGCAAACTCCGTCCTTGGGAAACTACCTTTACTTTGTGACTTTCATTGATGATTACTCCAGACATGCATGGATATTTTTGCTTAAAGCGAAGTCCGAAGTTTTTATGTGCTTCAAACAATTTCTGGCTATGGCTGAAAATGTCTCGAAATGTACTATGGGCACTCTTCGTTCCTACCAAGGGGGGGAGTATATGTCTCATGAATTTAATACATTACTGTCTAGTGGTGGGATAAAACACCAATGTACAGTGCCTTATACACCTCAGCAAGATGGTGTTGCTGAGAGGAAAAACAGGTCACTAACAGAAATGGCATGATGTATGGTCAAAAGTCAAGCTTTTCCGCATTCTTTTTGGCTTGAGGCCATCATGTGTGCCACTTATGTAATTACCATGTGTCCTATGAAGCTTTGAAGTCTATTACTCCATATGAAGCATGTCATCATAGAAATCCTTCTATTAAGCACATGTGTGTTTTTGGTTGTTTGACATATGCTTTGGTGCCACAAACATAGTGCAAAAAATTGGATGATAAGGCTATCAAATGTATTTTTGTTGATTATAGTGCTGAAAGCAAAGGTTACAGGTTGTATCATCTGCAAACAAAATGTATTTTGGTTTCACGGGATGTAGTGTTTGATGAAGATTTTGTTCAGCCCTTGCTGTCATGTACTAGAGACAGTAATGTAAGCTCACAGGACATTTATGACACTTTGTTGCCTCCTTTCAGTGGTGGAAATAAAAATGTAAGTTCTAATGAGGCAAATTTATAGCCTATGGGGGTTTCTGAAAATGTTATAGATCAGCCTATTATTGATGCAGATGTACTTGATGAGGAAAGGGCTGAAAATGTGCAAGCTAGAGGTATGACAAAATGGCTAATGCACACTTTGCGTGACAGTAAATTGGATGGACCTTCGTCTAGTCGTACTCGTTCAGGCTCTCGCCATGCATCTTATGCATCAGAGTGTTATGCTTTGGTTGTGTCTTACATGATGTTGACGAGCCTCTGTCTTTTGATGAAGCACAGAATTCAAAAAATTGGATGGCTGCCATGCAATCAGAATATGATGCACTTATAGAAAATGACACATGGACTTTATGTGATTTGCCTCCTAGAAAAAAGGCCATTGATACAAAGTGGGTTTACAAGTTGAAACATAAGCTGGATGGTGAGATCGATCACCATAAGGATTGACTTGTTGCAAAGGGTTATGAACAGCAAAAATGCACAAATTATGAAGAGACTTTTGTCCCACTTGTTGTACAACTACTGTGTGTTTTCTATGTGCATTGGCAGCTCTTTTTGGTTGGGATGTACATCAATCAGACATTGTTACTGCTTTCTTGAATGGTGACATA
The DNA here is from genome assembly GCF_014529385.1 of Adiantum capillus-veneris. Classification (NCBI taxonomy): domain Eukaryota; kingdom Viridiplantae; phylum Streptophyta; class Polypodiopsida; order Polypodiales; family Pteridaceae; genus Adiantum; species Adiantum capillus-veneris. Next base: position 79,268,998 of record NC_140950.1, on the reverse strand, counting down.
TTTGAAGAATTTTAGGTAACGCAGCCTCACGGTTTTGTCATAAAAGGACAAGAGGACAAAGTGTGCAGATGTAAGAAGCCTTTGTATGGGTTGAAGCAATCTACTCGTGCTTGGTATGAGAAAGCTGACACTCATTTGGTTAAACGAGACTTTAGTAACAGTGCAATAGAAAGCACATTGTATGTAAAGCGTGAGGGTGATGTACTTCTCATTGTGGTCCTTTATGTCGATGATTTGCTGATCGCTGGACCAAATGAGAGACATATTGCTGAATTTAAGGCTGATTTGAATGCTAGGGGCTATTGCATCATTACTTGGGTATACAGTTTAAGCAGTGTGATGGTGGTATTGCCTTGTATCAGAAAAGTTACACAGAGACATTGCTATGTAAGTTTGGACTTGAGGATTGCAAACCTATTGCACTCCCATGGAAACATGTTTAAAGTTGAGTCTACATGATGCTGGCAATCCTGCTGATGTGACTCTTTACCAAACTTCTATTGGCTGCCTCATTTATGTATGCAACACGAGGCAGGATATTCAGTTTGCAGTCTCATAGGCTAGCAGATTTATGCATAGCCCAAGGTCTAAGCATTGGTAGGCTGTCAAGAGGATTTTTCGCTACCTTAGTGGCACTTTACATCTTGGCTTGTTTTATCCCAAAGGGGGATGATTGCCGCCAGACTTACATGCCTTTTTGAACTCAGATTGGGCTGGTTGTTTTGACACGCGAGAGTCCACAAGTGGTTTTTCTTTGATGCTTGGCAGTTCATGTATATCATGGTTGAGCAAGAAGCAACCTATTGTGGCGACTTCGAGTTGTGAGGCTGAGTATAGAGCAGTCTTCACATCTATGGTTGAGTGTGTATGGCTCAGACGCCTTATGGCGAATTTGGGTGTTGGACAGGACATTGCCAACACTATCTACACTGACAGTCAGAGTGCATTGGCAGTTGCAAGGAACCCATTTTTTCATGCTCACACAAAGCACATTGAGGTGCATTACCACTAAGTAATACACTCTCTATTGTGTGCCTTGAGCTTCCTTAGTCTTCTCCAAGCTGTGTACGTTTCTCTGCAACCCTAATTCCAACACATTTTTCTAGATTTTTTTATATGCCTATAATATACTCGACATCAAATTTCAACTTTCATTTCATCATTGCCCGCTCTTGGCAAATAATCATATCTTCTGCTTGCTTCTTTCTCCCCGTGGTGTGTGTCCCACTGTAAACGAGAAAGTGTCATGGTGGTCATTACTATTCCCACTCTGTATCTCTATCTTGATTGCCATCAAAAGGCTTGATAATGAAACATCTTTTCATTATTGGTTTTTTCGAATAATGTAATTGCTACTGGTCGTTATTCTTGCACAAGTTAGTCTCAAACTAATAAATCTATTTTTTTTGTTGACCTTGTATTATCCTTTTTCACTGGTAATAGGTCACGTAAGTAAAGAGGAAATGTACAAAACAGTAAGTAAAGAGGAAATTTGATGCTATGTATGCATCTCACAAAAACTGCATGCATAATCTAACAACTTCAAGTAACTTGTAGAACCTGTGATTACCTTTAAGTTTAATCCACTATGAATATACACAAATCTTACTGCTATGAGAGTAGGAGTGAGAGTAGATGCATGAACATCAAACTATGTCCAAAACTAACAAATGTTGTGAAAGTGACAGCCAAAACATCATCCGTATAAAAAAGGGAATCACACTCAACCACTACAAATTACCAAAAATCTGTACTTGAAGTTGTATCGACTACATGAAACCATAAAACGCAACCATGAGAGCCAAAGGCTGAAGAAATCGAAACGTTGAAGGGACCAAAAATGGATCAATCATAATGGCATCCACCCTAGCCTACAAACAATCAAAGAGAAGGGTGGGTTATTATTCGGTGCACAACAAAATGAATGAGAGAGAGAGATAGAGAGAGAATGTTAATTACTGGGATCCGTAATTGAAATAAGCACAATGCCACCGAAATCACAAGTGACTTTCTAATGTTGATCTTGATGAAACTTCCAGTAATTGTTGAAGGCAAACGACGCATGCGTCGCCAGGATGTCGGGCTCGTAGCAGGCCTCCCCCAATTAGATGGACTTGCAGATGCTATCATTGATGCCACATGCATAATTCAACGCTACCTGTAACTTTTTGGGTTGGCTCTTGGATTAGCTACGCAGCAATGGTTTCCATGAGAATTTTGCCCAGATGAGCCTTCATTTCCGTTGCCGTTTCCGATGTCGTTGTAGTTGCCATTGTCGTTGCCGTTGTCGTTGTCATTGTCATTGCCATTATCATTGCCATTGTTGTTGCCGTTGCCGTTGCCGTCATCGTTATCGTCGCCATTGCCATTGTCGTTGTCATTGCCATTGCCATCTCCATTCCCTTCGGACTGCTTGGGTGACAATGCGACATCGGGTGAGTTGTCCTGCTCACTGTCGCAAGTAGCCCTGATTAAGCATCCAATTAATAGGGCCGCCATCATGAGAAATATGCCGCGATGATTGTTGAATGCAAGCATTTTGTTTTGCTGCTAGGATTTAGAAATGGGCTAGTGACTTCTGCCTCGACGCCGAACTAGATTCTCAGATTCTCGACGGTGAACGCTGATATTCACTTTAACATTGACAAGAATGTTTGTATGTGCAGTGCGACTCCTTTTATACAACAAAAAATGATAGAGATATCTACCAGCCTGGGACCACGTGCACGACAAATGTCGACTCCAACATTTAAAAAAAGAAACAATTTCTCTACCCGAAGGAAATAAGAGCATACGTTCATTCGATATCTGTCTATTTGTACATGCAACTCAAGGCCCATTCGCATGCAACACTCGTAGAGTTGCATCAAGCTCACGTCACTACAAAGCATGGGCCTCGCGTCTTCTACCTCTCAAAGGCGGGGGGTAATCTCTAACTCTCCAAGAAACAACAACAATAGATTTGAGCAAGGAGCCACGTTGATGATACACACAAGGCTCAAGTAGAACCCTCACATGCAAGTCTGTTCTTAGCAAGCACTTTTTGCATGCTCAAGATTTGATCTCACATTCATAAACATGCTAACAAACTCACCCTATCCATGCAGGATTTCTATGTGTGGGGTTTGTCACACCACAAGAACTCACCCTATCCATGCAGGATTGATACGTGTGTAAAAACATGTGATAGCCCATGTGCTGGCATGTGATGCCTCAAGAGTCATGTGAAGAGCCAAGTAGAAGGGTCAAGGGCATTGAGCATAGAATTGATGTCTCTTTATAATCATTACGATTATAGTCTTAAAACTGGTATCAAAGCCCTAGAATGACTAGAATCTCCTAATCACATTAGGTCTTAAGCATAAATATCTTAGTTGGATTACATTGGTACCCTCTCTTAGCCATTGTAATTGTTAATGGAAACCCCTTTCCTTTGCACATTATGCTCAATACTAATCATATATGCTAATTCTCTTATTTTGAAACCAAATGATGGGACACGTACTATTGCACCGCCACCACCCATTGATGGTGGTATTAGAACTAATGAAAGTGATTAAAACCGCTTTCATCATTAATTAAGCCAAAGTTTCGCATCTCTTTTTCACACAATTTTAGAACTTTTGTGCAAGCATGATTTCTTTCCCTATCATTCATCTGCTTTTGCTACTTGTGTGTGCATATAATCCTTGGAAACCGGCTTTTGCAACTTATGTGTGCATATAATCCTTGGCAATATATCTTAGTAGAGTCCTTAGATGCTACAACGGATTTTCATTTGATGTCCCAGTTGATTGGCCAAAGCACCCTTTTTATTCATCTCTCATCAGATACCCTAATTGTTGCATTTATGAGAGATTAGCACCACTCGTCATTTGCATACCTTTATGTGTGTGTGTGTCTCAAGTTTTGTATGGATGTCTACCTCAAGTTTTAACTTTTTTGAAGGCCTTGAAGGCACCTTTTCTTGCTACAAAAATTTTACAATGTAAATTAAAAATTTTCAACCCACTTTTTATTCTATTTTACATGTGGGATCAAATGTTACAATGTGCATAATGTTATATGCGTGAAAATATTTTCCATGGTCGTACTTATGTACATGCCTTATTGACAAGGTGAGGTTGTGGACATGGCACTATGTCATGTTTTCTCACATTAATTTTGTTTTGATTTTGGATTAAAAATGTATCTATGTCATGCACATGAAGATGACACCTTCGGTTTGCCTAGAAAGCTCAATGCGAACAATTTTGGCCAAAAATAGGATATTTTATCCCTAGTCATCAAAGTGTACCTAAAGTGTTTACCAAGTGGGAAGATGAGATTCAACATGTAATTTGATCTCGAAGTGCTTTTTCCACAGATTTAGGGATTTATCAAATCTCATTTAGGCCTTTTATGGACAAAATGGGTATCTTTGGGCTAAAACATGCCATAAAATGGTAAAACATTTGTAAAAAATAGATGAAAACTCCAAATTAGTTTTATCCTTGAGGAAGTTGAGGGTGAGTTTACACATCCAAAAAAGAGCTCTTTTTGACATCTAATGAAGAAGGTATGGCAATTCCAAGTGATGGTGCTACTATAGCCCCGTGTTGTTTTCACCCTCTGTTCGAAGATGTGAGGCCATCAATTAGGGTTTTCCCTCTTCAAAAAATTAGTCGGTCTTGTCTAATGAAATCTCAAAGGTTCCATGAAATGTTTTGAAGAAGAATTCATGCCTTTATTTAGGGTTTTTAGCAATGATAGAAGAGCATTGTATCTATGCATTTGGTAGTGAGACTACACCAAATCCTCACACAAACATGCAATTTTTCCTTTGTGCTCAATTCCTTTCATGGTTGCTCAATATTTTTCTAAGGCAACCCCGTGTCTTTATTATTAGGGTTTTAATTCATCAAAATTGTGTGTTAGCTTCAATATGGAAGCTCTTTAATCTCTATGAAATCAAAAAATGCTCGCCATGAAGGTGGAATCTTGTGTATTTATGTCAAATGTTTGAAGGTACAACGATGTAATTGGGGGCGAGGCTACATAATTCTATAAAAGAGGTTTGGGTTTTGAATGAGATTTGTGCTATGATGAGACTTGAGGTTTTATCTCTAAAGGGTTAGTATTTTGAATTTCTCTTTTTAACACTAGAATGGTAACCTAACAGGACATTAAAGTGTCCTTTCAGGGTTTTGGGAAAAATTTCCAAAACCATGGTAGACCCACTCATTTTGAAAAATCCTTTCATGAGCTTCTAGTTCAATAACTACTACATATGGAAAAAATGAGAAACCTGTAATTTTTCTCATCCCTTGGTCAATACAAGCCTCCAAAGTTGATGGACCAGTGCATTTTGCCCAAAACAACAATTTCTTACGGTTGATTGAATATAAATGAGAGTGGGGATTTTTGTAGGACATGAGATAAAATGCCCCATTAACTTCAATGGGTTGGTGATCAAAACATATGGTTGCTTTTACCTCACTATTTTTGTTTTTGGGCAAAAAAAATAGGTACAAAAAAGTTGCATTTTTGCCATTCTGCGGACCTATCATCAAAGTTTCTATAGTCACGCTCAATACAGATACTATATACATGTTTTCTTAGTTTCCTTTTGGGCCTTTGGATTCAAATGGAGCCATGGAGCATGTCAAAATGATAATGGATCTCTTAAAATTGGAACCTTGGGGGCAATGATAAAGTGCTAAATAGAGCAAACATGAAAAAACTGGGTTTAGCATTATGACCTCTAGAAACCCATAGAAACTACTCAATATCTAGCCAAGTTTGTAGTCTATGATTAGATATGGTTACTACCTACAAAATACACACAATTGGCCTAAGAAACTAGCAATATTGAGAAAGTTATACTTGCTACTCTAAAATGTATCGTATTCTTCAGCAATCAAAAAACTCAACCATCATCATATACTATGCTATATAGCATATTAGGTCCCCCAAAACTCAAGGAAGATTAGCTTTATGTTATACATTACACTTACACAATCAAAATTGAATTTGGATATCAAGAAAGCCACCAAAAAAATCATAAAAGTGCTAATTTGGGGCAAAAAAGAGGATTATGCAATTCTTGTAAATTGGTCATAACTTTCAATTTTAACACTTAGCTCTCCCTACAAGCATCAAAACATGTTCATGACTACAAAGTCCTAACCTCTAGCCATATAAACCTCACAAACATGAAGTTTAGAGTGGTATAGTTGCCAAAAATTGAAAAAAAGCCAAAAACAGGACCCATTTTTTCACACAGTTTACGTTCAAAAGTGTTGTGCAAGAGTAAGGTCAATGTGAGATCGATACTCCAAAAAAAATGCTAAGTTTTTTTCAGCTCATAAGGCAACTTTGTGGATATATATCACCTAGAAATTCATTTTCATACTCTTCAAATTATTCAAGCAAAATGGTCACTTAACAGGACACAAAAGTGTCCAAGGACATAAAAGTGTCATGTTACCATTGTAGTGTTAAGTAAAATTGGATATGAATGTGTAATCCTTTCAACAAGAAATTAATTTCAGAGGCATGCAAATTTTGAGCGTAACTATTTTGTCACAAACACTCTTAGACTTTAAACCATATTTAGAAGGAGGTTTGGTGATTTTCCATAAACACTTTTTTTTATTCTCATCACGAACTCTCATAGTCAAAGGTTTTGTACCTTCCCAACTAAACCGCACAGTTTTTGACATTTCTGGTGAGCCCGAAGTGAAATTCCTCGGGTGGAAGTTTGTGAATTAATCTACACACTTTCTTAGACATGTATGAAAATCTAGACACACACTGAATGCACTTAGGATTCATTTTAATCCTACAATCATGCAGATGTTTCAAGAATATTCCATCTATATACAACAACAATAAGCAGCGAAAAACAAGCCAGATTTGAACCATCAAAGCACTACAATCCATTGTGAAGAGAATTGACTAGTTTGATGGAAAGGACATTAGAGAGTATCAACAAGATGATAATAAGGAAATTGATTTGAATCTATACTCAATTCTCACAAATTGTACAAGCTTTCTTGCTCGATAGGGACAAGGTAGAACTACTCCTACAAAACACACATAAAAGAGATGCATAGAAGAGATATGATAGTGCTAAGCAACAGTACTCTAGTTTTTGCTATTTATTATTCAAGCTGGCCACAACGTGCTATGGTAGATTCTATGGATGATAGATTTATCCTTGAAGAACTTGTGAAGGACATACCTTAGCTGAAATTAAAGCTAGCAAGGCATGAAAAAATATGCAAACATCGAGACAATCATCAAGTCTAATACCTCAAAGAAGAGAGGGGTTTGTAAATAGGTTCATATGGTGTAATAGCCTAGACCATCCAAGAAGGGTCTCTGAAAGATTCAAAGATCCATTAGGCAAATATCTTGTATTCTTCAAATATGGAAAGATACATCTTAGTGAAACAAGAGAGTCCTTGGAAACCAAGTTTCGCAAATGAGGGATGAAAAAGCTAGTTGAGGACATGGAACCCAGTCATGCTATCTCAATGGTTAAAGAAGTGGAATTTGTCTTGAAGGCTAGTTAGGTCATACTCAAAGGATGAAAATTTATTGAAGATGTGAATGAGAATGGTGAAGATATATGGCCATCCACGATGGAGTTAACTATAAAGGAAAAAATTAACTCGCAAAATATGGAGATTGTATCCATATGAACCTATAGATGTCTTATCGTTGCATGCCTATATTTAAACATGTTGAACCAATAAGGCAATTTTTGAAGAAAAATATAGGAGAGAAAATGGGGTGAAGGTCCCTCAAAAAAGGCTACTAGAGGTGGAGGAAGAAAGGATCGGCTTCCCTCTCAACAAGAGCCTATGTCAAGGGAACTTCCATCACAAGAAGTATCAATGAAAAATGCTACACCAAAGGAAAAGCAAGATATAAGAGAGAAAAAGGAAAATGCCCATCATACAAGCTACAATCAAATATTAAAGTTGCTACATATATAAAGAAGTTTTTAGAGGAAATAATCTTAAAGAGCAAGATGGAGTTCACACTCGATAAATCCTTGGCATTGCAAAGACAGAGTTCCATAAGGAAATCATCGACATAACAAGCTTTAACGGAATCAAATCAGAGGTTAAAGGGAGTGCTTCAAAGATGCATGTGATACGAGTAAAATAAAAGGATGAAGATGAGAATGTTGTCGGTTGATGACGTTCTTGATGTTACCATATACATGTGGTAGTGATGTGTGTGAACACACTAGGACCGCAGGGGCATTTTTTCCCTCTTTAGGAGGTTATTCCCCCCGAGCATTGTGTATACGCCCATCATTCTAGGGCTATCAATATTTCCATTGCACACTAAGTAACACACTCTCTATTGTGTGCCTTGAGCTTCCTTCATCTTCTCGAAACTATGTGTGTTTCTTTGCAACCCTAATTCCAACAATTGGTATCACAGCAGGTTGCATCCTCTCGAGCTTAGTTGCCAGCTGCTACAGCACACGCCTGCTCACTTTATCCAATTTTAGTGAGCTTTGGCAAGCATTCGCAGGTCAACAAAAATTTTGTGCTCATTTTGGCCTCGTTTTCCACTACAGGCAATACTGCACATGCTATTTTGTCATTTTGTGTAGAATTTTTGTCAGTGCCGTTTTCTGCATAACAGGTGCCTCATAGTCTTCTACGGTTGTGCTATATAGCACGTGTTGTTCCATCTCCATTTCTCCTATTTTTGGACAATTTTCACATCAGGTGCAACATTTACCATGGCTAACAACAACATAGATGTGTTCAAGATGTTTGTTGTTGAGGACAGGTTGGATGGGGACAACTACCCTATGTGGGCTTATATGAGAAACATATTTTTGTGTCAAAGGGTGTCTGGAACATTGTGCAAGGCATTGATGTACATCCTGGTTCTGAGGATGTAGGCGATGTTGAAGATATTGCAAGTCTTTCTGCAAGGATTGCTGCTATTAGAGTTGTTTTGCCTACGACAGGACAAGCGTTTTGGGATGTAAATAATACGCAGGCTCATGCATTGATTGCATTTTCTGTGAAGCGCACCATTCTTCCTCACATCCATTCAACAAAATCTACAAAACAGGCTTGGGATATTCTAGCAGGTCTTTATGCAAGCCGATATGAGGCTAAAATTGCTTTGCTGCGTAAAGAGATGGAGTCGAAGATTATGCATGAGAAAGATGATATGGAAACAATCCTTGCTTGTGTCAAGGATATCAATGAGGAACTTATTTCTACAGGTGAAGTCATTTCACACAGTTCCCATGTGCATACTGTTCTTGATGCCTTACCAGATTCTTAACAGACTTTTGCTAGTACTTGGAGACTTATGACCCAAGGAAATCCTGAAGTTGTCAAGTTTGATGCATTATGCACATTGCTATTGCAAGAGTCACTTTCCAAAAAAAACAGGACTAGACAACGTACAGTTGAACAGGCTTTTAGTGCCTCTCAAAGAAACGGTGGTAACAGCAATGTAGCCACTTCTTATGGTTCTGCTACGAGTGGCAAAACTTTTGTTCCAAATGCTTGTGCTGGCAGCAAGTTGTCTCGAAATTCTGGTGATAAGGGCAAGAAGAAGATGTGTTGCCATGATTGTAAAGCTAATGATCACTTGATCAAGTCGTGTCCTAAGTTGAAGGCCAAAGAGGCTAAGAACAAAGAGGGTGGTTCCACTCCAAATGCTAGTTTCACTACAAATGCAACCATTGTTGAGTCTCCTGTGAAAGGAGACTGTGTTGATGATGTTGATGCAAAATCGGATTTTAGCGTAGAGTGCACTTACAATCTTGTTGTCCATGATGCATTCTTGTTTGTTGTCTGCAGATTCACATGTGTGGTATTTTGATAGTGGTGCTACAAATCACATTACCTCATATCGTGAATTGTTCACCTCTCGTGAGTCTGTCCCTCATGGGAATTCATTCACTTGTGCCAACAATGCCTCTTATCTGGTTCAAGGAGTTGGAAAGATTGTGCTCAGTGTTGCGAATGGCAGTTCCTTCACACTTGTTGATGCACTTTATGTACCTGGGATCAAGAAGAATCTCTTGTCTGTATCCGCACTTGCTAGACTTGGACTTGTAGTCAAATTTGTGGATGACAGATGCACAGTTCATGATCTCAGTTTTGGTGATGAAATTGTTGCATCTGGCTTTTTGTGTCGTGGGCTGTATAATCTCACTTTGTATGACAAGTGTGTAAAAAAATTTACGAATGTTATTGCAGATTCAAGGGCTATTTCAGATGAAAAACTTTGGCATGCATGTTTTGGTCATCTGAATTTTGCCAGTTTGCTGCGTTTGCAGAAATCTGATATTGTTGCTTCTTTGCCGCCTCTTGAAGCACCTGACAAACATGTTTGTGAATGCTGTAATTTGGGTAAGATGCAATATTCTAAGTATCCAAAGGATGGTTCAGTTCAGGCCTCATGCAGGTTGCAGCTTGTGCATAGTGATGTTTGTGGGCCCATGCAAACTCCATCCTTGGGCAATTACCTTTACTTCATGACTATCATTGATGATTACTCCAGGCATGCATGGGTATTTCTGCTTAAAGAGAATTCCAAAGTTTTTATGTGCTTCAAACAATTTCTGCCTATGGCTAAAAATGTCGCGAAACGTACTATGGGCACCCGCCGTTCCGATCGAGGGGGGAGTATATGTCTCATGAATTTAATGCATTTCTGGCTAGTCATGGGATAAAACACCAATGTACTGTGCCTTATACACCTTAGCAAAATGGTGTTACTGAGAGGAAAAACAAGTCACTAACGGAAATGGCACGATGTATGGTCAAAAGTCAAGCTTTGCCGCAATCCTTTTGGCTTGAGGCCATCATGTGTGCCACTTATGTACTTAACAGGTGTCCTACAAAGCTTTGCAGTCTATGACTCCATATGAAGCATGGCATGATAGAAAGCCTTATATTCAGCACATGCGTGTTTTGGGTTGTTTGGCATATGCTTTGATGCCACAAACACAACACGGAAAATTGGATGATAAGGCTGTCAAATGTATTTTTTTTGGTTATAGTGTTGAAAGAAAAGGTTACAGGTTGTATCATCCGCAAACAAAACGTATTTTGGTTTCATGGGATGTAGTGTTTGTGGAAGATTCTATTCAGCCCTTGTTGTCATGTACTAGAGACAATAATGTAAGCTCACAGGACATTTATGACACTTTGTTGCCTCTTTGCAGTGGTGGAAATACAAATGTAAGTTCCAATAGGCCAAATGTACAGCCTATGGGGGTTTCTGAAAATGTTATAGATCAGCCTATTACTGATGCAGATGTATATGATGTACTTGATGAGGAAAGGGCTGAAAATGTGCAGGCTAGAGGTATGCCAAAATGGCTAATGCACACTTTGCATGACAGTAAAGTGGATGCACCTTTGTCTACTCGTACTTGTTTAGGCTCTCTCCATGCATCTAATGCATCAGATTGTTATGCTTTGGCTGTGTCTAGCTTACATGATGTTGAGGAGCCTCTGTCTTTTGATGAAGCACAGAATTCAAAAAATTGGATGGCTGCCATGCAATCAGAATATGATGCACTTATAGAAAATGACACATGGACTTTATTTGATTTGCCTCCTGGAAAAAAGACCATTGGTACAAAGTGGGTTTACAAATTGAAACGCAAGCCGGATGGTGAGATCGATCGCCATAAGGCTCGACTTGTTGCAAAGGGTTATGCACAGCAAAAAGGCATAACTTATGACGAGACTTTTGCTCCCACTTGTTGTATGACTATTGTGTGTTTTCTATGTGCATTGGCAGCTCATTTTGGTTGGGATGTACATTAATCAGACATTGTTACTGCTTTCTCGAATGGTGACATATTTGAGGAAGTTTATGTAATGCAGCCTCACAGTTTTGTCATAAAAGGACAAGAGGACAAATCGTGCAGATGTAAGAAGGCTTTGTATGGGTTGAAGTAATCTCCTCGTGCTTGGTATGAGAAAGCTGACACTCATTTGGTTAAACGAGGTGTTAGTAACAGTCCAACAGAAAGCACATTGTATGTAAAGCGTGAGGGTGATGTACTTCTCGTTGTGGTCCTTTATGTCAACGATTTGCTGATCGCTGGAGAAAATGAGAGACATATTTCTGAATTTAAGGTTGATTTAAACTACTTTCAAGATGAAAAATTTGGGGATGTTGCATCATTACTTGGGTATACAGTTTAGCAGTGTGATGGTGGTATTGCCTTGTATCAGAAAAGTTACATAAAGACATTGCTAAGTAAGTTTGGGCTTGAGGATTGCAAACCTATTGCCACTCCCATGGAAATAGGTTTGAAGTTGAGTCTACATGATGCTGGCGATCCTATTGATGTCACTCTTTACCAAACTTCTATTGGCTGCCTCATTTATGTATGCAACACGAGGCCAGATATTTAGTTTGCAGTCTCACGGGTCAAGATTTATGCATAGCCCAGGGTCTAAGCATTTGGAGGCTGTGAAGAGGATTTTCCGCTACCTTAGTGGCACTTTACATCTTGTCTTGTTTTATCCCAAGGGGGGATCATTGCCGCTAGACTTACATGCTTTTTCAGACTCAGATTGGGCTGGTTGTTTTGACATGCGAGTATCCACAAGTGGTTTTTGTTTCATGCTTGGCAGTTCATGTATATCATTGTTGAGCAAGAAGCAATCTACTATGGCCACTTCAAGCTATGAGGATGAGTACAGGGTAGTCTTCATAGCTACGGTTGAGTGTGTATGGCTCAGACGCCTTATGGCTGATTTGGGTGTTGGACAGGACACTGCCAACACTATCTACACTGACAGCCAAAGCGTATTGGTAGTGGCAAGGAACCCAGTTTTTCATGCTCGCACAAAGCACATTGAGGTGCATTACCAGTATGTCACGAAGAGGCTCTTAGAAGGAGAGATCAGCTTGGATTATGTGCCAACACAGGACAACCTTGCAGATCTTTTTACAAAGGCATTGTCTCATAAGAATCTTGAAGCTTTCCGCAAAGCTCTGGGCTTACTCGCCTTTGTGGACTGATCATGTCTTCACGGCATGGCACTTCCTTTTCTTATGTGCCAGCTCTCGTTCACCGCATCACTCCAGGGGGGATTTGCTACCATATACATGTGGTAGTGATGTGTGTGAACACACTAGGACCGTCGGGTATTTTTTTCCTCTTTAGGAGGTTTTCTCCCCTGAGCATTATATATACACCCATCACTCTAGGGCTATCTATCTTTCCATTGCACACTAAGTAACACACGCTCTATTGTGTGCCTTGAGCTTCCTTCGTCTTCTCCAAGCTATGTGCGTTTCTCTGCAACCCTAATTCCAACACTTGAGGCAATAGAAACAGGCATCTTAGGTTTTTAGATGAGGATGAAGAGAAAGCCATTCATAAGAGACACTATTCTGGAAACCATTGTGCAAGGGCTACAACAGAAACCTTGGTGAATGTGGGAGATCATTAGGAGCCTTACGTGGACCTGATAAACCATGGTTTGGAGATTAATCTCATGTCCAAGAGTCTCTATATGAAGGAAAAGTACCCAATTGATACTAACCACGGGTGGATGATTGGGGTTTCGCGCAACTCATTGAGGGATCTCTATCATTCTTGTCTATATGTTAATGTAACCTAGGGTATGTGAAAGATGAAAAAAATTGATACTGACCATGGGTGGATGATTGGGGTTTTGAGCAACTCATTGAGGGATGTCTATCGTTCTTGTCTAGATGTTAATGTAGCCATAGGGGATGTGAAAGATGAGAAAAATTTCTTTGTCCAAGAGATGTCAAGCTATCCTCTAATCCTCGGGTAACCATACATCATTGCAATGTAATTGTCACAAAAGTATAGGATGATGGCTCTACTTATGCCATGGTATAAAACAACAAGGATGGAAAATAAGTTGTCCAATTCTTGATAGTTAGTGTTGAATCATTATAGTTTAAGGGACCATTATCAATGAAAACCAAGCAAGGACTCACAAGGTCAAACGGAGAACCAAGGTTTGGCCCTATTACCATTGTAAAGCAGAAGTGATGTGGTATAGGAAGAAAAAGGTTTTCGCTTGATCCAAAAAGGGACAAGGCTTTTTCTACCGGTGCCCTAGTAGCAAAAGATGGATCAATATCTTTTATAATGCTTTGAGATTTAAAGAAAGGACAAAAACATGTAAATATTGTATACAGAAAATACAAAAACCATGATTTTCTATAGGAGAATGAGTAAATTTTAGGTGTTTTTGAAGAGGTTTCTTTTGTAGATATTATGGATGATCTCAATGCTTTGGCATGGTCTAGTTTTCAATATGTAAATGACCTGCTAAAAGTAGCTTCTATGGACATGTATAGAATCATTGAATCTTTCAAAGATGAGGAGTGCTTAATTCACAAAAAGATCTAAAAGTGCAGGTGGAGACAAAGTGCAAGACTCCAACAAAGAAGGTCAAACCAGTGGCAGTGCCTTTTCCTATAGATTCCAAGGAAAAGATGGATCAATCTTCTTTGCAACCTAGTCACCAATTACATCCAAAAAGAATTTGGCACTACAAAAGAGTCATTGAATATGTTAAACAGTGAAAGAAATGAATCCTTGATAGATGTTGAAAATAAATTCTTTTAATAGATTCTCTTTAGACATGGAAAATATTTTTCATTTGAGCCGTATTAGATAGGGTGTTTGAATCCTTCTATAGTCAAATAAATGGTAATATCCATTGTACCTCAGGTTCCTTGGAATCTACAAGCTATTATAGTGCCAAAAGTTCTCTTGCAAAAGATGATTGACTTACTCAATGAAAAGTTAAAGATGGGGATCTTACAGCCTATGTGTGCTCTCTACTAAAGCAAATGCTTCATAGTACAAAAGGAAAATGGAGCTCTATGATTCATTCAAGACCTAAAACTTGTCAACAAATTCACAATCATGAATATGGGTACGGATTAATTGTAGAAAAGTTTGCAGAGGCATTTTCAAGAAGGGAAAATATATATTCTATGGGGGAGTTGTAATAAGAGTATGATTAGTTCCAACTAGAAATGGAAAGCAAGCACTTGACTACCATGAGCACACCTTTGGGTTTTGTAAGGATGTGCACCTTACCACAAAGAGCAACCAACATGATTGCGTTGCACGTGACAAATGGTATGGAAAAAGTTATACATGACCTTATACTTCAATTTACAATTCCCTTTCGTGATTACATAACAATAAAAGGATGAAACATGGCACAAAAAAATGAGGCTCTAGATTTGAGGGGGTGTTGCAAATTTGTGGCAAACCACATCCATGATTGTGATAAAATCCTAGCAAGGATGTAGTAAGTGAACCTTTACCTTATTTGGGCATAAGTAAATGTTTGGAGTTGAAGAAAGAATGATTGTGGGACATCTTTGTATTCCTCATGGCTGGAGTCCTTCTCTAGCTAAAGTGGATGTAATACATGTTCACCAGAGAGAGAGACAGCGGTGTGTGTGTGTGTGTGTGTGTGTGTGTGTGTGAGAGAGAGAGAGAGAGAGAGAGAACACAACACTTTGCAAACCTCAAAATGTGTGGTAGAGCACACAAAATGTGTGTATATATATACATACACACACACACACACACACACACATATATATATATATATATATATATATATATATATATATATATATATATATATATATATATATATATATATATATATATATATATAGTGAGGACATAGACCTATATGTAGTGTAGGTATGGACTCTACATATAGTCCAACATCCCTGCTTAAATAGGGGCTCCCAACTATGGATGAAAAAACCCTTGGGGTTTCAAGGGAGAAACCAACAACACTATATATATATTGTCATATTAATAAATCCTTGGCAGTACAAAACATCAATTCAAGGAGTTACATCACTTCATTGTTTACAATGGTTGCCAAATAAGCCTTGATATAAATAATCTAGAGAGGTACCTCAATTACCGAAATTTGGTACTATTATAGATATATTGATTATTTTTTGTGAATGGTCAAAGTGATGTAGCTCATCGCTTCAATTCACCTGCTAAGGAAAAAAAAAAAGAGAATTAAGTAGACAAGTGTAGACCACAAAATAGTTGACATTGGAGAATTGTCACATATACATGTCTTTTTATATTGTTCACAACACAACTCGTTAAATAGCATAGGGATGCACAACAAGTATTGTAAACACAAGCCGACTTTCAAGTACATATGAACTTTGACATGAATAAAAGAATTCTGAAGTATCAAGTATGTACAAAATTGACGTCCAAAACTGACGTCAGTAATGGCACACCAAGCACTCTAGATAATATTCGTAAACTCTAGCATCAAGTTGTAGAGTAGTGAGCTATGAGAACTTGTCACCCACATGTATAAAATTTGTCATCAAACGTGTACGATACTTGATGTGGGCTCAGCTAAAGTGTGTTGACCATGGAAATGACATAGGAAAGCATGTATGGGCTAGTAGGTGCATGGCACAAAGCTAAAGCAGGTACAAGGATCTTGGATAGACAGGTCACAATTAATGTGGTTTTCTAGACCAAAAGCACTCTAGAAAGGTTCTAATGGGATGAGAACTGAAGGATTTTTGAGGTGCACATTTTTTTGCTTGGAAATCTAGTGTTCAAAGTGTTGAGTGAGCGGGTCTAGACAAGTCACTAAATGGAGCTACAAGGTGCGAGATATTGAGGTTTGGAGATGAAGGTATCTGTAGATCTAAGATGGATAGGGCAGGTGGTGGCAGATTGTCAGAGCTAGATTGAAGTGATGGATGTGAAGAACTTGAATTATGGAGTGCGTTGATCCTTTGAGATTGACAATTGGAGTCATGGATACCAAGCTAGAGAGGTTCGAAGTTTTGCCAAGGGCCAATTTTGAGTCAGTTTGACTACTTGGGAAAATAATCCATCATTAGAGTTTTTTTGAAGGTGGAGCCGATTTGCAGAGTAGCAGGTGATGTATGAAGCTAGCAAGAAGTGAGAGCTCATTAAATAGAGTTTAGATCATGGAGATATTGCGAGTCCAAATTGGGTGCAGTGGACAGTGATGAAGTGCCAAATAATTTTTACCAATTTTTATTGGCTCAGTTGAGTAACCCAAGGAAGTCAAAGTATCATGGAGATGAAACAGCTCGAAGTTGGGGATGATGGTTTACAAGGGGTTTTATTGGCTTGATGTTCGGAGCATCAAGCAAGAAATTGCAATGGTCTGAAGATGGGTAGAAAACCAAGTCTTTTCTGAAGTTTGTGGTGTGTTTTTGAGGCTTTGACGGGACAAGGGTTCAATGGTTGCCACATGTCATCATGGGGTAGTCTCACATGCAATACTTGGGGGTGGACAAGCAGGGTTGGTACGCGACAAACCGAACGGACATCCGCCTGGTCGGACACGCAATCGGACTCCACATTTGTACTTCATTAGTTTTTCGAGCTAGTGTAGTGATACTTACTTGATGTTAGAGGAATTCACAAAATATATTCCTGATGTTAGAGGAATTCGCTTACCTGCAGAGAGCTTCCCAATTGAATGTCTGTATGTGCATTGCGACTCCTTTTATACAAAAAATGATAGGGATATCGACCAACCTCGCACCAGGCGCACGACAAATGTCGACTTGAATATTTAAAAAAAGAAATTTTGAGTTTCTTCCACGAACAATTTTCCTACCGGAAGGAAATAAGGGCAACTCAAATTTTGAGGATAATTACATTTGAACTTTTACTTTTGGAGCACTTCACTAAGTAGCTTATAGTTTTGCATATGTTCATTCGAAATCTCTCTATTTGTACTACATGAAACTCAAGGCCCATTCCCATGCAACATTGGTAGAGGTGGATCAAGCTCTCGTGACTGCAAAGCGTGGACCTCGCGCCTTCTTCCTCTCAAAGGTGGGGGGTGATCTCCAACTCACCCAAAAACAACAACAACAGATTTGAGCATTGAGCCAACGTTGATGATACACACGAGGCTCAAGTAGAACCCTCACATGCAAGTCTGTTCTTAGCAAGCACTTTTTGCATTCTCAAGAGTTGATCTCACATTCATTTAGGGTGGGTTCAGACTGGAGAGGTGGAAGAGAAACACCTTTCCACCACTTCCAGGCGGACCACACAGAGAATCAGCTTTGCCGCCGCCCTAGCGTTCACACAAGACGGTAGTCGTTTTGCCTACATGGCGCGGCTCCATTGGCTGGAGAAGAAGGCATGAGGGTGGAAGTGCTCACGGGGGGGGGGGGGGGGGGGGGGGGGGGGGGGGGGGGGGGGCGGAAGAAAAAGAGGGCAGGGTGGAAGAGAAAAAGGCGAGCTCTTCCTCGATGTGGCAGCCTAGTCAACACCTTCCACCGCCTTATGTGAATGGGGCAGCGAGCTGGGAAGATTTTGATTGGTCCGTAAGTATTTTTCAGCTCTTTCACCGGGCGATGTGAACCCAGCCTTACATGCTAGCAAAAGGTTTTGGTCCCAATTGTAGCACCCTTTTTGCTGAGCACTTGATTATCAATTTAGGGATGAGTTTATTTTAATCAAGTGGATTCCTCGCACAATGCCACATCCCTTCTAGAATATGGTCAACGTTCTACACATGAAGTTTGATTTTTTCGCACGAACGCATTGGAAACTATCCGCATGACTTTGTTTCTCAAATTTCATGTGCACACCGTCAAGATTTACGCATAGAGGTGATCCCAATTTTTGAGTTAGGTTATGCAATGGGCTTTTTTTTTTTTTTTTGTGGTTGGGGTCGGGGGGGGGGGGGGGGGGGGGTTTGGTGTGTGTGACTATTGCCACCCTCCTTGGCCACAACAAAGCCCCCTAGTTTGTGAGGTGTGGGGTTTGTCACACAACAAGAACTCACCCTATCCTTGCAAGATTGCTACGTGTGTAAAAACAAGTGATAGCCCATGTGTTGGCATGTGATGCTTCAAGATTCATGTGAAGAGCCAACTAGAAGGGTCAAGGGCAT
The DNA here is from genome assembly GCF_014529385.1 of Adiantum capillus-veneris. NCBI lineage: Eukaryota > Viridiplantae > Streptophyta > Polypodiopsida > Polypodiales > Pteridaceae > Adiantum > Adiantum capillus-veneris. The sequence goes on along the minus strand of NC_140950.1, from coordinate 79,250,039 downwards.
TGAGCATAGAATTAATTTCTGTTTACAATCATTATGATTACAGTCCTAAGACTGGTATCAAAGCCCTAGAATGACTAGAATTTCCTAATCACATTAGGTCTTAAGCATAAATCTCTAAGCTGGATTACATTGGCACCCTCTCTTAGCCACTGTAATCATTAATGGAGACCCCTTTCCTTTGCACATTATGCTCAATACTAATCATATACGCTAATTCTCTTCTTTTGAAATCTAATGATGGGACACGTACCATTGAAACGCCACTAACCACATTGATGGAATTAGAACGAATGAAAGTGATTAAAACTTCTTGCATCATTAATTAATCCAATGTTTTGCATCTCTTTTTCACACAATTTTAGAACTTTTGGACAAGCATAATTTCTTTCTATATCATTCATCTGCATTTGCAACTTGTGTGTGAATATAATCCTTCGCAATATATCTTAGTAGACTCCCTAGATGCTACAATGGATTTTCATTTGATGTCCCAATTGATTGGCCAAAGTACTCTTTTTATTCATCTCTCATCGGATACCCTAACTCGTCATTCTGTGGCACTAAATAACACCTATATTTAATGAGGGGGAGAGTAATGGGATCACCGGTCGGGTTGAGGGGGCTGGAATCTCGAGGCCAACTAAACTTGGCCAGTGGAAAAAACGAGGCGTGCCATAGAAAACATGAGGGGCACTAAATTTGGTGATAGACCGCTTTCGGCGTGTACAAAGTAGTGTGTATATGCATGGTCATATGTACAAATAAATACATGCATTCAGGAGGTTTGCAAAGTGGTGTCATGTTTTAAAAAAGATGCAGCGTGTACATATTGTGAATAGTCAGGTTCGCGTGCCAGTAGTAGTCGGGCATGTGTACATGCTTGGATAGGATATCAAGCCTTGGATATGGTTCTTGGTGGCATCTTTTGGCTCTAGAGAATTTGTTTGAGCTTTCTAGAATATAAATAATGTAAACAAAAAGTGTGGGCACTCTCATTCCACCCGAGAATTTTGAAACCTGTAGTAACTATCTATTTGCGGTGTGTGATATGATGCGTGCACCACCCTAGAAGTCGTCAAAAATTGATTATGTGAATGTGGAAAAGTTCTTTGAGTATCAAGGATCAAGTGTACAAAATTTAGTGAATTTTTTAGTCCGTTTGGGATTTTTCTCGCGAAAAATGTTGTCGGTCTTTGAGTATCAAGGATCAAGTGTACAAAATTTAGTGAATTTTTTAGTCCGTTTGGGATTTTTCTCGCGAAAAATGTTGTCGGTGGTCAAAACTAGCCAAAACTTGGTAAAAAAGGATCAAAATATGACCAAACATGGTGTGAAAATGCTTTAAATTTCCACATCACTCACGGTTTTGTGAGTGTTCTAGTTGTGGGAGAAATTTTGAATCCAATTCTTGACACTTTCACCTCTCTGTGTGTGGGAGAAAGCTGGGTTCCTGCAGGTGGTCTAGTGCAGTCGCGTTGCGTTCGCGTCCTATGTTTGAGTGTGTGGAGGAGCGAATGAGAGATTTCTCTCTTCAATTTTTCACTGGGTAGAGTTTATGGAAGTTTTGAGGTTTCCATGGATGTGTGTTTGCAAGGAATTGAGGGAAGAAGGTGCGGATTTTTGCAACACTATGTGACCCTGTATGAGTGCCATTAGGGTTGGCGCTACTCCAAAGAGTCCACCAGAGTGAAGTTTGGTGAAGGCTTTGCAATGGTTTGAGAGAGGCCTTTTGTGGCTTGCATTTTTGAGTTTTTGATGGTTTTTCTTCTATATTTTGGTCACCACCATCAAGTGTGATTTCAAGTGTTGATCAACTCGACTCACCTTGTAGTGTCTGCGGGTAGGCAAGGGTTTGTAGGTCGAGGTATTTGGAGTTTGAATTGAGCTTGTGGATAGTATATTGATTGAGCTCTTGAGTGATGGTCCTTTTAGGTTGGAATTTAAGTAAACTCCTTGTGTGGTGTTGAGTTGTTTGGGTGTGTGAGTGTGCGCACGACGTCTTTTGCTCCATCATCCTTTGGCGATCCCGCTGGGAGAGGAAGTTTGCCGATTGTGCACCCAGGTGAAGCGTTTTTGTTGTGAAGTTCGAACATCATTGAAGAAAAGTGGTGGTCTGGTTGAGATGAAAGACTTAAACCTTTGTGGAATTACTCACGGAAGGGAGAAGCGACTTGAAAGGGATGGCATATAGTCGGCCAATGTTCATAGGGAAGGAGGATGTGAAGGACTAGATTGCGGACTTCGAGTGGCAGACGCTTGGTATGCACATTGTGAATGAAGAAGCAGAGCTTCATGTATTTCCTCTTTTTCTCAAAGGAGAAGCTCGTGAGTAGTTTGAAGATTTGAGGAAGACAAAAAGTAAATATGGGAGCAGGTGAAGCATGCAGTTTTTGATAGATTTGGAAAGAAACTAACCGCAACAGAAGCAATGATAAAATTGAGAGGTTTGCAACAAGATGTTCATGCTAACTTTCAAGAGTTTCTACAGCACTTCAAAGGACTTTGGGTGCAGTTTGAGGCGGCATCCCAAGTACCTCCAACGGATTTCTTTAAAGTACGTCAGTTTATGGATCTTCTCCATCCAAGTGTAAGGGAGAAGGTCGATCAAGAGGAGCCTCCTACATTTGAAAGAGCTGTGGAAATTTTCGAGGCCAAGAGCAAGAAGATCAAGAGAAGGTGGGAGCAAGGCATGACACATGTTGAGCCACTTGTGTGCAACAAATGGTCCACATGGACGTGCATGATAGAGTGGAGCAAGTGGTTCAAGGTTTGGATCCCATTACGGACCGGGTTTTGCATGATCTTACTGGTCAGTTGCAAGAATTAAGTATTAATATAATGAAAGGAACCAAAGAGAATAGCGGCCAGTTGGGAGAGGTAGGGGACAAAGGCTACAAGGCATATGCTACCATTGTGATGAACAGGGTCACTACGCCCTTGATTGTCCCGAACCACCAAGAGAGAGAGGAAGGATATACCCCTTATACGGACGTGGTCGAGGGAGAATGGAACAAAATCATCAAGAGCGGGCACTAGAGACACTACCGATGCAACAACAACCACAACTATTGCCTGCAAAAGTGGAGAAGATAGGGCTATTAACATCATTACCCTTGAGCATCAAGATGTGGATGTTCTGGCCAATAAAAGAGCTAGGCATGATGAGGAGAAATCGATAGAAGAAGAGAGGGAAACAAGACCAATGAAAGGAAAGGCTAAGGTAAAGGACAAACCAAAGAGTAGCAAGAGGCGACAAAGAAGGAAAATAGGTCCAAAGGACTACCCTCTTGGCCAAGGTGTTGAAGACTGTGATATTGTCGACATACGAAATCAAAAGGCAAATATATCTTTTGGTCAGCTGGTGTCTATGAACGCTAGATTGAGGAGGCAGTGGACCAATTATGTGAGTACGAAGCTTCCTTCAAAAAAGGAAAAGCATCAAAGCATGGTGTCATCCTTGAGGGTTGGTCACCCAGTGGATATGGTGCCAATATTTGAAGCTATGTTGGGAAAGAAGACAGAAGTGAAGCATATGCGGATGGTGGTGCCCACGTGTGTGTCATGATCGAGGCTATCATGAAGGAACCAAGAGTCAAGATGTTAGTGAATGCCTCAATCCATATGAGGATGGCCAACCAAAAAAAGGCAAGGTGTCTTGGGATAGCTGAATATGTGAAGATAAAAATCTTGGGGATTGAGTGCTTGTTTGATTGTTATGTGATGCAAGCAGGTGAGAATGCTTATCCGATCATTTTAAGGAGGCCATGGCTTATAACCCTTGGTGGTAAGTAGGATTAGGCCATGGGCTTCATCACCATCCCCAAACAAGAGAAAGGAAGGACCATCATCTACAACTTGAAGAAACACGAGAGTTTTACATAACCCCTATTGGAGATGCAAGATACCAGTTCGACAGAAACTATGTCATACGATAGTGATGCTTTTTCTACATCATCAGAAGAAAGTATAGAGGAAGGCTTGATGCAACTATGTCCTGATCTATTTGGGATAAGTGTTGAAAAGACAACATCGATGCATGATGTGAAGGTCAAGGAGGAGAATAATAATACAAAATCAATTGTAGAGCCTGCCAAAGTGAACACAAGGAGCATACTAGGAGATGACTTGATAGAGAAAGAAAGAAGGAGTATGAAGACATGCTCACGGAGTTTCCAAAGCTATTCCCCAATGAATATACAGAGTTTCAAGGAGCTCAAGGGGTTGAGCATAGAATCATTCTAAAAGAAGGTGTCACGCCAAAGGTTCAAAAGCTTAGGAGGCTGGGGGTCAGTCATGAGAGGGAACTTCGTGAAGAGGTGAGGAAGCTTTTGGAAGCAGATTTCATCTTTCGAGTGAAGGAGTCTGAATGGGTCTCTCCAGTTGTTATTCTGCCTAAGAAGAACGGCATATTTACAATATGTGTTGATTTCAGAGCTTTAAATGCTGCCACAAAAAGGAATCATTATCCACTACCCTTCCTAGATGAGATCCTCAATCAGGTTGCAGGTCATGAACGCTACTCAGTCATGGATGGATTTTTTGGCTACTTTCAGATCTTGATAGTGATTGAAGAGTACTTGAAGACAACCTTCATTACTCCTTGGGGTTGTTTTGCCTACAAAAGAATGCCTTCTGGGATGGTTAATGCATATGCTACCTTCCAAGGATGGATAAATAGAGTTTTTGGTCCCTACTTGGGTAAGCTCATTCGCATTTTCATGGATGACATTGGATGTTATAGCTCCAGGGTCACACATTTGGAGAAGTTGAGGATGAGTTTTGAAAGGCTTCAACAAGAGGTTGGGCAACGCAACCCAAAGAAATGTAAGTTTACTCATGCCAGAGTCCATTTTCTAGGACATGTGGTTTCCGAAAGGATTTGAAGTCATTTGTGCATAAGCTTAGGCACCTATCATGTTTTTTCTGGATGCTATGTCAATATGTGTATCCTCTCCAAAATTAAGTCAAAGAGTTCAAGGGTTTGAGGAGAATGAAGACATGCAACAGGCTTTTGAGGTATCAAGGAGGTATTGTGTGCTTTACCAACAGTGAGTCCTTTCAACTCGCAGTTGATTTTCTATGTATCTATTAGTGAGGGGTCAGTAGCTTTTGGTCATTTTTATTACAAAGGTAGGGAAGGAACTTCAAGATAGTCTATTTTGATGGCAAGATGAAGAATGTAAGTGAGTTCTCCTACACAAAAATGGAATAGTGGGTATTTGCCTTGGTTCTTGCTTGTCACAGGTTCAAAACATATCTGTTGCCCCAGAAGTTCTATGTGCTGACCACATCAAACCTTTTACCGGGTGTAGAATAACATTTAAAGCCTAGCAAGTGCATCTTAAAGTGGACTTTGGAGCTTCAAGAGTATGAGTTTGAGTTTAAAAGTGTATCATTCTATTAAAGCTCACTTGGAAGACATAGTGGTACATAAAGGAAGGGAGCTTCCATCTTACCCAAGGGTTGACAAGGATGATCATGAAGCGGAAGTAGATATTACAGATGCATATACAATGATGTTTGAGGGTGCATACAGGAAATTTCTTCAAAAGTCAAGTGGTGGGGTAGTGATTAGGAACCCAAAAGGTGATGTAATCTTTTATAGAAGTTACAATCTAGATGATGTTGAAAGTAACAATGAGACCGAGTATCTCACGCTTTTCCTTGGGTTGAAGCACTGTGTTGAGCTTGGATTGAAGAGGGTCATTGCAAAAGGGGATGTGCTACTATGCATGAATTATCTGCTTGGTTTGTAAAATGTTAAGAAAGACAATTTGAAGAAGTGGTTCTATGGCATCAAGAATCTTTTCAATGAGTTTGAGAAGATACAATTTAAACATTTTCCTCTGTGAGTAGAATCAAGAAGCTGATGAGTTGGCTAGGGACAAGTTAGATGCCTTGGTAGCTCCTTTAAAGGTCAAGGAATCCTTGTACATGGAGGAAGGGAATCATTGAAAGATGTAGAATTATTTCTTGGTAAAGGGAAATGTCCAGAGGGCATGTGAAAGGTTTAGCGTAAGAGTTTCAAAAGAAGGAAACTACACATTGGTAGCTGAAGATCTGATGCTTTATGGAAAGGATAGCATTTTGAGAAAAGTTCCCTACAAAGAAGAAATAGGCTTGGTTTTGGAGCACTACCATGAATAATCTGGCCATCAAGGCAAGGATCATGTTGTCTTTTGTATTTTGAGGGCAGGTTATTGTTGGCCCTCTATAATGAGAGATGCTTATTTTTGGTGCAAGTCATGTCGTGAATGCCAAGTGTTTGCGAATCAAAAGCTTTTGGATGAGCCTCAAAAAGCTATAATGTCTTTTGATGCATTTGCAAAATGGGGAGTGGATGTTGTAGGTCCAATGGCAAGGACCAACAATGGTAAAAGTTATATCCTCGTGGCTGTGGACAATTTGACAAAGTGGGTAGAGGCAAGAGCGATAAAAGAACAACACGAAGAGTGGCCTCTTTTTTGTATGAACAGGTGTGTTGCAAGTTTGGAGCTCCTATGGTTATAATTTTTGATCTTGGACTAGGGTTTAGGGGAAAACATGTTTCTCCTCTCATGGAAAAATTGAAAATTCAGCAAAGGAATTCTTCTCCTTATTACTCACAATGCAATGGGCTGGTTGAAAACTGTAATGGTCAAATTGTGAAGATGCTATCAAAGTATGCTAGAGAGCATCCTAAAGAGTGGGACTTGGACTTGCTCTACCTAGAGGGTGGGCAATGATGATAGACTGCTTTTAGCATGTACAAAGTAGTGTGTATATGCATGGTCATATGTATAAAAATATGTAAATACATGCATTTGGGATCTTTCCAAAGTGGTTCCAAGTTTAAAAAAAGATACAGTGTGTACACATTGTGAATAGTCAGGTTCACGTGTCAGCAGTAGTCGGGCACATGTACATGCCTGGATAGGGTATCCGGGCCTTAGATATGGTTCTTGGTGGACTCTTTTAGCTCTAGAGAATGTGTTTGAGCTTTCTAGAATGTAAATAATTCAAGAGACAAGTGTGGGCACTCTCATCCCACCACTCGAGAGGTTTGGGACATGTAGTAATTGTCTATTTATGGTGCATGATCTGCGATGATACGTGCACCACCCTAGAAGTGGTCAAAAATGGAAGATAGGGATGTGGAAAAGTTCTTTGGGTGTAAAGGATCAGGTGTAAAAAATTTGGTGAATTTTTGAGCCCGTTTGGGATTTTTTGCGTGAAAGATGCCCGCTAGGGGTCAAAACTGGCCAAACCTAGGTAAAAAAGGGTCAAAAAATGGTATGAAAATTCTTGAAATTTCTACATCACTCACGGTGACATGAGTGTTCCAGATTTGGGAGAATTTTTGAAGCCAAGACTTGGCACTTTCACCTCTCTATGTGTGGGAGAAAGAAGGGTTCATACAGATGGTCTAGAGAAGTCCTGTTGCGTTCGCATCCTGTTTTGGAGTGTGTGGAGGAGTGAATGAGAGATTTCTCTCTTTAGTTTAATCCTTGGCCACTAAAGTGTATCCAAAGTGTTTACCAAGTGGGAAGATGAGATTCAACATGTAATTTGATCTCAAAGTGCTTTTTTCACAAATTTAGGGACTTGTCTCATCTCATATAGGCCTTTTATGGACAAAATGGGTATCTTAGGGCTAGAACATGCCATAAAATGGTAAAAAATTTGTAAAAAATAGACGAAAACTCCACATTGGTTTTATATTTGTTGAAGTTGAGGGTGAGTTTACACATCCAGAAAAGAGCTCTTTTTCATATCTAAGGAAGAAGGTACTGCAATTCCAAGTGATGGTTCTACTACAGCCTCATGTTGTTTTCATCCTCTGTTTGTCGATGTGAGGCCATCAATTATCTTTTTCACTCTTCAAAAAACTAGTCGGTCTTGTCTAATGAAATTTCAAAGGTTCCATGAAATGTTCTGATGAAGAATTGAAGCGTTTATTTAGGGTTTTTAGCAATGATGGCAGAGAATTGTACCTATGCATTTGGTAGTGAGACTACACCAAATCGTCACACAAACATGCAATTTTTCCCTTCTGTTAAATTCCTTTCATGGTTGATCAATCTATATGTAAGGCTGCACTGTCTCTCTATTATCTTATACATAAGCTTTTGAGGGAGTTAACAAGGGTTTTAATTCATTAAAATTGTGCGTAAGTTTCAATATGGAAGCTCTTTAATCTCTGCAAAATCAACACATGGTTGCCATGAAATTGAAATCTCATGTATTTAAGTCAAATGTTTGAAGGTACGACGCTGTAATTGGGGGCGAGGCTACATAATTCTATCTAAGAGGTTTGGGTTTTGAATGGGATTTGTGCTATTATGAGAGTTGAGGTTTCATCGCTAGAAGTTTAGTATTTTTAATTTCTCTTTTCAATAAAGTAAAATTGGATGTGAATCGGTGATCCTTTGAACAAGAAATCACTTCCAAAAACATGCCAATTTCGATTGTAACTATTTTGTCACAAACACTCTTAGACTTTAAACCATATTTAGAAGGAGGTTTGGTGATTTTCCATAAACACTTTTTTTTAATTCTCATCACGAACTCTCATAGTCAAAGGTTTTGTACCTTCTGAACTAAGACACACAATTTTTGACATTTTTGGTGAGCCCAAAGTGAAAATCCTTGGGTGGAAGTTTGTGAATTGATATACACGTTTTCTTAGCCATGTATGAAAATCTAGAGACACACTGAATGCACTTAGGATGCACTATAACCCTACAAGCATGCATACGTTTCAAGAATTTTCAATCTATAAACAACACCAATAAGTGGCATAAAAAATCCAAATTTCAACCACCAAAGCACTACAGTCAATTGTGAAGAAAATTGATTAGTTTGATGGAAAGGACATTGGAGAGTATCTATAAGATATAATAAGGAAATGGATATGAATCTATGCTCAACTCTCACAAACTGTACAAGCTTCCTTGCTCGATAGGGAGAAGGTAGAATTACTCCTACAAAACACGGGCAAAGAAATTGAATAGAAATTAGAGCTTCTCTTTGAAGAAAAAGATACACAGAAAGGTTTGAAGACAAGGTGGAATGATGCACAAGATGCATAGAATAGATAAGATGGTGCTAAACAACAACACGTTAGTTTTTTCTATTTAATAAAGCTAGCAAAAACATGCTATGGTAGATTCTATGGATGATAGATTTATGATTAAACAACTTGTGAAGGACATACCTTAGCTGCTCTCTTTCTCTATCTCTGCTTACATGCCATGCAACAATCTACAACAACTGCCTCCATAATCTGCCTCCATCTCTCTGGAGCCTTCTCTTGAAGCAAGCAAGCATCGCTTTTGTAGCCCTCTGCCTCATTAATGTCTACCTGGCTTTATGTAAGCCATATTACGGTTGACAGGTATTTGTGTGGCTGGAGAGAATCATGGCTGGAGAGAATCTGCAGTAGGGTATTGGTGTCGCTGATCAGATGGGGCAGCAAGAATTTGAACAATACCAGCCTTCTCTCTACTCTCAATGTGGATGGCAGCCCATGAATAGATGCATCGGCAGGTTGGGAGAGGAGATTCAACACCAACATGTTTGTGAGGGTGAGAATAGCTTGGAAGAGGAGGGGATGTTGCACCGGAGGCACTGGCAACCCCACACGAATACACGCACCGATAGGTTGGGAGAAGAAATTCAGCACCAGCCCATGTGTGTAGGTGTGAACAATTTGGAAGAGGGGAGTGTGCACCATAATCATTATCTACACAATTTGCAACTTGCAATGCATCCCACATCTAAGGAGGTAGAAATTGGACACCAACAACATCCAAATGTGGATCACATTGGATGGCAGTTCATGATTGTAGACAATGAGTTTGGTTGCAATGAGCAAGCTTCAAATCCAGTGGAGTGGTCTCACTCATCTGAGATCATGTCAAAGACAATCCAATACATGATGGGCTGCCCCTCATGGCCGCACTGAGTACTCACCTTCAATTTGCTAAGAAGCCACATGCAGGATGCGATAGTATTGGGCCATGACAAAACAAGAGAGCCGTCAAAGGAAAAGAGAACGTGATGCATCATGCTTGTCAACGCCGGAAGATATGAGTACAGTTTGCACATTAATGGTGCTTTGCTGGCAAGAAGCTACAAAAGGCATGAATTGTGAAGCTAAGAAATTCACCTTTCGATTGCTTTTAGAGAAGCCAGCTTTTCGACAGTTGCACCATGGAGGAGAGAAATCTATACTCTCCAACATACAGGGTACAGTCACCAAATTCAAAGCATCATTGTATGAAGAGGAGCTGAAACTTAAAAGGGCTTTATGCATGATGCTGGTGAATAGCAAAGGGGATCCATCAAGGTCTATACGCAATTTGGAGATGGTGAGGTTCACAAGGCTGCATCGATGAAATTTTGCAGCAGGTAATGAACGATTAAAACAGGCTGAGGCAGAGCATTTCCATTTCAATAATGCCAACGCCAACAGCCTCAAAGCCGTTGCATCACACACGAGATAAGAGACAATGTTTTTTATTTTTGGCAAATGGAGACGTGAGTGTCGCCAAACAAAAAGGATGTGTGCCAGAAACGTCTCGAACGAAAATCTTACATTAAGCATCCAATACATTTTCTTGATGAGTCACAGCTATGCTCTGAAAATGATTGAATTATTTTGTTCTCTTTGTAGGTGTATATTAGCTTGAAGATTACCTTGAGTACCTACATGTAGATGGTAGTAATACTTTCCTGTCTCATAGGGGTTGGTGCTCAAAAGCACCAATGTAAACTCATAAGTACTTTTTGGGTACTTCTGGATGACCAATGTACATTCAATGGTGGTAAAACAACCTTTGTGAACTCATAGGTCCTTTATAACCATGCATGTATACTATTAGGTCCTCTTAGGGTACTTGGAAGCTTCAATGGTACCTTGAGACTAGGTAGAAGTGAAAGGGTGGTGGTAATGCATGTGCTAGTCTCCACCCAACCGTGCTATCTTATAGCCTCCCCCTAGCGTACACACTGTCCGGCCGTGCCAGTGGCCTTGCCCATAGGACCCATGTCCTTGCATTACCCCCCCTTGGAGAATCGTTTTCACCCTCGAAAATGAACGTAGGAAAACATTTCTTAAGTGCGGAGACATTCTCCCATGTAGAACCTTCTTCAGGTCTACCTAGCCATTTTACCAGCATCTGTCGTCTGACATGATGTCTAGTGAGAAGCTCATGAGAATCCAAAATCTTTTTGGGCTCATTAGGAATGCTTGGTGGCTCAATAAGGTCAACCAGCACACCTGTGTCAATGACATTATCATTCTGTCCTAGTTGTTTTCGTAAACGGCGAACATGGAAAACAGGATGAGCTTGTGAGTGCTCTGGAAGAGCTAACTTATAGGCCACTTGAACTATACGTTTGAGAATGGTAAACGGTCCACAATAGCATGTTGAAATTTTAGCAACTTTTTCCGTCTTCAGACTTGCTGAATGCTCCGAAACTTTGAGAAAAACCTTGTCTCCTTCTTCAAAAGTAGCAAGACGTCGATGCTCATCTGTGTACTTCTTATATTGATCTTGAGCTTGCTTAACATTCTGTCGAGCAACTCAAAGCATGTCAAAATGGTCTTGGAGAAAATCCTTCGCTTGTTGTATCTTCTCCTTAGCCAACCTCACCATAACGGGTGATCTAGGTTGAAATCCATACAAAAGCATAGATGGACTATACCCTCTAGTCACATGCTTTGAACTATTATAAGCAAATTCCAATATAGGTAAGTAGTCTTCCCACTTGGTTTGCTTCTTGCTAACGTATGCTCGTAGCATATCCTCTAGCACTTGATTAACTCTTTCTGTTTGACCATCCGTTTCTGGATGATCAGTCGTACGTAGATTAAGTTTAGTTTCTAACTTTTGGAACGCAGCTCTCCAGAAGTGATTATCAAACTTTTGATCTCTATCACTAATGACACTAGCTGGAAGACCATAGAGTCTATATATATGCTCTACAAGTAGCCGTGCTAATTTTGGTGTCTTAATCATAGGCTTAGTGGGAATGAATCGACCCATCTTTGTGAGACAGTCTACAATTACCCAAATGGCATCATGGCCACGATTTGTAGTAGGTAGTCCTACTACAAAATCCATAGAGATACTCTCCCACTTACCTTGTGAAATCTCTAAAGGATGTAAAAGGCCACCTACCTTGAGGTGCTTTGCCTTATTAACTTGGATCTGTTGGCAGTTGAGTACGTGCTCTTGAACATCATGATGTAAGCCCGGCCAATAAAATTGCCGTCGAACTAAGGAATATGTCTTACGGATACCTAGATGACCAGCACTTGGACTACCATGACACTCAAATAAAATTTGGTGCCTAGTGTCTGAGTCCTTTGGCACACATACTCTATCTTTGTGGAGTAAGTAGCCATCATCAATGGAAAAATTCTTCCATCGCTTAAGCTCTTCCTGAGTAGGGGTGGAGCTCTGTGTGTTGGAGTTTCTATCTGCCCGTGTAGAGACATGTTGATCTGGTTGTTCAGAGATATGTGAGTGTGAGAGATCCCTTTTTAAAACTGTACTCCACACTTTAGCATATGAGTGATCTTGTGCACACTTGCCACGTAATGACTTCAAAAATCCACTCTTTAGTTCCGTGAAAGCAAGTGAACTAATATGAGGCAGCCAACTTAGTGCATCTGCTACAACATTATATCACCCATTGCGATATCATAGCTTACAATCATAATCTTGTAGGATTTTTGCCCATCTAGCTTTACAGCCCTTTAAGTATGTTTGAGTAGTAAACCATTTGATACTCTCATGGTCAAAAAATACTTCAAACTCGGCACCATATAAATAGTGTCACCACTTTCGTAAAGTGTGAATTATGACATAGATCTCTCTCTCATAGATAGAATAATTTTATTGAACTCTATCTAACTTTTTACTTTCAAAGTCTATAGGTCTTCCCTCCTGGAGAAGTACCGCACCAATGGCTTTATCACTAGCATCAGTCTCTACCACAAACGGCTTAAGTGGGTCGACGATTGCTAAGATGAGAGCAGTGGCCATAGATACCGTGAGCTGTTAGAAACTGCGTTTTTGGGCTTCTTTCGAAGAAAAGGTCTTACCTTTTTCTTTAAGTTGATCCCTCATAGGAACAGTGATTTTGGCATAGTCACGGATATACTGTCGAAAACATCCAGCCATGCCTAAAAATATTTGAAGCTCCTCAGTAGTGTTGGGATGTGGCCATCGAAGAATGGCAGCGACCTTTTCAGTTCCCATCTTGATGCCAGAATAAGAGATCACATGACCAAGGCAATGTATCTCTGTTTTAAAGAAATCGCACTTGCTTTGCTTAGCATACAGCGCGTGAACTCATAGCTGTTCAAACACTAATCGTAAGTGTTCTATGTATTCATCTTCAGTCTTACTGTAAATGAGAATATCATCAAGGAAAACCACAACAAATTTTCCAAGATAGGGGCGTCATGAGTGTCATAAATGTAGCTGGAGCATTGGTTAGACCAAAAGGCATAACCAAAAATTCAAAATGCCCGAACCGTGTTCTAAAGGCAGTTTTGTAGATATCTTGCAGTAGGATACGTACTTACTAGTATCCTGAACGAAGATCTATCTTTGTATAGTATCTTGCCCCGTGGAGTTGATCAAATAACTCATCCACTCTAGTTAGAGGATACTTGTTCTTGATGGTTATCGCATTTAATCCGCGATAATCTACACACATGCGCATAGTACCATCTTTCTTTTTCACCAATAGAATTGGTGATTCCCAAGGCAAAGTGCTAGGTCTAATGAAACCACGAGCGAGGTAGTTAGCCAACTGACTCTCAACCCCCTTGGCTTCTTTAGTGCTCATGCAATAAAGTGGTTTACTCACCGGTTTAGTGCCTGACAAGACATCTATCCCATGCTTCACATGACGTGTAGGGGGTAAACCCAATGGTAAATCACTTGAGAACACATCACTATACTCCGTGAGTAAGTGAGTCAGCTTTTGCCGTGCAAAAGGAGAAATTAAACTAGAGTTATGCTGGGATGGAGAATCTTGTAATTCCTGTAATGTTTGTTTTACAACAATTGTACATTGCTCTATAGAATTAAAATTGAGAGCACTTTGATCGTTAGATTTGTTAACACTTTGATCGTTAGATTTGTTAACACTTTGTTTTTCAGTAGAATTCATTGCACTTTGCATACCATTACTAGAATTCATCGCACTTTGCTCTTCAGAATTCACAAGACTTGGAGACAAGCAGTAACACAAAAAGACTTCATCTATTAAATTTTCTTTCTGCAAAATAGAAAGCTAGGTTGTACATATAAGAGGTGCAGATGGTATATTTTTCTCACCAAACAAAAGCACATGTTTACCATTGGCCAAAAAGGATAAGGAGTTGTGTTCATAACTAGTGTGCAATGTGTTTCCTAAACCATGCAGCCACTCCCATCCTAAAACTACATCAGCGTGGTCCATGCTCATAACTTGGAAGTCAAGGGTAATCGTATGATCTTGAACAATAAGCTCAACCCCTTGAACTACCGTGTCCCTTACCTCTTTATCATTCCCAGACATCTGCTCCACCACATACTTGTGAGAGCAGGGAGTCTGTGTAAGCTTCAATTTCTAGACTAGCTTATAGTTCAAGAAGTTATGAGTTGCACCATCATCCACTAAAATACAAACACATTGTCCGTTAATAGTGCCATGCATGCAAATAAAATCATGGGGGCCAAAGGTGGGCTGCCACATTGAAGAAGACACACAACACTTGTGCTTTTCTTCCATATGAAGAACCTCTACAACACAATATTTAGGAGATGAATCTAATGTGAGGCGTTGCACCGTGTGCATGGCCTTTTCTTTGCCTTGCAAAAGAGGAAAATGTTTCTTGTTATGTTGGTCTGAAAGACATCTAAAACACAAATTGTGTTTCTTTGCACACTCAAAATTAGCGGTGCTGAGAGACCCACACGGAGTATCTCATGATTGCTTAGGCTTCTTAGCCTCTTGTGGGCGTGGAGAGGTAGATTGTCTCTTATTCCTCTTGGAACGTTTGGGAGATCTACCTTGCCATTGGCTCTTAGCCACATTGATCTTAGCAAAAGTATTCTTAGAGTAGGGAACATTTCCTTTCCTCTCTTGGTCATCATCATATCTTTGTGCATGAATAATGGGTTCTTCCAAAGTTTTTGGATGTTGGGTCTTAACATGAAGACGATAGTCTTTGTCAAGGCCCCTATTAAAACCCCGTATCTTTTGGAATTTGTCTAGACCTTCTAGTTTTAATATGATTTCTCGATACTTTGAAAGGTACTGTGTGAGAGAGACGCCAGACATGTGGCATGCATCCCATGCTAACCAATTCTTATCTTCTTCATTGGAGTCCAATAACTCTTTGGAGAAAGAAGCTTGAAACGCAGCCCAAGATGGAGGAGGAGCATCTATGGAAATGTCATCCACCACTTATAGGCCTTGTATTTAAGAGATAGACTTGTTTCCACATCCATATTTATATCCGGGGTGTGTCTCGATCTATGAATATCACTCCATTTGTGTAAGAACGTATTGACCGCATCCTTGTTGCGATCATGCTCTTCCCCGTGAAACTCAGGAATGGTGATATTCTTAAGTAATGCATTGCTACCGTCTGTATCTTTTGAAGCACTTATCTCTTGGACTCCTTGAGTCGTGCGAGCTTGGTTCCCTTGAACCGCGCCACTTGTGGCTCCTTGAGTTGTCTGTGAATCCATAAATTTCACAAGTAACTCTGTAAGATTGGTAACATTTGCATTGAGTGCAGAGAGATTTCTTTCAAGTACGCTTTGGCAATGTTCCAAAGTCTTGAAAGAATCCATATCTACAAGTCCATGATCTCCTAGATCATCATCGTCATGCATATTAGTGTCAGCACCACCCATGGTGCCCTGATTTTGATCTACGTGCTCAAAATCAAACGTGTGAGGTGGGATATCCTCACTGGCCATGGTGAACACACACTAATGCAAAGAGAGAAAAAGAAACGACAAATTGTACCTTGAGAAATTGAAGTCTTTGTGTTTTGTATGCTCCGCGATTTACGTTGCGTGCGAACCTCGCCTTGTGGGAAGTTGAGCGCTTCACTTATCGTTCCTTGTAAGAACATCTTTGATGATTATTTACAAAAACTCGTCGTTTTTCTGAAGGCTTTTCTTCACTTTGAAGTTACCTCCTTGAGGAAAATATAATTTTTGGAGGAAAACTTGCCTTTCTCCAAGAAGTGAAAAGGAAGGGTAAAGCTACTTCCTTGAAGTTTGAAGCTTTCCCTTTCCTTCTGGTTTTCCTTTCAACACAAGTAGACTATCTTTCCATGTTATACACAACAAGGGCCAATAGATTGATGGTAAAGTGTTGGCCTCTTACCCTCATGGGGTGGGTTCTACCCTCCTTCATGCAAGGGTTAAACGGGCCTTCCTACGCGCACAGCCAATGGTGCCAACAGAAGCCTTTGAATCCTCGGTGCGGTTGAGTTGCCGGTTGAGTTTGCCTTGGTCACCCATCTTAGTCGCCCGTTGTGGTGTCGCTGTTTGTCCACGCACTACTCGCACAAAACTGCACTTGTCTTCTTTTTGCTGCACAGCGAGACGTCGCTGTCTACGGAACGTGGGGGAGAATCAAGGCGTCGCACACACATGCAAACCGCTTTTAGCCTCCTCCCAAAAATAGCTCCGATACTAGTGAAAGGGCGGTGGTAATGAGTGTGCTAGTCTCCAACCAACCATGCTATCTTATAGACTCCCCCTAGCGTACACGCTGTCCGGCCGTGCCGGTGGCCTTGCCCATAGGACCCATGTCTTTACAAGAAGCTACTATGAGACCAAACATGTACTTCCAAAATACCATATCTAGGTATAGGTACTTTAGAGGTAGTCTTTATGGTTCTTATTAAAGTACCAATTGCAGGAGCTTAGGTACTTTACAAAAATTGATACTTCTTAAAGCTACCATGAGACCAAACATGTACTTCCAAAATACCAAAGCTAGGTATGTAGGTACTTTAGAGGTAGTCTTTGTGGTGCTTAATAAAGTACCAATTGCAGAGGCTTAGATACTTTGCAAAAATTGATACTTCTTAAAGTACCATTTACAGTGTCTAAGGTACTTTAGTACCTAATGAAAGGTCTAGGAAAGTACCATGTTAGGTAGAAAATTCAAGCGACAATGACTTCGACCTTGTTTTGACTACAGGTTTTGATGAGATTTACTTTTCATTAGACAGGTGGAGCTCTATAAGAGATTCCAAATGCACCACTCACACATCAAGATCTCTCTGAGATGTTTTGAAGGATTGAAGCCTTTGTTTGTTTGCAAGTTGAAGGATAGGTACACTTGCTGTTGTATTGCTCACATACAGATGATATACATCAAGGAAGCATTCAACCAGATGAGACAAAACAAGACAGGAGTGCGCAGTGAAGGGTGTGGCTGTAGTTGTGATATATGCTTCATAGAAGAGGTCCTAGGAAAGTGTGGAGCTATTGCGTACACGCACAGTAGCATCAACAACTTGGTTGAGATGGTATTATGTCCAAAGCGAGATGAGTCTACATTTCATAAACTGTCTTGCTTGAAGGGAGAATGTGATCAATGTGGATCAAAGTGGTTAATGCTCTGTCCAAGAGAAAAATCTGAAAATGCATTCCAGATTTCAGTAAAGGTGTCTGAAGACATTGCGTCAGCCCATCAAGAAGGCAAGAAGCACAAGGATCTACTGGTCAAGGAGATTGGATGCAAGAACTTTACATCCTTCCTTGAAAATCATCTAACCATCTATATCAAGCACAATTTTATTGCCACGTGACAATCTCAACAATTCAAAGACTGCATTCAAAGGTTTCCTAGAGATGTGGTAGTCTCTCTTATAGACTTTGCTGAAAATTACTCTTTCAAGGAGAAAAATGAAATCCAATCAATGCAATGGTACTCTTCACAAGTCACCATCTTGGTGCACATCACTTATGTTTGGGACGAGGCTGACAGGGTCTTAAAATATATACATTTTTACATATCTGATGACAAAGAGCATGACACATTGTTTGTACAGTATTGTATGCAAGTTCATAGTGTGTGGCTACAGGATCAAGGTTTCAACTTCTTGAAGCGGCACTGGGTCTGGTCAGACGGATGTTACTCGGCCTCATTGTTACTTTCAGCTTCATCAAGATCGTAAGCTCTAGAAAAGATTACATCTCCTTTTGGGTTCTTAATGACTACCCCACCACTTGCCTTTTGAAGAACTTTCCTCTATGCACCATCAAACATCATTGTATATGCATCTATAATATCTACTTTCTCTTCATGATCATCCTTGTCAACCCTTGGGTAAGAGGGAAGCTCCCCGCCCCTTATGTACCACTATGTCTGCCAAGTGAGCTTTAATAGAATAATCCACTTTAAACTCAAACTCATACTCTTGAAGCACCAAAGTCCACTTTTAGATGTGCTTGCTAGGCTTCAAATGTTGTACTACATCAGGAAAAAGATTCGATGTGGTGAGCACATGGAACTTTTGGGGCAACAAATAGGTTTTGAACCTTCGACAAGCAAGAACCAAGGCAAATACCCACTGTTCCATTTCGGTGTAGGAGAACTCGCTTACATTCTTCATCTTGCTCTCAAAATAAATTGGCTTGAAGTTCCTTCCTTGCTTTTGTAAGAGAACCGACCCAAAAGCTACTGACCCCACACTAATAGATACATAGAAAATCGAATGCAAGTAAGGAGGACTCACTGTTGGTAAAGCACACAATACCTCCTTGATGCCATCAAAAGCCTGTTGCATGTCTTCATTCCATTCAAACCCTTGAACTCTTTGACTCAATTTCTGGAGAGGATACACATACTGACATAGCATCCAGAAAAAACGTGACAAGTACCTGAGCTTATGCACAAATGATGCTAGATCCTTTGTGTTGCTGGGAGGATCCATAAGCAATAAAGCCTTAACTTTCTCTGGGTCACTTTCTATTCCATTTTGGGAAACCACATGTCCTAGCAAATGGACTCTGGCATGAGAAAATTTACACTTCTTTGGGTTGAGTTGCCCACCCTCTTGTTGAAGCCTTTCAAAACTCAACCTCAGCTTCTCCAAATGTGTGACCCTGGAGCTATAACACCCAATGTCATCCATGAAAACACGAATGAACTTACCCAAGTAGGGACCAAACACTCTATTCATCCATCCTTGGAAGGTAGCATATGCATTAACCAGCCCAAAAGGCATTCTTTTGTAGGCAAAACAACCCCAAGGAGTAATGAAGGTCGTTTTCAATCGATCTTCGATCGCTATCAAGATCTAAAACTAGCCAGAAAATCCATCCATGATTGAGTAACGTTCATGACCTGCAACCTGATTGAGGATTTCATTTAGAAAGGGTAGTGGATAATGATTCCTTTTTGTGGCAGCATTCAAAGGTTTGAAATCAACACATATCCTAAATCTTCCGTTCTTCTTGGGCACAATAACAACTGGAGAGACCCATTCAGACTCCTCCACTCGAAAGATGAAATCTGCTTCTAAAAGCTTCGTCACCTCTTCATGAAGTGCCTTCTCATGAATGACCCCCAACCTCCTAAGCTTTTGAACCTTTTGGCTTGGCACCTTCTTTTAGATTGATTCTATGCTCGACTCCTTTAGCTCGTTGCAACTCTGTATATTCAGTGGCGAATAGCTTTGTAAATTCCTTCAACATGTCAGCTTCATACTCCTTTTTTTATTTTTCTCTCAAGTCCTCTCCTAGCATGTTCCTTACATTCACTTTGGCAGGCTCTACAATTGCTTTTTGACTATCCTTCTTGTCCTTGACATTCACATCATGCATTGATGCTTCCTTTTCAAGACTTATCCCAAAAAGATCAGGACATAATTGCATCAAATCTTCGTCTACACTTTCTTTTGATGTCGTAGACGGCGCGTCACTATCGTATAATGTAGTTTTTGTCGAATCTATATCTTGCATCTCCAATAGGGGCTGTGTACGGCTCTCGTGTGTCTTCATGTTGTAGACAATGGTCCTTCCTTTCTCTTTGTCGGGGATGGTGATCAAGCCCGTGCCCCAATCCTGCTTAGCACCAAGGGTTATAAGCCATGGCCTCCCTAAAATGATCGGATAAGCATTCTCACCCGCTTGCATCACGTAGCAATCAACCAAGCACTCAATCTCCAAGACTTTTATCTTCACATCTTCAGCTATTCCAAGACACCTTGCCTTTTTAAGGTTGGCCATCCTCATACGGATCGAAGTATTCGCTAACATCTTAACGCCTGCTTCCTTCATGATAGCCTCGGTCATGACACACACCTGGGCACCACCATCCACATATGCTTGCACTTCCGTCTTCTTTCCTAGCATAGATTCAACTATTGGCACCATATCCACTGGGTGACCAACCCTCAAAGATGACACCATGCTTTGACGCTTTTCCTTCTTGGAAGGAAGCTACGTACTCACACACTTTGTCCACTGCCTCCTGAATTTAGCATTCAGAGCCACCAACTGACCAAAAGATATATTTGCCTTTTGATTTCGTATGTCTTCGACAATATCATAGTCTTCAACACCTTGGCCAAGGAGGTAGTCCTTTGGACCAATTTTCCTTCTTCGCCGCCTCTTGCTACTTTCTGGTTTGTCTTTTACCTTAGCCTTTCCTTTTCTTGCTCTTGTTTCCCTCTCTTCTTCTATCTCTTTCTCCCTATCATGCCTAGCTCTCTTATTGGCCAAAACATCCACATCTTGATGCTCAAGGGTAATGATGTTGATAGCCCTACCTTCTCCATTTCCAGGAAACAGTTGTAGTGGATGTTGTGGCGGCGATGCTTCTAGTGCCCGCTCTTGATGATTTTCTTCTATTCTTCCTCGACCACGTCCATATAGGGGGTATATCCCTCCTCTCTCTCTTGGTGGTTCACGACAATCAAGGGCGTAGTGACCCTCTTCATCACAATTGTAGCATCTTCCTTGTAGCCTTCCTCCCCTACCTCTCCCAACTGTCCACTGTTCTCTTTGGTTTTTATTCATTATGTTAACTCTTAATTCTTGCAACAATTGACCGGCAAGATCATGAAGAACGCGGGCCGTAACAGGATCTGGACCTTGAACCACTTGCTCCACTCTATCATCCGTTGTCACAGGAACCATTGGTTGCACCACAACTGGCTCAGTATGTGTCCGGTCTTGCTCCCACCTTCTCTTGATCTTCTTGCTCTTGGCCTCGGCAATTTCCACAACTCTTTCAAATGTAGCAGGCACATCTTGATCGACCTTCTCCCTTACAGCTCGATGGAGACAATTCATAAAGTGACGTACTTTAAAGAAATCCCCTGGAGGTACTTGGGATGCCGCCTCTAATTGAACCCAAAGCCCTTTGAAGTGTTGCAAGAACTCTTTAAAGTTAGCATGAACATGTTGTTGCAGAACTCTCAATTTTGTTGTCGCTTCTGTTGCGGCTAGTTTCTTTCCAAACTAGTCAAAAACTGCTAGCTTCACCTGCTCCCATGTTTGCTTTTTTTTTCTTCCTCTAAACCTTCAAACCACTCCCGAGCTTCTCCTTTGAGCGCAAGAGGAAATACATGAAGCTTGGCTTCGTCATTCACAATGTGCATACCAAGGGTATGCCACTCAAAATCCGCAATCCAGTCCTTCACATCCTCCTTCCCTGTGAACACTTGCCGACTATAAGCCATCTCTTCGGAGTCGCTTCTTCCTTGCGTGAGTAAATCCACAAAAGTTGAAGTGTTGCACCCCAACCAAACCACCACTTTTCTTCAATGAATCTTGAACTTCAGAGCAAAACCGCTTCACCTGGGTGCACAATCGGCAAATTTCCGCTCCCCAGCAGGATCTGCAAAGGATGATGGAGCAAAAGAGGTCGTGCCCACACTCACACACCCAAAAAACTCAACACGATACAAGTAATTTACTTAAATTCCTCACCTCAATCACCACCACTCAAAAGCCCCCTAAAAATTATACCCACAAGCTCAATTCAAACTCCAAACGCCTCGACCTACAAGCCCTTGCCTGCCCGCAGACACTACAAGGTGAGTCAAGGTGATCAACATTGGAAATCACGCTTGATGGTGAACGAAATATACAAAAAAAACCATCAAAAACCCAAAAAATCCAGCCACAAAAGGCCACTCTCAAACCATTGCAAAGCCTTAACCAAACTCCACTCTGTTGGACTCTTTGGAGTAGCGCCAACCCTAATGGCACCGATACAGGGTCACATAGTCTTGCAAAAAGCCGCACCTTCTTCCCTCAATTCATTGCACACACACATCCATGGAAACCTCAGACCTTCCATAGACTCTCCCAAGTGAAAACCTTAAGAGAGAAATCTCTCATTCACTCCTCCATACACTCGAAAACAGGACGGGAACGCAACGGGACTGCACTAGACCACCTGTAGGAACCCTGCTTCCTTCCCCACACAGAGAGGTGAAAGACCCCAAACATGGCTTCCAAAATTCTCTATCAGCCCAAGCACTCATGGCAGCGTCACTGATGTGGCATTTTGAAGCCATTTCACACCTTTTTTGACCATTTTTTGACCTTTTTTGGCCCAGTTTTGACCCCTGGCGGGCATTTTTCGCGGGAAAAACCCCAAACAGACTCCAAAATTCACCAAATTTTGTACGCTTGATCCTCAATACCCAAAACACATTTCCACATCCCCACATTCCATTTTTGACCACTTCTAGGTCTATGCACGTATCACCACAGATCAGGCGCCGCAAATAGACAGTTACCGCATGTGTCAAACTTCTCGAGCGGGATGAGAGTACCCACACTTGTCACTTGCATTATTTAAATTCTAGAAAGATCAAACACATTATATAGAGCCAAAATAAGCCACCTAGAACCATATCCAAGGCCCCAATACCCTATACGGGCATGTACATGTGTTCGACTGCTAGCGCGCGAACCTGACTATTCACAATGTGTACACGTTGCATATTTTTTTGAATTTGAAACCACTTTGCAAAACTCCCAAATTCATGTATTTACATGAATTTGGAAAACTCCCAAATTCATGTATTTACATCTTTTTGTACATATGACCATGCATATAAACGCTATTTTGTACACACCAAAAGCGGTCTATTATCATTGCCCACCCTCTAGGTAGAGCATTTATGCTCAACCAAGAGACTATTTGCATCTGGAACCACATCCCTTGCAAAATATTTCTTCAGTCTATAACCATTTATTCTATAGCGCAAACGTTCACCAGACATTTATTCTATAGGTGCCATTAGAAAATACATGCTTCACTGTGTATGGACCCAACCATTTGTCCCTCAACTTCTTCTGAAAAGTAAAATCCAAGCGAGAATCATACTTCATCACCAGATCTCCCTCTTTGATCTCTTTCTCTAGTAGCATCTTATTCATTTTCTCCATCCTTGTCTCTGCTTGCTAAAGATAATAATCACTGGTTTCTCTCTATTCATTTGTAGAAACTCTAGAGAAGAATTATTTCTTGCAACTTGACATTATGCTCACCTTGCATTTTGCACAACAACTTCAAGGCATCTAACTGCACTTGTATGGGCATAAGAGCTTGTTTTCCATAAACAAGTTCATATGGTGTAAATTGTGTTGACACTCTATATGCAATTCTATAAGCCCACAAACACTTTTCCAAGTCCAAGTCCCACTCTTTAGGATGCTCTCTAGCATACTTTGATAGCATCTTCACAATTTGACCATTGCAGTTCTCAACCAGCGCATTGCATTGTGGGTAGTAAGGAGAAGAATTCCTATGCTGAATTTTCAATTTCTCCATGAGAGAAGCAACAAGTTTTCCCCTAAATCCTGGTCCACGATCATAAATGATAACCATAGGAGCTCCAAAGCTGCAACAAACCTGTTCATATAAAAAAGAGGCCACTCTTCCTGCTGTTACATCTTTTACTGCTCTTGCCTCAACCCATTTAGTCAAATAGTCCACAGCCACAAGGATATACCTTTTACCATTGTTGGTCCTCGGCATTGGACCTACATCATCTACTCCCCATTTTGCAAATGCATCAAAAGACATTATAGCTTTCTGAGGCTCAACCAAAAGCTTCAGATTTGCAAACACTTGGCATTCATGGCATGAATTGCACCAAAAATAAGCATCTCTCATCATAGAGGGCCAACAGTAACCTGCTCTTAAAACACGAAAGACAACTTGATCCTTGCCTTGATGGCCTGTTTCTTTATGGCAGTGCTCATAAATCAAGCCTGTCTCTTCTTTGTACGGCACTTTTCTCAAAATGCTATCCTTGCCATAAATCATGAAATCCTCACCTACCAATATGTAGTTTCTTGCTTTTGCAACTATTCTCTGACGCCGAACTTTTGACATGCCCTCTAGACATTGCCCTTTACCAATAAATACTTCTACATCTTGCAATGATTCCCTTCCTGCATACAAGGCTTCCTTGACCTTTAAAGGAGCTAGCAAGGCATACAACTTGTCCCTATCCAACTCATCAACTTCTTTATTCTTCTCATGAGGAACATGCTTAAACTGTATCTTCTCAAACTCATGCAAAAGCTTCTTGATGCCATAGAACCACTTCTTCAAATTGTCATTCTTAACATTCGACAAACCAAGCAACTGATTCATGACTAGCAATGCATCCCCTTTTTCAATGACCCTCTTCAGTCCAAACTCAACACACTGCTTCAACCCAAGGAAAAGCGTGAGGTACTCGGCCTCATTGTTACTTTCAGCTTCATCAAGATCGTAAGCTCTAGAAAAGATTACATCGCCTTTTGGGTTCTTAATGACTACCCCACCACTTGCCTTTTGAAAAACTTTCCTGTATGCACCATCAAACATCATTGTATACGCATCTATAATATCTACTTTCTCTTCATGATCATCCTTGTCAACCCTTGGGTAAGAGGGAAGCTCCCCCCCCTTATGTACCACTATGTCTGCCAAGTGAGCTTTAGCAGAATGATCCACTTTAAACTCAAACTCATACTCTTGAAGCTCCAAAGTCCACTTTCAGATGCGCTTGCTAGGCTTCAAATGTTGTACTACATCAGGCAAAAGATTCGATGTGGTGAGCACATGGAACTTTTGGGGCAATAAACAGGTTTTGAGCCTTCGACAAGCAAGAACCAAGGCAAATACCCACTGTTCCATTTTTGTGTAGGAGAACTCGCTTACATTCTTCATCTTGCTCTCAAAATAAATTGGCTTGAAGTTCCTTCCTTGCTTTTGTAAGAGAACCGACCCAAAAGCTACTGACCCCACACTAATAGATACATAGAAAATCGACTGCAAGTCAGGAGAACTCACTGTTGGTAAAGCACACAATACCTCCTTGATGCCATCAAAAGCCTGTTGCATGTCTTCATTCCAGTCAAACCCTTGAACTCTTTGACTCAATTTCTGGAGAGGATACACATACTGACATAGCATCCAGAAAAAACGTGACAAGTACTTGAGCTTATGCACAAATGATGTTGAATCCTTTGTGTTGCTGGGCGGATCCATAAGCAATAAAGCCTTAACTTTCTCTGGGTCAGCTTCTATTCCATTTTGGGAAACCAGATGTCCTAGCAAATGGACTCTGGCATGAGAAAATTTACACTTCTTTGGGTTGAGTTGCCCACCCTCTTGTTGAATCCTTTCAAAACTCAACCTCACCTTCTCCAAATGTGTGACCCTGGAGCTATAACACCCAATGTCATCCATGAAAATACGATTGAAATTACCCAAGTAGGGACCAAACACTCTATTCATCCATCCTTGGAAGGTAGAATATGCATTAACCAGCCCAAAAGGCATTCTTTTGTAGGCAAAACAACCCGAAGGAGTAATGAAGGTCGTTTTCAATCGATCTTCGATCGCTATCAAGATCAGAAAGTATCTAGAAAATCCATCCATGATTGAGTAACGTTCATGAACTGCAACTTGATTGAGGATTTCATCTAGAAAGGGTAGTGGATAATGATTCCTTTTTGTGGTAGCCTTCAAAGGTTTGAAATCAACACATATCCTAAATCTTCCGTTCTTCTTGGGCACAATAACAACTGGAGAGACCCATTCAGACTCCTCCACTCGAAAAATGAAATCTGCTTCCAAAAGCTTCGTCACCTCTTCATGAAGTGCCTTCTCATGAATGACCCCCAACCTCCTAAGCTTTTGAACCTTTGGCTTGTCACCTTCTTTTAGATTGATTCTATGCTCGACTCCTTTAGCTCCTTGCAACTTTGTATATTCAGTGGCGAATAGCTTTGGAAATTCCTTAAACATGTCTTCATACTCCTTTTTTTCTTTTTCTGTCAAGTCCTCTCCTAACATGCTCCTTACATTCACTTTGGCAGGCTCTACAATTGCTTTTGGACTATCCTTCTTCTCCTTGACATTCACATCATGCATTGATGCTTCCTTTTCAACACTTATCCCAAAAAGATCAGGACATAATTGCATCAAATCTTCCTCTACACTTTCTTTTGATGTCGTAGACGGTGCGTCACTATCGTATAATGTAGTTTCTGTCCAATCTGTATCTTGCATCTCCAATAGGGGCTGTGTACTGCTCTCGTGTGTCTTCATGTTGTAGACAATGGTCCTTCCTTTCTCTTTGTCGGGGATGGTGATCAAGCCCGTGCCCCAATCCTTCTTAGCACCAAGGGTTATAATCCATGGACTCCCTAAAATGATCGGATCAGCATTCTCACCCGCTTGCATCACGTAGCAATCAACCAAGCACTCAATCTCCAAGACTTTTATCTTCACATCTTCAGCTATTCCAAGACACCTTGCCTTTTTAAGGTTGGCCATCCTCATACGGATCGAAGTATTCGTTGACATCTTAACGCCTGCTTCCTTCATGATAGCCTCGGTCATGACACACACCTGGGCACCACCATCCACATATGCTTGCACTTCCGTCTTCTTTCCTAGCATAGATTCAACTATTGGCACCATATCCACTGGGTGACCAACCCTCAAAGATGACACCATGCTTTGACGCTTTTCCTTCTTGGAAGGAAGCTACGTACTCACACACTTGGTCCACTGCCTCCTCAATTTAGCATTCAAATCCACCAACTGACCAAAAGATATATTTGCCTTTTGATTTCGTATGTCGTCGACAATATCATAGTCTTCAACACCTTGGCCAAGGAGGTAGTCCTTTGGACCAATTTTCCTTCTTTGCCGCCTCTTGCTACTTTCTGGTTTGTCTTTTACCTTAGCCTTTCCTTTTCTTGCTCTTGTTTCCCTCTCTTCTTCTATCTCTTTCTCCCTATCATGCCTAGCTCTCTTATAGGCCAAAACATCCACATCTTGATGCTCAAGGGTAATGATGTTGATAGCCCTACCTTCTCCATTTCCAGGAAACAGTTGTGGTGGTTGTTGTGGCGGCGGTGCTTCTAGTGCCCGCTCTTGATGATTTTCTTCTATTCTTCCTTGACCACGTCCATATAGGGGGTATATCCCTCCTCTCTCTCTTGGTGGTTCACGACAATCAAGGGCGTAGTGACCCTCTTCATCAATATTGTAGCATCTTCCTTGTAGCCTTCCTCCCCTACCTCTCCCAACTGTCCGCTCTTCTCTTTGGTTTTTATTCATTATGTTAATTCTTAATTCTTGCAACAACTGACCGGCAAGATCATGAAGAACCCGGGCCGTAACAGGATCTGGACCTTGAACCACTTGCTCCACTCTATCATCCATTGTCACAGGGACCATTGGTTGCACCACAACTAGCTCAGTATGTGTCAGGCCTTGCTCCCACCTTCTCTTGATCTTCTTGCTCTTGGCCTCGGCAATTTCCACAGCTCTTTCAAATGTAGCAGGCTCATCTTGATCGACCTTCTCCCTTACACTTGGATGGAGACAATCCATGAAGTGACGTACTTTAAAGAAATCCCCTGGAGGTATTTGGGATGCCGCCTCTAATTGAACCCAAAGCCCTTTGAAGTGTTGCAAAATTTTTTTAAAGTTAGCATGAACATCTTGTTGCAGACCTCTCAATTTTGTTGTCGCTTCTGTTGCTGTTAGTTTCTTTCCAAACCTGTCAAAAATTGCCAGCTTCACCTGCTCCCATGTTTGGTTTTTTTTCTTCCTCTAACCCTTCAAGCCACTCCCGAGCTTCTCCTTTGAGTGAAAGAGGAAATACATGAATCTTGGCTTCGTCATTCACAATGTGCATACCAAGGGTATGCCACTCAAAATCCGCAATCCAGTCCTTCACATCCTCCTTCCCTGTGAACACTTGCCGACTATAAGCCATCTCTTCGGAGTCGCTTCTTCCTTGCGTGAGTAACTCCACAAAAGTTGAAGGCTTCCACCTCAACCAAACCACCACTTTTCTTCAATGAAGCTTGAACTTCACAGCAAAACCGCTTCACCTGGGTGCACAATCGGCAAATTTTCGCTCCCCAGCAGGATCGCCAAAGGATGATGGAGCAAAAGATGTCGTGCGCACACTCACGCACCCAGAAAACTCAACACAATACAAGTAATTTACTTAAATTCCTCACCTCACTCACCACCACTCAAAAGCCCCCTAAAAATTCTACCTACAAGCTTAATTCAAACTCCAAACGCCTCGACCTACAAGCCCTTGTCTACCCGCAGACACCAGAAGGTGAGTCGAGGTGATCAACATTGAAAATCACGCTTGATGGTGACCAAAATATACAAGAAAAACCATCAAAAACCCAAAAACTCCAGCCACAAAAGGCCACTCTCAAACGATTGCAAAGCCTTCACTAAACTCCACTCTGTTGGACTCTTTGGAGTAGCGCCAACCCTAAAGGCACCGATACATGGTCACATAGTCTTGCAGAAAGCCGCACCTTCTTCCCTCAATTCCTTGCACACACACATCCATGGAAACCTCAGAACTTCCATAGACTCTCCCAAGTGCAAAATTTAAGAGAGAGAGCTCTCATTCATCCCTCCATACACTCGAAAACAGGACGGGAACGCAACGGGAGTGCACTAGACCACCTGTAGGAACCCTGCTTCCTTCCCCACACAGAGAGGTGAAAGACCCCAAACTTGGATTCAAAAATTCTCTATCAGCCCAAGCACTCACGGAAGCGTCACTGATGTGGAAATTTGAAGCCATTTCACACCTTTTTTGACCATTTTTTCACCAGTTTTGGCCAATTTTGACCCCCTGCAGGCATTTTTGCGGGAAAAACCCCAAACGGACTCCAAATTTCACCAAATTTTGTATGCTTGATCCTCGATACCCAAATCACATTTTGACATCCGCACATTCCATTTTTTACCACTTCTAGAGCGATGCACGTATCACTGCAGATCAGGCGCCGCAAATAGATAGTTACCGCATGTGTCAAACTTCTCGAGCCGGATGAGAGTACCCACACTTTTCATTTTCATTATTTACATTAGAGAAATCTCAAACACATTATATAGGGACAAAATAAGCCACCTAGAACCATATCCAAGGCCCCGATACCCTATACGGGCATGTATATGTGTTCGACTGCTAACGCGCGAACCTGACTATTCACAATGTGTACACGTTGCATCTTTTTTTGAACTTGAAACCACTTTGCAAAACTCCCAAATGCATGTATTTACATATTTTTGTACATATGACCATGCATATAAACGCTAGTTTGTACACGCCAAAAGGGGTCTATCAACGTCGAGAACTGGAAGTACATCAACATCCAACCCTTGGATGGCACTGATGGAGAAAGCGATCAAGCAAGTGACGACGAAGGATCAGATTTGCCTATGTATGTTGGACATCATGATCCAATCAGTGACACTCTACGTGTAGGTGACAACTTTGCCACGAATGCGAACGAAGATAGAGCAAACTTCTACCTCTTTAGGTGCTCAAAGGAGAATAACAAAAGAACACGAGCACTAAGAGATTTTTGGGACAATTGCATTTTTCCAAATGAGCTAGTTGAGGGATACTACTATGAGCTAGTTGATGGTACCAAGGATGTTTATTACATCCCTCTTGAACAGCTAAAAGTGTTGTTGGCATCGCACTTGGTTCAATCCATCAAGATACCCTTAAAACCCTTACATGGTGAGCCACATAAGTTCACATTATCTGCAAAAGTTTATGAAAATGTATACAACAGCATGCCAATGGTCTTATAGGTCTTTCTATATTGGAGCGTGATAAACAATTGTTTTGCTGCAATTATTGTTCGTTGTATTTGAGTCCTCCAAAAACACATAATCACAAATGTAGCCTCTTGATTCTTACTTTTATCTTTTTGCAACATATCATTAAATTTGGTACTTTAAGTACTATAGTTCAGGTTTCAAGCACTTTAGTGCTTGTTCAGGTTCTAAGTGCATGTTCTTCATTGTAGAAGTGTGCAAATTAGGTACTTTATGTATCATGAATGCACCATATCTGTAAATTTGGTACTCTACCATTGTTGGTAGTCTCCCAGCATTGTCACATGTATTTGTCTGAAGATAGTGTACCATTGTGAGTGGTTACACAGGCCCTTTTTAAAATACCTATTTTCACATTGGGTACACCAAGTACTGAGGCGGTCTGGGGAGGGCAACAACAAGAGTGGCCTCTAAGCACCCTTGTAGGCTCCCCTGCTGCTCAATTGGGTTGGGGTTGGAAAAAAAAACAAACACACACACAAACCCGCAACCTAACCCTACACAAATTTGGGGCACCACCTAGTTTTGGATGCGAACTAGGACGCGTAAGAGAGAGAGAGAGAGAGAGAGAGAGAGAGAGAGAGAGAGAGAGAGAGAGAGAGAGAGAGAGAGAGAGAGAGAGAGAGGGGGGGGAGAGAGAGAGAGAGAGAGAGAGAGAGAGAGAGAGAGAGAGAGAGAGAGAGTGCTCGGGCTGCTTTGAAATGTATCCGCAATGATCAAGCAAACACAATTATATATGTAAGAAAGAGAGAGAAGAGGGAGGGGGTGCTTGTTGCATTAATACCTTCTTACAAAACTGTCATGACCGATCAAAGTGAGATTAGTATTTGTTCAACATACCTTGAGTAAATTTCACCATGACACATCACAAGAAAAGCCACCCCAATCACTGTCTTAAGGCCAGGGGAGTCCTCTCCACCCTGTCGCCCTCTTACAATATGTGGGATTTATGGCTAAATTGATGACAACACCCAGACACAAGCTATCAAGAACTAAAAATATCACCAAGATACTTACACATCATTGTTGTCCATTACTTCACGTTGGAAGAGAGACAAAGTATGCAAGCTTAGTCCAAATCCACCCTCCTTGATTCAGCAAATGTTGGGCTTACACTAGTAGGAGGAATGATAGATTTTCCACTCTCAATTGAATGATCGCTCTCTCTCTTACAATGGCATAGAGTTCCCATGCTAATCACCCCTATTACAACACATGCACAAGCATACGACAATGAGCTTCCACTCAAGAGCTCCTTCTAGAGAGGTTGAGCTTGGCTTCTCAAGCTATAGCATAATACTCTTGCTTATGGCTCTCCCTTTGTGCTAGCTACACCCTCCTTTTATAGAAATTTTGAAGGCTAGGGTTACTCCTCTAACCATGGTTGGGTTATATTTTAAGCACTTATCTAATTTCTTTTGCTTGGAATTATCAAGAAGTTGGTGTGGATAGATGAAGAAGAGAGAGAGGAGAGAAGCGGAGGTGATAGGACTTTTCATAGCACGTTAGTGTAGGTAAATTAGTAGAGTTAGTTTATTGATTTACAAATGGAATTGGATATTTACAATGGGAGTATCCAAGTAGGATACAAATAAGGAAGAAAAAACTCTTAATAGGTAGGAAAACATGGATTTCTTACAATGTTGATGCTCCAAGTGTCTTGAGTAGGGTCAATTTTGACGCTCGTTGACGGTCCACTAGCTTTGACTGTACGTTTTTTTCACTCTTGACCTTCCTTTGGGAGCCAAGGTAATTGAATATGAGTAATCAATCACCATGATGCTATCTTTCAAGAGAAGAGGCTGAATTTTATGGGTTTTTGATAGATATGGGTAATATGGATGAGGAAAAATGAGACTAGGTGGTCAATTTTGGAATGGAAGTGTGTAGGAAACATGAGTTCACCATGGTTTCTCTTATTCTTCAAGGTTTAGAAGAAGGTGAGTAGGGTGCAGAGAGGAGTGGTGAGAGAGGTGGGGATGATGAGTGGAGAGGTGTGTGTGAAAGAGGAAAATGATAAAGTGGAAGAGGGAGTGTGGCTGCATAGCATAGGCAAACTGGGGTCCACAAATAAAATCCTAGCTCACAGCTCGTAGCTCAAAAAAATATGAAAAAATTTGAGATGAAATTTCAGCTCACGAGCTAAAACTTTTGTTTGTATCACCTTTTCAAATTCGGGGAGCATGTGATCTTTAAAAATTCAGCAAAACCGACTGGTTTTTCCACTGCACAAGGTCCTTCTTTGGATGATTCTTTTGAATACCTCCAAGAGTGAGCTCCCCGTGGTGCATGCATGCATTCCACATACCCTTGACCTTATTTGGTAGGTCTATAATTGAAGATATTGTTGAGATCATGATATAAGTGAATAGTACAACTAAGAAAATCAAATTTTGAGGGGTCTAAAAAAATATGTACATGTCAAATATAAATAATATAGGTGGAAAAAATATAAAGGGGTCAAAATAAATCTCTCTCATTATAAGTCTACCATAAAAAGATGAATATTTTTGGTGTTCTAATTTATGAGAGTAAAAGAGAATAGATGTAGGAAGGAAAAATCACAATAGTGAAAACATATACACATAAATAAAACTAGTTTTTTTGGATTTTTGTTGGGATGGAGTTACACCAAAAATAAGAGAAGCTTGCATGAAATTATTTTTATATGGAATAAAGAGTATGAAAAATGGTAAGAAAAAATATGGTAATGGTGAGTCAATGTACATAGCATAAATAACACACCATAGGTAGAAATATTTAAATAAATACCAAAATAATTATGAAAAATCCTTTTATTTAGGCCCTATATACAATGAAATATTTACACACAAATGGGCCATAATATACTTATATTTTTTTATTTTTTTGGCTCAACTAGCCCAGTGACTAGCTAGCTGAGGGTTTTTAAAAAAATATGGAGAAAGTCCCTAACTCACACACGCCTATGTACAGTGAAATGGTAGGGATAACCAAAATGTTTGAGTGATTTGATAGGGTGAGGTAGCTTACTATGGCAATTTTGGAAAACCGAAAAATGGCTATCAGTACCATGGTTGGTACTTGTAGTGCTACTTTTCAGTGGTAGAATGCTAAAACAGCATGATTGTAATGACAAGAGGCCTCCAATCTTGAAACATAGCATGGTAGTAGAAGCCTTCATTTGCCTGTCTCACACACCATCCACAACCACAACCAAGCACACACTACCCACAAAATAAATTGAGTCCAAAACAACAATGGTGACATAATGGAATAATTATAAATTCAATTTTTGTGTTGCCGACTAGTTACATGTTAGGAAGTCAGTACAGAGGCATTCTAAGTGTTGCCAGAAAAAAAATCCCTCATGGAAAGTAGGTATATACATGGCTTTGTGGAGAGTGTTAGCTTACAAATAGGTAGCTGTAATGACAAGGCTGCTTATACAAGGGGTTGCTACAAAACTTGGCTTCACAAAATTACTTAGGTTCTTTACAACTGCACCACTACATGACAATGTAGAGACACTAGCACTTAAAGATCATTGGCATCAATTGTGGCCCTTTCAAGTATTGTTCATAGCTGGTTATCTTTCCACCACGCCGAAGTGAAGCTTTAACATAGTTGTCCTCCGATTAGGCTTCACATTATTGAAGGTGATAGCTTTGGCTGACCGATCTGTAGCATCACGCCATTTCACAAGAGCCTCCTTCATGACCCTGGACAAGAAGTCACTATGCCGCTCCTCTAGGCTAGGTACAATGATGTAGGAACCGGGAGGATTATAATGGCATTTATAAAACTTTTTGTCAATCAATAGCACATTTCTCGCATCATATCGTCGAACCACTTTCAGAAAATTTTTCAAATTCTTGAAGAAATTTGGTTTTCCACCTGCCATGGAGAATGTGGCTACATCACATAGCTGTTGTCCTGACCATTTGCTGAAGTAGTCACAAATCCCCTTAAAACCTGTAGAGACTATGTTGTCCACTCTTTCCAAAATTGCTGAACTCCAGATGTAAATATTTGCCCAACCCATAGCCCAAGCTAAGAACTGTTTTGCATCCTTGGGAACAAAGAGGTACCTGAAAACTACAACAATTCTCGCTCGGTGGGCATGCATAAATCATACATATAGCAAAAATTCTGAAAAAGGCTCAATCAACCTGTCCCTTGCCTCTTGGATGAGGTTGAATGCCGTAGTTTCCCGATCAGGAGGGTTAGATTTAAACCATGAAGCGCAGAGAACACCATTAAGATGAAACATTAATGTTGGTCGTGTAGGGTTATCGAATGGCAACGATGTGATTGTGCTTGGAACATAGGGCAGTGGATATCTGATGATTATTATTTCCTTGACAGGCAGTTTGAGAGTCCCCTTTTCTTTTGGTATCTCTGTAAAAGACATGGTTGCAAATTGAAAAGGAATAGACTAAGCACCTTTCGAACACTGTACAAACGTGACCGTTGCAATAAAGCAAAAAAGTCAAATGGAGACCAACATAAAATTCTCATTTGTATTCCAAAAGCAAGAATCAAAGATTCTTGACATTACAAGAGAGTGACGACACTAAGTGACAAATGCCACAATTTCTTGCAAACATGAGGCTTTGGGGGATGGGAAATATTACTGGGATGTCGGAGGGGAGTAATTTTCATGGGGGACTTCTTCGGGGGAGGTAGTGACTCCGGAACTTCCTTGCTAGTCACTTTTCCATCTCCACTTGAAACCAAGACCCACTCGACTTACATGCAGTTGAGCATGAACATAAGTTACAAAAATGACACTATCAATGAGCTTGAACCTACAAACTTCCTCTATGTGCTAAGATGCTTTTCCTAAACAATTCATGCATAAATGAGGTCTCACCATCACTCTCATCCTCTACTTTGTTAGATTCCTGCTATGAACGGGTGATATCTACTGCTCGTGCATTTTTGGATTGTTCAGCTACACCATAAAGGGGGGACAATAAAAATCATTCAATGCCTATAGGGATCCAAGTCCTGTGGCCAAAACAACTTACCATCATTGTGTTTATTTCGCTTCTTGGAGATCTTCACCATATCACTAAGAAAGACAGGGGAATCTGGATTTGCATCACCGTGAACCATTTTTTGCACGGCTTGCACTCCCTCTTGCGCTACAACATCCGTCAAAGTAACATCAGTATTTTCCATTGGTTCAATTACCTTTTGTTTTGGTTCACCTTCTGTCTGTTCAGAGGGCTCCACCTTAACAGATGGAGTCTTGTCACCTGCCACATGCGAGCCTTCATCGCCAGCCAGAGTTTTGTCGCCTGCCAAGGATGAGGCTTTCCTACCAGCTAGAGTTTCCTGATCAGCAGACTGCATGGCTGTGTCCACAGTGGGGGCGTCGCGAGTTGCATCGACATTCTATATTGGCACCTTAGCTGGTAATGTTGCTGCATAAGGCATATGACTAGAACCTACCACTACACCACAAAACTGTGCAAAAGAAGCTAAAAGCATTCTTAACAAACTCTAGTAATCAAGGCAGACATGGACAATAACAAACCAACCATTATGCACAAGCATTGACTTTACCGATTGCAAAACACTCTGCTTACAGGAGGGGTTGGCACATACTTTCTCTGACCCAGCCCATCCAGCAAAACACAAAGCATGGTATGTATCACCACATGCTAGTGTATACACACACACGACGTCGTAACCCACAAAACCTAAACCACATGCATCACAAGCTCCTAGAAGAGTCACTTTGGCCTGCAGTTGACTCCCATGCTCGCCAGTTGTGGGACATAGCAACATTGAATCCCCTCTCTTCACTTGCACTAGCAAGCTCTCATAAAATATGACTTAAGCAGCACATGTAGCTTCTGATGGTACCAGGTCAAGCAGTTCTTTCTACACCACAAAGGGGAAGTAAATATTAGTCCATCTGTCCAAGATTAAATGGACTATCATGATTACTTAGCTTAAATTATAGAATGCATTAAAAGTTTGAAATCTTTAAAAAATCTTACTTGATGGAAATTGGCCTATAGATTCATTAAAGACCTTACATTTTGTCCCATAACCTCATAATGTTGATAAAAGAGTCCTTGAAACACAAAAACTTTCCTCTTTATTAGCATTTTAAAGATTTGGATTTTTTTATTATAACAAAAATCTTGTCTCATAACTAAGTTATGAAGCTTTTATTTCTTGCTATAATAAGTTTTTTCCTATCCATACACCTTTGAACCTATGCAAAATCTCATTTTGACAAGAATATATATTCAATTTATGGAAATTTTGTTAAAAGTATACTAATTTTTTTAGTTTTTCATCTTTAAACATATCACCATAATCTTAGTTTGGTATTAATTTTTGGAAAATTAGAATTTTTCTATGCTCTTCATCTTATTATTGACCTGAGGTGTGAATATGACCTATAAATGTTTTTATATATATTCACCAAATAATGATGATGACAAGTTTCTAGAAAAACAAAAAGACGTACTATAAAGTCATCTTAAAATTTGAGGTTTCAAAGAGAAATTTGTAAACACACACAAACAATCATGATAATACAAGTTACACTTATACATATGAAATTTGTTAAGTATGGAAGCTGATTTATCCCTTGTAATTTTTTGTATTAAAAACGCACATTTGTAAGGCCCTTGCTATGAGGAGAATCCATCCTGCATGGAGAAAAATCACTCTTCGAAAACCAAAATTTTCATGGCAAGTTTGAGAAAGAATATTCCTTTTCATGGTAAGAATATTCCTTTTTACTGGAATATTATGGCCGGATGACGGTCGAAATTGGTTGAAAAATGGCCATTCATTTGGCCGATGGCCGATAGTCAATGGATGGTGGTCGAAAGTCAGCCGGTGGCCAATTTCAAAGGCGAACTTGTCTTCTCAAGGACAACCACACACAGGCAGATTTGGAGAGTCCAAGTTGGACTTGTCTACACAAGGATGGCTAAACACGACTGCCTCTCATGAGAGAGGGAAGCCCTTTTGGCCTATAAAAGGAGGCCATTTCACACACATTTTGGAGTGTGAAGTTGATGCAACAAGGTGGGTGTGAGGTGATGAGAGTGAAGCAAGGTGGGAGCTCTATTAAGTGTATAATACCTTTGTAACCTACTTCTTGCTTGAAGTACTAAAGCCATTGGGTGGTTGCTTTCCCGTGGATGTAGCCCACATTGGGTGAACCACCTATATTGTGTTCTCTCTCTCTCTCTCTCTCTCTCTCTCTCTCTCTCTCTCTCTCTCTCTCTCTCTCTCTCTACTCTATAATCTCTCATGGGTGAAAATTTGTCTCTCTCCATTAACTAAGCTACTCAAATATCTATTTAGCTACATCATATTTTCTAACAATTGGTTTCAAAGCAAGGTTTGCTCGTAGCTAAAGTATCTCAAGGAAAGGATTCCTTGAATTAAGTGTCAGTAATGATAA
This sequence comes from Adiantum capillus-veneris, assembly GCF_014529385.1. Taxonomy (NCBI): domain Eukaryota; kingdom Viridiplantae; phylum Streptophyta; class Polypodiopsida; order Polypodiales; family Pteridaceae; genus Adiantum; species Adiantum capillus-veneris. Next base: position 79,212,442 of record NC_140950.1, on the reverse strand, counting down.
GGAAGGGAATCTCAAGATTCAGAAGCTCAATGAAAAAAACTACTAACATTGGAAGATGCAGATTGAAGACTACCTTTACCAGAAGGACCCTTATTTGCTACTAGGTGGTCTTGCAAAAAAGCCCACAACAATGGCAGATGAAGCATGGATTGTCCTTGACCAAAAGGCATTAGGAACAATCTGGCTAATCTTGGCATCAACGATGGCCTTCAACGTTTTGGAAGTTAAGACCACGGAGGACTTGACAAAGTACCGGATGGCCTCTACCAGAAACCATCTGTATCTAATAAGGTATTTCTCATGAACTGCTTGTTCAATCTAAAGATGGCAAATAATGGTTCAATTGCATAACACCTAAATTATTTTAACACCAACATAAGTCAGCTTTAATCAATGAAAATAAATTTTGATGATGAAGTGTGAGCTCTCCTTATACTATCGTCTCTACCGAATAGTTGGGACAAACTTGTAATGGCTGTAAGTAAATATATACTCTTAAGTTTGATGACGTTGTGGGTGTTCTCCTAAGAAAGTAAATGCAAAGGAGAATCACAAGTGAACCATCAATTTTTGCACTATCAATGGAAACAAGAGAAAGGCCTAAGGAGAGGTTCGAAAACCAAAAGGGTCATGATCGCTCAAGGCAGAGCAAGTCACACACAAAGTCATTTCTTGAATGTTGGAACTGCGGAAAGAAGGGCCACGTCAAGAAGGATTTTTGGTCCAAGAAGAAGAAGGAGTCAAAGTCTCAAGACAACAAGCCATCATTGAAAGCCAATGTGGCAGGTAAAGTAGAGCAAGACGCTCTAATTATCTCATTAGACAATGCATCAAATTCTTGGATAATAGATTTTGGGGCTTCATTGCATGCGACACCACACAAGAAACATTTCCAATATTACACCAAAGGTAATATCAAGTATGTATACTTGGGAGATGATGAAGCTTGTGAAATAGTCGATAAAGGTACATTTTCTGTCAAAATTGCTAGAGCATACAAGAATGGATGAAGAGCATACAAGTGAAGATAGAATCATTACATTGCAACCAAACATGGTAGTTGGTTGAGTTGCCTAAAGGTAAGTGGACATTGCATAACAAATGGGTGTGTAAGCTGAAGAAAGAAGAAGGTGGGAAGAAAAGGTACAAGCTTAGGCTTGTGGTAAAAGGTTTTTCTCAAAAGAAAGGTATTGAATTCAATGAAATATTTTCTCATGTTGTAGAAATGAACTCAATTAAGCTTGTCTTAGGCCCCGTAGCTTCTCATGATTTAAATCTTGAGAAAATGGATGTAAATATGACATTTCCTCATGGTGACTTAGAGGAGGAAATTTACATGCTTCAACTAAAGGGGTATGAAGTAAAAGGTAAGGAGAAAATGGTTTGCAGATTAAATAGAGGTCTACTTCCTCCAATGTGCATTAAATTATAGCCAAGGGGGGTTGGAAACCCGCTTGAAAATGAGATGTAGTATGGATGAGATGAAGCTTTGTATATATCATGTGCATATGGTTATGCTTTGTGAGTGTGTTTGGTTGTCAGTTTGCTATGCTAGTTTTTAATCTCAGCAAGTGTGCTTTTGCTTGAACATGAATGTTTGACAATGGGGTTAGGCAATGATGGTGCAACCAAGGTTGTTCCAGGGTAGAAGTGGTGCCAAATAGTGCTATGGGTGTCTACAGGTGCATGGAAGGATGCTAAAAAAAGGTATGAAGGCCCTAGGCACCCAAAGGGTAGTGGAAACATATGACTTGATGCGTTTTTAAAGGCCAAAAAGGGCCAATTGGGATGGTAGGTCCATGTGTCTAAAGTGTGGGAATGGTGCCTTGGATTATAAAGTTTGAGATGCTCTAGAATCTAGTCCAAGTGACTCCTCAAATGTAGCTATGATTAGGGAGATATGGTGGTTCAAAGATGAAATGCATGGAAGATCCCCGATAGACAGGCAAAGTGGGGACATCTAGACAAAGATGGTGTGAGTGGATAGACATGAATTACTCAAGCTGTGGAGCATGCCGATCTTTTTAAGACATCAAACGGAGCTCAAATACGCAAGTTATGGCTAAATGAAGATTTGTTGAGGGCAAGTTTTGGGGCACTTTCATTGCATCGGATGTGCCATCTGGTGATTTTTTGGGCTTGACCATGTTCTAGAAGGTAGTATTCTTCATGTGAAGATAGTGGGATTGAGCAACTCTTCATTCTGTTTTTGGGAATGGGATCGTGCTAGCTATGGTGGATGAAAGAGAAACATAGCGTCAATGTGTGAGTGTGTGTGTAATAAAGGTTATCACTCAAGTGAATTAGGTTCCAAGATAGAATTAGCTTGGACTCATAAACACAATCTTGAGTATTGAATTAGCTTAGCACAAGCTCACCATAGACAAGCATGTAGTGCAAAATAGAGTTGTGTTTATTCATTCATGAAATGATATTTAAGTAGCTCTTCAGCCTTGCTCCACAGTATGTGGGATAAATCCAATGTCCTCTCCAATCCTCCCCTTGAGGTTTGGACTATGACAGGATACTGAAGATGCAGAATCCATACATGACGACAAGTAGCTATCCGCACACGATGATAATATCCACACAGGTTAACAAAATCCACATAGGATGGTGATATCCACACAAGATGATAAAATCCACAAAGGATGGTGATATCCACACAAGATGATAAAATCCACACAGGAAAAAGTCCTCCCCTACAAGTAGAGAGGCTGCATCTTCAAAATGGGTCTTCATAAAAGACAATGTTTCTCTCGTCTTCTACCATGTGAGCTGATCCTTTGATAGGTCTCTTTCCTTCGTGACTTCTGTTGCTGCTTCTACTATTGATGCTTTCTCCACTGCAGTCTGCTACTTCCTCCATTTGAGTAGCACCAAGAAGGAGGGTGTCCCTTCTTACCACATTTGTTGCAAGGTTTGTTTATGTAGCAGTCTTTTTCTACATGTCCCATTCTTCCACATTCATAACACTTTCTTGTCGATGTCGATGGCAAATACCTTCCCCTTGAGGATGTTGCGATAAAAACTCCTCTTGATGAGGTTAGTGAACCTCTTTTCTTTCTTTCTTCTGCTTGGACTGAGTTGATGACATCTTGGAATGGTGGCGCTGGTTCTTTTTCTTCAAGAATTGTGACTAAGTGGTCATAAGAAGGTGGAAGTGCACTCAATAGTATGGCCACTTTGTCGTCTTCTGGTACTTCGACCTGGATGTAAGTGAGCTGCATGACAATGCTCTTAAGCCTATTTACTAGGCTAGCAATGTCCTTCCCCTTTAATCATGGTGATCTTGTAAAGTTGTCTTTTAAGACTAACTTTACTTCTTTTAGACCTGGCTCCAAAATTGCTTTCCAGAACATGCCAAGCATCATGTGCATGCGTACATTTGTCTTTGAAATGCACATAATTGTCATATATGCAAGGATGTAATGATGACTCCTAATGCTTGTTTGTCTTTGGCCAAATTATGTGCACTTGCTATGAGTGTAGATGCCCTAGTGTGCACTCCATCAGGTTCGGTTTGTTGCTCTACGGCAGTGGTGATGACAGACCACAAACATTTTTTCATAAGGTAACCTCTTAACTTTGTTTGCCAGGTGTGAAACCCTTCCCCGTTGAATTTTTCTATTCCCTTGTCCCCCATTTGTGCTAATAGAGGGGTCTTAGCTTAGGAGACTCTCCTAGCCAGTGTCTATCTCTCTACACGGTGCACCAATAAAGAAAAATTATATTTATTTGCAAGTTATCGTGCTTGGCTGTAAGATTTCAATTTTAATGTCTTCTTAATAAAATTCTCTTAATGTGAAGTACCTCTTCACTCGAGGTGAAGTCACTCTTCACATACACTTTTGGTTGATGAGGCCTTGATCTTTTGGCTTGAGGGGGTTATTCAACACTTAGCAAGACTTGAGAGGGTGTTGAGTACAAATGAGTTGAGTTTTTGTGCTTGGGAGAGCTGGCCACACAGTGGGAACAAGGCCTTGTAAAGAGCTTGGGGGCTTTGGGCCTCTTGGAGTGCTCGATGCTACTGGTATTCAGTCCGTGGGAGCAAGGGTTTGAAAGGCTAGTGGAAAATGGGAACTTCGGGCACGTGGGACAGCTCGTGGGCAAGTGGGGCAGGCAGTGGGGGCAAGCCACGGGTGGCGGGCAGCACTCTCGGGCAAGCGCAGGAAGAGGCGTGGGCAGCAGCGGCGGCCGTTCGCCAGTGGGGTGCGGGCAACAAAACTATCCGGACAGAAAGCTTGGGCTCCCAGTTGGTCGCGGAATCCCTGTCTGGTGGCGGACCCGAAAACTGCTGCAATATGATTTACCAGGCTGCTTGAGGTCCACCAGTGGGCGCCCTTGTCTGTTATGGTATGGCCCCTCAAAAAGGGTGGTCAACTCCTAAAAAAAGGAGGTTCACACAGTTTTTGAATCACAGATTTGCCTTTCCAAGACAAACAAAGGGAGAAATTTCCCCTTTGGCATTAAATGCACCACACACACTAAACAAGACCTTTGAAAATTGTTCTGCAGAAATTGTAGAGAGTGGGAGTGTGCAAGAGAAAATCAATCAAGCTCTAGAATGTGCAAGGGCGATTTGAGCATGGATCGGCTTGATGGAAAGCACTTGAATGGGGCTACGCACACATACCAATGGTGAATGCCAATTTTGCTAAACTGAAGAGCAGATTTTGAATGCAAAATTGAAGTTCTTTATGGCTAAATTAATGAAATCTTATGCTAATTAATCTTCCAATTAGCTAGTGAGTAATGGCCCAAGAGTCTTTAGCTCAAGAACATGTTCATGCTAGCCAATGGAACACTAATCAGGCATGTGGTATGCAATAGAACAACAAATATAATGGATTTATTTAATGATGATAAAGTAATGCTAATTGTACTAACACACAAACGCATAACAACAATCCTAGCTAGCACACCATAGCTCTGATACCAATTGTTTGGAATGGGATCATGCTAGCTATGGTGGATGAAAGAGAAACATAGCGTCAATGTGTGAGTGTGTGCGTAAGCAAGTTTATCACTCAAGTGAATTAGGTTCCAAGATAGAATTAGCTTGGACTCATAAACACAATCTTGAGTATTGACTTAGCTTAGCACAAGCTCACCATAGACAAGCATGTAGTGCAAAATAGAGTTGTGTTTATTCATTCATGATATGAGCTTTAAGTAGATCTGCAGCCTTGCTCCACAATATCTGGGATAAATCCACTCTCCTCTCCTTGACTCACACTTTAGGACAAAGCTCACACTTTACACAATCAAAGTCGTGAAGGCCGAGTTATAGCCCAATGAAGATTGGTGCAATTAGCGGTGAGAAGGTGTCAAGTGACTTTTTCCTATTTTGGTGGCCTTGATTTGCGAGCTTAGGAGACTTGGAAAGAGGAAATGATTGGGCAAATTCAAAGTCAGCAAGGTGGAGTTCCAGGATGTTTTCACATCCCAACAATTGGATGTGGGAGGAGTAAATAGTATGGCTTTGAAATTGTGGGCCCAAGAAGTGTATTTTAATATAAAACCACTTGGGATTTTATGAAGGTTTTTGGAGCAATGCACCGTGGTGTGCAATGTGGAAAAAGAATGAAGCCAAGGTGCTACAAAGTGTGGCATAAGGCTTGGAAGGATACCCTCACTTGGGTATCTTGGGGGGGGGAGAGAGAGAGAGAGAGAGAGAGAGAGAGAGAGGGAGAGAGAGAGAGAGGGAGAGAGAGAGAGAGCTCTTGTGGAGCTCATGGCCATAGTCTCCTTTGGTGGACATTGCACTGGCAGCCTTGCAGGGGCACACATTGATGGTTTTGCACCGTAGTGGTGGCTCTCAGTATCGCCAACACTATTTGGTAGTGTGCAAGTAGTTGATGATGTGGTAGCCCCCGCTTGAGGGTGTGTTGAAATAGCCCTTTGGGCGTCAATATTTTATTGAAGGCAAAATAGGGAGCACTAGCGATAGCGCTAGTCCCCCCCCCCCCCCCCCCCCCCTCTCGTTTGTTGGCACACACACACAGAGAGAGAGAGAGAGAGAGAGAGAGAGAGAGAGAGAGAGAGAGAGAGAGAGAGAGAGAGAGAGTTGGGAAGTCGATCCAAAGGCTTCAAGGCTTGTCTAAATTATCAAAAAAACGGCCAAAGGGGTCTAACAAATCAAAGCTACTAAGAAAGGGTGAGGGCCCGCTGTGACACCCTTTTTAAATCTTTTTAAGGGATTTCCTGATTTTTTGCACTATTAGAGATTAGTGAAAGCTAAGTAAGAAGCCTTAAGGGCTGTTTCCCTTGTTGGAGCTCACCATTGTGGTGGCATTGCAGTGGGTTGTAAAAGCACTTTTCTCAATAATATCAAGTCGCTCCTCCCGTTTCAGGCGTTGTTTTTCCCTTTCCATCTCTCTTTCCCTTGCTCTTTGTGTGTGCATCAATGTCAACACATGTGTGTGCTCACGGACCGCTTTGTGGTGCAAAGAGTGAAATTGAGTTGGGGTGTGTGTCAAAAGTGATAAAACAAGCATTGGCATTGTGTTTGTGTTGAATGGCGGTATGGTTAAGCATGTGTCTCTTGAGAGGTGTGCAGGCAGTGGCTTGGTAATGTGTGATGTATCTTTTGAAGGTTCTTCTTAAAGGATAGGGGCATTGTGAATGCCATGAGCTATAGAGACGCATTTGTGTGTGTGTTGGGTGTGTTCTCCATTCCCCCTCTCCAAAGTACATATATTGTAACATGCACTGCTAAGTTCAAGGCATGTAGTTAGATGGGCACCAACAAATGGGAAAGCAAGAACTATAGAACTTAACTCCCTATGGGGAGTAAAACTCTCTCAATAGAGCTCACATCACAAATCCATACCAACATACCAATAATCCATACGCATAAAAAATCCAACTAGAACTAGAATGCCTATCACTATCAAAGATGCTAAAAAATTTGTTCTGTCAAAAGAGACTATGGATGTTCCCATCCACGTGAATCTATATCTAGGAGCCATCTCTAAGAAACCATCAAGGCTATGCATAGGCAATACTATAGAGAACATATATCATGGTGAAACATGCATATGGCAATGCAACACTTCTCTCAAAATGCATGGAGAGCACGAAACATCTGTGACTCCATGAAATTTTTTGCTAATAGCAAGATGAACTCCACTGGTACCTACCTCCCATTGACCATAATCTATCTCTAGTCGATGTTGCCAAAGTCAATGTCGATGCACGGTGTTGATGTCGACTTTCTCCACCGCTTGGATGGAATTGTCTCATTGGTGATCGATGATGTCGGGGTTGCCAAACATAAAAATCATAGTGTATGTGTGTGTATTGGATGGCGAGGGTAGAACTCATTGATGCCAAAAGCCTATCTCTCTCTCTCTCTCTCTCTCTCTCTCTCTCTCTCTCATGCTCTTTTGTGTAGCACTGCAAAATCCCAAAATGCCCCATTTTTTTTTTATTTACTGTTTCTTGCTATAAGTAGCTTCAGTTTTCATCATTGCTATGCTTTTTAAATTAGATAAGCTGTAGTGTTGCGATTTTTTGCCAATGAGAAAGTCCAGTGCTACAATCTTTTTAGCTATGTGCTACCTAATTTCTCTATTTGAAGCTCCAAAATCTCTAGTACTACCTAATCCAAAATATTTTATCGAGTATAAATCCTAAAAAATTCACTTCTCCTTGCTCACAAAGCTCAAGCCTTAGCTCGCTAAGAAGCTCCTACATGCGCATTAAAAACAAAAAGGAAGACCAAAGCTCTGATACCATGTGAAGTGTATGCACATATGCATGCGTGCATGCAAGAAAGTGGGAGAAGTAGGATCATAGAGTTTGGTGGGGCTTAGAGCAAGGATTGCAAAGCCTCATCACTCCTTATTCTATTAGGCATTAAAGAATAACATTAGAATGATGATGAGCTAACAACTTTGACCCAACAGTAGGTGTTAGAGTGTTGCAGAGAACTTTTAAGACTCTATTGATCAATGGCCATTTTTTTATATTCAAATAACATTGTATCACTAATTGATATGATTCTTTCCAATAGAAGTTTTTTTCATTCCAAAAATGTGACAGTTTGGAGATCACTTTGTTATTTACCCTTCTAAAAACTTCCCTTAAAAAGGAGCTCAAGGATCCTTTTCCAAGCTTGGAGATCCAAGGAGACCAATGTAAGATGGAGCACTTGAAGTATTTGAGGTTCTCTCTCCATTCTAGTGGAAATGCTACTTTGTTACACTTTTGTAGGATTTCTCTCGTGCAATGCCCAAGCTTTATGAAAGTCTAGTTTGGAGCTAGAATTTTTTCATTCATGTTAGCCCCCTTCCATGGTTCTCCTTGTGAGAAAAGCTGTGCTTTGTTAAACTTATACCAAGCCATGACATCCACCCATTCTTTCCTTTGACTTTTTAATGAGACTATCAATTTTCACAAATGGCGTCAACATGTAGTGCTTGGGTCTTTCCACATATTCCCATTTCTCTCCATTGTTACGGAGTCACATTGTGACGTGCTTTTATGGAATGATGTGAGCAACCCCAAAGATTTTGAGAAATTGTTTTAAGTGCTTTTGGATCACTTGGATTTAAATACAGCATGCTTGTCCAAAGTTTACAAAGGTAGTGTGTGCTATCTCTCTCTCTGTGTGCGGGCTAGTTATTTTTTTTTGTACATAGAAGCAACAAGGCTTCAAGACTAATTAATTATGTTTAAAATATGAAAAAAACTAAAAAATTTATCAATGGTTGGTTGTGATTGATTGGTTGTGATTGAAGTTGAGTCTTTATCTATGAAGTAGAAAGCATGTGTTGTTGCAACTTGCAGTGGTGCATGGGAGTTGTGTAGTCGAGGTGCCCACATGTGCGTGCAGGGTCTATAGTCTTGATTCGAGAGTCTGTCTCCCATCAAGAAATCCATTACCACGGGTGGTGTTCTTTGCACTTTCACACCTCTTCTTGTTGTTTGATGATGGAAGCTGCATGAAGCGGAGCTCCCTTGTACGTGTTTGTTTGTGACTCACGTTTGGCAATAAAAGCCCTTTGTTATCGTTGTGAATGTGAGAGTTTTTCCCCATGTTTTCCGTGGGTTTTTTTGTACTTTTTGGCTAAACATAATGAGTTTTTGTATGGATTTTGATTGGCATGGTTTTTGATGGGTTTATGTGCATGGTAAGGAGAAGTTATGGAGCCCCATCTCGTATGCAAGGGTGTTGAGATGGTGTGAGGTTATGGTTGGTATGATCAAAAGTGCAGAGGTTTCACTTGGTTTTTTGCTGGTCCTTTTCCCAAAAGTTAGTAGTTTTTTTGTTCATTGGATACAATTGCTCATAATTGGGACCATGATAGTGTAAAGGGAAGCTAATCAAATGTAGGCGGGGTTTTGTGTGTACAAGGGTGAGTGAATTTGGACATCAGCACACAACTTCTTGTGAGAGCTAATTTTTTAATCCTCATCTATCTTGTGAGTATGGATGTGTTCTAGAGGCCACCCCCAAATCCTTCAAAAAGGCTTCTTGTGATGTTTTTCCATTATGGATTTTAGAAATTCTTTCCAAATTGTGTTTGCACATTCTCAAATGGTAAAACAGATGAGATGTATGGGATCAGAAGGAGTTAATGAAAATCAATTTGCTATTATGAAATACCATGAGCATGTACTCCCACATTCTCATTATATTGTAATTTTGTTTAGGGCCCAATTGAATCTTTGCTTATCCAAAATGTCCAGCCTAAGCAGAGCACCGAGGTACCTAAACACTTTTCCTTTGAGATAATTTTCCTTGACCAAGGTCAAACAAGTCATTTATAGGGAGTGAAATCAATCTCAATTTATCAATTTTGCATTTAGATTTTGAAGCAAGTGCAAATATTTCAATGATCGTGAGTGCCCTTCTTAGCATTTGGGAGCTAGATTTTTTGAAAAGCAGAGAATTGCCTAACAAAAATTTCACTAGCACTTGTTTACCCCCTCGTAATGAGAGACCTTGTATTTCACCCTTTGCAACATTGTCATCAAGAAGAAAACCGGCTCGGGAATGTGCTTGACCAACCCGTTTGTCAAGTTGGCATCCATCGATCCCTCTAATAGATCCTTGTTCTTCAACTACATTAGTGTGAAAGCATGTATTGGTGGTACTTTGTAGATGGATTTGGAGTGAGGATTTTGAGTGTAGAGGCTTTGGGATAGGTGTATCCTAGTGAGAGGATGGCGTTCCTTAAGTTTTGTACGATTTTGGTATGATTTGGTGAGTTTCCTTCCGTTTGTGTGTATGTAGGCTGGGTGGTGTAGTTGAGAGTAGTGAGATTCTTGATTGTGGTTTAGTTGGACTTCCAAAGTGTTGTATGTGTGGAATGGTCTCACCCTGACAAGATAAAGACATTGACTTCGTGTGCCTATCATGTCATCTGTGTCCTCGATTGACATTATGTTGATCTAGGTATGCTGCATGCACTTTACAGGTGGTGTGATTCGCTCTTGAAACATAGTGTTCTCTCTCATGCCCCTACCTTTAGGGCCCATATTTCACCTGAAGAGCTCAAGCACCTTGGTCATCAAGCACAACAAGCACCTTAGTCATTAAGCATGACAAGCACCTCAAACACAATGCTTGATCACTCTCTCTCTCTCTCTCTCTCTCTCTCTCACACACACACACACACACACATGCACACACACACACACACACACACACACACACACGTGAGCACACAAAGGAGAAGGAGATAGAGATGGAACAAGAGCACTTCTTAGCTTACACCTCAAAGAATGAGGATTTTTAGGTCAAATGGACCTTTCATAAGAGTTTGACCCATTCACACCATGTGCGCCACAATGGTCGGTCATTGCAAAACTACTGTAAAAATAAGAGAAGTGGTGCACCTCTCATCGGCAATCACCTATAGACCTATTGGACCGACAAGCCCGGTCCATGACTCAGTCAAATAAATAATATGCATCCATCAAAGGTGATAGGGTGTCTGTGAGGGTTAACATGTCCCCCTTACTGTTGTAGATTCCATCCTCAGAGCTATTGAGATGAAGCTCGTTCATCGAGGTGGGAGAATATCCAAGATTGAATGTCCTTAGTCTTCTTCATCACTACAAAATGAATCAAAATTGGCACAGTAATTGCATTCTCATATACAAAAAATCATATGCAGTTGTAGGCAGACAAATTGATTGGTAACAGAATATTAAACAATTTGTTAGCAGTAAACATTAAACTGTAATATAATCGCATAAGCACTTGTAAAGGTCAAAAACAAAACAAGTATGAGGTTGCTAAATTAACAATTAAAAGGCACTAGAATTCAACTATTAATACCACGCACAAGCTTCTTAATTTTTTGTGGTCAATTAAGTTATTTAATCCTCACAAGAGCCAAGTATTTCATGTCTGAGGGCTGACTAGAGGCTATACCTAGAAGACCTTGTAGTTAAGCTACGATAAAAAAAATTGCTCATGAAATCATTGCCTGACTTATTCCCTTTCCTTTGAACCCCCCCAAGTCTTTTCACATTGATTCAATTTTTTTGTTTGTGCTTTTTTTGTATGCCTTGGGTTTTTTGCTTTTCAAGGAAAAAAGCCTACACTGGGAACCTCTAGGGCTCTAGTACCATAGGCAATGCATGTGAGTGAAGTACCAAATCAAGCTGGGATTTCTCTTCCAGCTTAAGATTTTACATTGTGACACTTTTGATTTTTTTGTTTGTTCATTTTTCAACATTTTAATTTTGTAACTTTGGGGATTCAATGGCACTCTTTGTAATAGAATTGATATTTTATTGTTGTTTAGTGCAGCTGACAGCTGGAAAAGGCTAGGGATTATGCAAAAGGATCTTGAAAGCATATTATATTTTATGTATAATTTATTATTCAAGTGCTCTTTTATGAGCTTTGACCATTCATGACCGGCTGACCAGTTTGTACTCATTTTGACCATTCAAGATATCTATAAATCAAATACTTGTAAGAGGGAAATAGTCACTCTTGCACGGGGGGAGATTGCACCCAGTACTAGTGTCTTTCTTCTCTCCTCTCCTCTCTTCTTTCTCATGGTGCTGATGTAGCACTCCGCTCTAGGAGGTGCATCTGCACGCTTTCTTTCTCTCTCTCACGTACCTTGTCTCTCTCTCTTGTTGCGTACGGCTTGAAGTATGTGCAAAGATGGTTGCTAGGTATATAGTTTTGTTGATTTATCGCTTGAAATATGTTGTTTCCTCTATTTGGCAGGGCCACCTTGCCTTCCATTTGTAGTAGTGGTATCAGAAAGCTGAGGCTACGCTCTAGTGATTACAGATTCGGATAACCAAAAGCTAAATGCTCTTGTTTTTTTTTGGGTTTCAAATTTTATAATTCTATGTCCTTGTTTTATATTATCTTCTTTATGCAAATCTGGCATTAATCCTTTATTAATTTGTAAATAGTGAAAGATATCTAAATAAGATAGTAGAAATGACAAATTTATATTATGAGCAAAGTTTACATAGTATTAACGCATAGACTAGTTTTGTTAAAATTAATACATTAATTAGCACTAGATTTCACTCACAATATCATCCGCATGAATAATCACGCTAGTCATTAGCACATAGGTACTTTGGTATGCAACGGCGATAGATGTATAAGATCAAGGGAAGAAGTTAGAAGAAAAAGAATTCTCGACCATTAGAACGGAGTGCAGAATATTGAGCAAGCAAAGAAAAGGAAATTGCATTGGGAGAAATCCTTGTAGAATTTCAAATAGGAAGGTACAAGGAAAGATGAAGAAGAAAGATTCACATCTGAAATATATGTGTTGTAGAACTCAAAAGCTATCCGACAAGGTTGCACTCCAAGGAGATGCCCGAGAGTGGTTTGACACGCACTTAGTTCAAAGATGACTTCTCAGCTTAGAGTCATCGTGAGAACCTACCTCATGTTGATCTTATTTTGAATTTAAAATAAAAGAAAATGAAGCTCTCTTCACATATCAATGAGGCTGCCCCATGGCGCAATAGATTTTGCTTCCGATTCTAGAAAGCCCTCGCCCCTCCCCTCTACGTCATGGCATGGACCACCGATGGTGTAGTATCCACAGTTCCGAACTCGCGCTGGCCTTGGAGATCCTTGCACATGTCTACCATAGTAGGGTACTTTTTTGCTTGACAAAATCCACGAGACAGGCCACTTGCTTACCTCCTTGCCCCCCATCCAAGCCAAAAACCTCCATGCATGCTGCGAGTTTGGGAGTAGCTACCACCAATTTGGCACTCGTGCAACGTGCAGTAGCAACCGTCATAGAGCGGATGCCTTCGTAGAGCTAGGGTCGATGGGAGGCAATTGGGTGGTGGTTGGTGCATACACCCATGCTCCAAACCTAACACCCCCCACCTCAATGCAACCAATGATCGACAGGTCAGTAAATCTCTCTCTCTCTCTCTCTCTCTCTCTCTCTCTCTCTCTCTCTCTCTACGAGCTCCACTCATGGCCGTCAAATCGCTTGCATGCAAAAGTTGCAACTGCTTCAACCACTTCACAAGATGCGATGGAAAACCACCAGCTCACTAGTTTTGTTTTGGCCGCCATGCTGCTTTCATGGGGTTCACAGCTATGGTAACACACGACCACACAATGTGGGCACTGTCTTTTCTATCTCACACTACACACACACACACATACACTGCCTACAATCATGTAACGCAACCCCCACTCATACAGCAAGTTGAGTCCTCCAACCAACCAACTGGTACTCTGATTTTTGGCTCCACCTTGGGTCCCACAACCTCAATCATGTAATTCTCTCTCGTTGCTCTCTGTGACTCAAGGCGCCCATATGTCTGCAACCTCTCAATCTTTCTCACTCATCCGCTTAGCAATGCCCACACCAGCTTCTCTCTGTGCATTGCAAGGAACACCCCCTCCCCCCCCCCCCCCTTCCCATGAACGTTAGCAACCGTCCACTCAATCTCTCTCTCTCTCTCTCCCTATCAATGGCCAGAAGGGCATTGCCAATAGCAGCACGATACTCTGCATGAATAGTGGATAATTTTAGTACACTAGAAGTCTCCTGGAGCTGCAACCATTTCTTTCAAAATGAGCACGCGCAGGGGTGAGGTGGTTAAGGTGATAGGCTTGCAAAGGTGGCATCCGAGGTTCGAGTCCGGGGGATGAGAGGGGGAGGGGGGGCAGGGCACCCGGATTTACAAGTTTTGGTGTGTTTAAATTTACCTATTTCTCAAATTTACAAAAGTCGCATCGGACGGCTCATATCACACCCGATCCCCGAAATGGGTGTGGGCCGTTGATCCCATCCAACCCATGCCCGTGTGAGATAGTGCCGAGGATAGCAGGGTTCACAGGGGCTTTGATAGTGTGTATTCTGCCTTAGGAAGTCAAAAGAAAAGGTCTTGTTGATAGAATAAGCATTGTGCAATATCAAAAATTTCATCTCACTCTTTTTCAACAGGTATTCATAATGGCAATGAAGAAGCATCATGCACCATTCTATGTATTGATCACCGACCTCCCACACTGAATGGATACGGTAAGAAATGCTCGTGTCCCATATCCTTTCCCCTTTATTATCTCCCTAACTTCCTAGCCCCCGTCCCTTCCCTAGCCCTTCTACGCGCTATCACAGCCAACCACAGGTCCGTGCCAAAGGCAGTCATTATCAATGATAGCATAGCTGGACATATCGCCACCCTTGTGTCACCACCACCATCTTTTCTACTCTAGTCAGCAAAGTTGGACTCAACTCATGATCTCTAGATCCAAAAGTTTCTCAAAGATGATGATCCAAGTATGATCATGTACTCAACGGTTGGTTTTTGTAGTGATTATATTCCAATTAGTGGTAATAGTCTCATGTTTGAGCACTATTGCATACTTCTCTTATCTCACTTGCAAGCTTTTAGTTAAATGAGGTTTGGCAAGGTTTGGTGACGCTACAAGTGGGTACCATAAGGTTGCTTGAGACATAGTGTGTCACCATTGTAGTTTTGAATAGTTAATATTATTGTTGAAAGCCTAGAATCTGATACAATCATAGCAATAAGTCAAAGCTAATTCATACTTTTAATTATGACAAGTGCAAAATGCTATATTATCATAAAATTGTTTTTGTGACCACTTTTCTGATTCTTATCTAATGCTAAGCTATCCCAGGTGACTTTTGCACCAACTCATTCATTGATTGATGTTCTTAACCATTCTAAACACAAATACATAGCTTAGAATTTAAGACACGTACAAATTTGTGGAGATCCACTCGTTTTTTTTCCTGCTCAAATGATTGCTCATTGTTATAAATCTTTTAGCTTTAAATTACCTCTAGAGAAGTAGTTAAGATCATTACATCTGTTATGTTTGCTCAAATTTTAGAGCGATATAGTAACTAAAAATAAATAAATAATGTTACTAACCATCCAATAATCATACACTAATAGCATTCTATCAAATCCTATGATAGCCAAACCCCTAGTTGTGTCTATTAATCTCATTCCAAAGAGAACAACACAGTTACATAAATTCAATGTACATGGCTAACTGTTTAGCTTAACTCCTAGCTATTTTTTCAGAGAAGACAGGACTCTTGTGGCTATACTCATATTAAATGACATGGCTATTGAGATAATTTCACATTGAGCTATGCAGCTACTCACATGAGCTGCAGTGCCTTCAATTAAGGAACCACAACTTGCAAGAACTTTACTACTCAACCTTACTTCAATGTGGTGTCAAACAGGTAGTACAATATTATTATTTTTTTAATGCCTTGAATGGTCCATTGGTCACATGCACACAGATTCGCCGATTTGGGTAGTGTGAAAATACTCATTCTAGTGTAAATTCATCGATTTAAGCAACAAGTACAGATTCGTCAATTTAGGTAGCACACCGACAAATTGCATATTCTCCATGGTATATGCAAATCCGCCAATTTAGGTAGCATTAATGCAGATTTGTCGATTTAGGCAACACGTCATATTTGTGTAGATTTGTCAGTTGAAACAACACCTATCACAAAATCATGCTGTAGTAGATGGCCACCACTGTAACTGTATGATTTTGTTCCTTGGGTATGCAAAATGAAAGATATTTGGATTTTGATTTGAAATGGGTATATGTTGGTAGATATTTGGACTTGGATTTTACATTAAATTTGGAATGACTATATGATGCTTTTCTGTCGCAACAGTATTTATGGAATTGGACTTGAGATTGATAAGGATTGATTATTAAATGATGAGTGTGAGCAATGATATCCGGATTCATCAGGGTATGACATATATTGCTTATTCTAGTGGTATGGGACACTAGAATAGGCAGTATGTGGATGACGACAAGCATAAGCAATGTTGTTTCATTTCATAAATTTTTCATTTTACTATGTACTATATCTGACACTGAATACTAATCACCATTTTTGACAAGTATGGTTTGCAGATTTTTATCTTTGTAAATGAGGACAATTGCTTTCTAACGAAGAGGTTTGTAATGGAATTGATATTCTATTGTTTAGTGTAGCTGATAGGTGGAAAAGGCTAAGGGTTATGGAAAAGGATCTTGAAAAGATATTATATGTTACGTATAATTTATTATTCAAGTGCTCTTTTATGAGCTTTGGCTATTTATGACCGGTCAGCCAGTTTGTACTCACTTTGACCATTCAAGAAATCTATAAATCAAATACGTGCAAGAGGAAAATGGTCACTCTTGCACGGGGGGAAATTGCACCCAGTGCTCGTGTCTTTCTTCTCTCCTCTCCTCTCTTCTTTCTTGTGGTGCCGGTGTAGAACTTCGCTCTAGGAGGTGCATGTGCACGCTCTCTCTCTCTCTCTCTCTCTCTCTCTCTCTCTCTCTCTCTCTCTCTCCCCCTTTCTCTCTTGTTGCGTACAAGATGGTTGCCATGTATATAGTTTTGTTGATTTATCACTTGCAGTATGCCATTTCTTCTATTTGACAGGGCCACCTCGCCTTCTGTTTGTAGTTCCATTACCCTCTCCATGCTCATCACACTAGTAAACTCCCTTTATAATACTTAAGCTAAAGGTCAATAGGGACTAAGCCCACACGAAAGCCCTAGTACATTGCACACAATGCTGCCTAAAGTGGATTAAGAGTCTAAAGTAACCATTGATTATTAGGAAGGCATTTCCCATGGTACTAAGAGAAGATCTCTAGCGCCTAACTTGGTCAAAATAGCTTAGTTAGACTGGTTGATTCTTTAACCTAGACAAGGGATTATAACATAAAATTATATAGGCTCTAATGTTCAATCTAAGTAAATGTGCTAAATATTGTGTTACCAGTCACATTTAAAGTAGACAAACATGGATGCAAAAACAAAGACAAGGGGTAATGCTAATGGACAAGAAACACTTGTTCGTGTTGATGATCGCGCTTGATTCAAAGAGTGAACGAGAGAAATATTTTATGAAGCTACAACAACAACATGTTCCTGTACACACTAGAAAAAACAAGGAATATCTCTAGGAGGCACATCAGTGGGAAGAGGCACCAACCTTTATTGAACACAGTTAAACAATATAAGGAACCCTAACCTAATTAACATTTGTAAAAAGTAAAGAGGGTACCTCTCACCCAAGGTAGGAGTCGATGACTCCAGCGTACTAGCCATATCTGTACACACAGATAGATGATTGTTAGTATGAAAATATTATAAGGGTCATGTCAAAAGGTCGTGTCCTTGTGCATAATGTGTTTTTATGATTGGGTATCCATACTAGCTCCGGATCGGCCGGTGTATAGTGTTCTGTGAGCTTTCTTTTCCCATGATCTTCAATCGTCTTTATCGTCACACGTTTGACTCACATGGGTCAGGTGACACGTAAGAACACAATTTATATTTTGGCACCCAGATTTGATCATTTCCTTCATAATAGCCTTGGGCTCCCAATAGTCTTTTAGGAATCCAACGCAACGTTTTACTACATTTTGGGGAGCTAGTGGGGCATTTCTTACAAGGATTCTGTTTTTCAGTATAAAAAATTGGCGCTAAAGAAGCTTTAGGGACCCATTTGTATGTTTTTTAGTTATACTGCGATAGGTCTTGTGTGTCTCATTTTTTGTTTCAATTACGGAAGTTGAGGCTATAGAGAGTTGGGCTATAGGGACTTATGGTTCAACCTCTTGGACACACAATGTTTTGGGTTTTATTTCCTCAAGAGGCAATATGTCAGGGACTATGGCTTGGTTGGCATGGCTAAGAGTTGGCTTATTCCTTGTGACACTCCCAGTCCCCCAATCAATAGTGCATTTGGTGGGCTCTAGAGAGTTGGGCTATAGGGACTTATGTTTTAACTACAGAAGTTGGGGCTCTAGAGAGTTGGGCTATAAGGACTTATGGTTCAATCTCCTGGACACACAATGTTTTGGTTTTATTTCCTCAAGAGGCAATATGTCAGGGACTATGGCTTGGATGGTACGACTAAGAGTTGGCTTATGCGTTGTGATGCTCCGAGTCCCCCAATCAATAGTGCATTTGGTGGGTATCATCCACGCACGTCCTAGGTTAATATTTCCTTCCATAGTTTCAGCCAGTGTTGTGCCATGGTACATCCATAATGTGAAATCAAAATATTTACCTCACTCTCAATGCTTTTGTTATGTGGGACCAAATGCTATGATGTACATAGTGTAATATACGGGAAAACGGTTGCCATAGTATCGGGCGTATACATACTTTGCTGGACAGGCGAGGCCGGGGACGTGGCGTCGTCGCATGTTTTAACACATTAAAGCATTCCTAATTTTCTTTAGGAATGTAGAAATGTCAAGTGTTTCGAAGTGGCACGCTCGTTTTGCCTAGAAAATTCAATGCGGACAGTCTCGACCAAAAATAGCAGGTTTCGTACGCGTGCATAAAAGACGTGTTCAAAGTACTTACCAAGTGGAAAAATGAGGTTCAACATGAAATTTGAGCCCAATGGAATTTTCCCACAAATTTTGGGACTTTCCCCAGCTCGTTTGGGCTTTTTACGGACAAAAAGGGGCATTTTTGGGCAAAAATGGCCTTATAATGGTCAAAAATAGCTCAAACTTCCACATCAGCGATGGTGCCGTTGTTGCTCAAGTTTTGTGGGAAATTTTAGATCCAAGAATGATCTCATTTGGGCATATGATCAAGGAAATACAACCATTCCTTTACAGGGTGCTAGTCCTTTCCCGTGCTGCTTCCACTACATGGTTGAGGCTGTAAGGCCTCTAATTAGGGTTCCCCCCCCTCAAATAACTACTTGGGCTTCTCCAATGAAGTATTGAAGCTTTCATGAAATTGTCACAACGAAGAATCGAAGCGTTAATATAGGGTTTTTAAAAGGTCGAATGAGCATTGGATCTGTGCAATTGGGAATGAGGCTACACCTAATCTTCACGCACACAAGAATTTTGATTTTATCTTGGTTCATTTTCAAATCAGAGTTTTCATGGCTGAAGTTTTTTTCTTTTTTATTTTGTTTTCGGCTTCAAATCATCTACGCCTTGCTTGAATTTGCTACAAATCCTCGCAGTTAGAGGCCGACGCTTTCCTAGTCGCACTGCGCACTTCTTGACACATTTTTGGTGAACTCGACGTGAATTAGGCTAGGGTGATGGTTCAAAAGCTTCATTGAGAGTCTCAAATCAAAGCTTTAAAGCTATGGAGCAACAAGAGCAATAGGGGGTTCGATGTGATCCAGTCACAATGCAAATGTTTGAAGCCTTTGCAGTGTTTATGCAGTAGCAGCAAGCTACAGAAAGGAGGGAGCTTTCCTCAACCAAAGCTTTTCAATCTGTGGTGAAGAAAATGGAATAATTTAAAGGTAAAGATGTAACAAAGTATCTTTGTGGGTATGTAACGGAGATGGAGCTATATCGAGTGCCCGAAGCAAAGATGGTGCAAAGTTTTAGAGTGGGTAGTTCGGCCAAAAAAAGGGCTTTCGCCTACCAAACTGCTAAGGGAATGTGAATTCTGATATGATCTAATGTCAAGGACTGAAAAGGCTACGCTAAACTCGAAGAAGACAGAGCTCTTTTTGCAGGCCTCTGGTAAAGAGATTCAAGAGAAGTAAGAGCTACTACTTGAGGATAAGGATGCACAACAAGGCTTAAAGACTAACTGGAATGAAGTTGAAGATGCCATTTTGCTGCTAACTAAGCGATAACAACGAAGAGACAAGATGATAGTCAATACTACGCAAGTCCCAAGTGTTCCCGAGAGTCCTATAAAGCCTGTTATTGTGGTTCCAAAGAGTGAAAAGTTCATTCTAGATTATATTTTCAAGGGAATGCAAGAGCTCAAGCTAAAGCTTACAAGGCTAGAAGAAAAGGGGCAACCATCAGGACAATCTATAGGGCAAAGACCTCAAAATAGAGAAGGCTTTGTAAATAGATGCATATGGTGTGATAGTACTAACCGTGGAAGGAGGGATTGTGAAAGTTTTAAAGACGCTTTGATAAAGGAGCTTGTTTTCTCAAAAGATGGAAAAATTCACTTAAGTGAAATAGGTAAGCCCTTGGCAACAAACTTTGGCAAAGGCGGAATGAAGAAACTAGTTGAGATATGGCTACTAGCTATGGCCATGCGCTATAGAATCTGCTATGAAGGGTAAAATGACTATAGAGGTTTTACATGAAGCTAGAGACTGCATTTGGCTAGAAACATGTTGGAATGACCCTGTAGATTCTTTGTCAGTGCATGCGTACATTACCAAACGTCAAGTGAATGAGGCCATTGTTGAAGAGAAACATAGGTGCGAGAATGGGGATGAAGGGCCTTCAAAGCGGGCCACGAGCAGTGGAGGCAGAAATGACACAGGGCCGCCTAGATCACCTTCCCCGCAACAGATGCCCGTCCCCGAAGTGCCTATGCAAGAAGAATCAAAAGAAAATAAGAGGGATGCAACAAAATTCAAAGCAAAGGGTCCAGCCTATAAACTTCAATCCGATATAGAGGTGGCGACGTATCTCAAAAAGGTTTTGGAAGAGAGGATCCTAAATAGTAAGGTGGAATTTACATTTACCGTGGGTGAGGTCCTTGGTATAACAAAGTCCACAAAGAAATAATTGATATCATAAAGAGGAAGCGATAGTCTCTTACTGAATCTATCCATGTACAGGGTCAAGGAGAGACTTTAAATGCACAGGGAGTACACGTCTATGGAGAACAAGGTGATGAAACTATTGTTGGATGCTACAAGTCTAAGGGAGGAGTAAAATACGCTCGCTTCCTGGATGATAAAGATCAAGCTGAGACCACTCACAAGAGTTACTACTTGAAGAGTCACTAGGCAAGAGCAACTACTGAGACCCTGGTAAAAGTGGGAGATAGAAGAGCCATACATTGTGTTGATAGATCATGGGTCAAAAATTAACTTCATGTCAAAAATTATTTATCAAAAAGGAAAATGGCCAATTGATATAAATCATGGATGGATGATTCATGCAGCAAACAACTCATCAGGGGAGCTATACGGAGCTTGTCCAAATGTAAAGGTGACTATAGGGGATGTGAAAGATGACCAAAATTTCTTTGTGCAAGAGATGTCTACATACCCTATTATCCTTGGGGAGCCATACATCACTTCTACTCGCATGGAAACCAAGCTAATGGATGATGGGTCAGCTTATGCTAGGATAAGGAGCAGGGATGGAAAGCGTGCAATACAATTCCTTACTATTTGTGTGGACCATGAAAGGAACCGTGAAAGTCTTAGAGAGCAACCCTTGCCAAAGACAAACAAAGAATTCAAGGACTACAGGGATATGAGGGTTTTTTGCCATGTACCATTGTAGAGCGGGATTGCAATGGTACAAGGAGAGAAAAGTTCTCGCATGATGTATACGCAAAGGAAACATTTTCTACACGTTTTGTAGGATTAATAGACTATGGATTTATTGCCTTTACAAAGTGTGAGGACTTAAAGGGGGGTGAACGACAACATGCAAATAGTGTACAAAGAGGTTTGAAGATGAAAGGTTTTCTAGAAGATGATGAATGCATTGCAGGTGTGTTTGATGAGTGCTCATTTGTGGATACTATGCAAGACTTGGAGTCTTCAGTGGATTGTAACGTTTGTGAAAGTTTTCTCAATAGAAATGTACAAAGTCATTGAGGATTTCAAAAATGGTCAAGGTGTTGATGTACGAGTGGAGACTAATTATAAGTCTGTGGCAAAGAACCAGTGGCATTACCTCTACCAGAGGACTGTACGGATAAGATGGAACAAGCTGCTTTGTAACCTAGTCTTCATGATCCGAGCAAGATTGGGCATAAGCTTACACATGACACTTTGAAGGAGTTAAATATTGGTTGCAAGGATAGTTTGATAGATGTTGAAAGAGTATGCTCTGAAGGAATGCTTTCCAAATATGGAAAGGCTTTTGCATTTGAGCCCGATGAGATACGGTGTGTTGATCCATTCATTGTTGCTCTTATGGTGATCTTCACTATCCTCATGTACCTTAGAACTTGAGGCCTATTCCGATTCCAAAGGCCCATTTGCCAAAACTCACTGAATTTGTTAATGAAAAGATCAAGATGGGTATCATGGAGCCTTCTTGCGCTCCATATTCAAACAGGTGGTTCACAGTGTCGGGGGATATGTGTTTGAAACGTGAACCGGGCAGCACCGACCGGGCCTCTAGCCATGAGAGGTGTGAAAGAGAGAGAACAAGAGACACTGATGCAACCGACTCTGGCAATCACTGCAATCACCAATTTATCAATTAATAAATTTGAGTATAACTTAATCTGTAGCCAAAGTGGACTGTTAACAGCACCGTCACTTGGATCATCTGCTAACTAGGAGCTTAAGCTCCCACTTTACAGAATTAATCGGGCTGTTAACGACACCGAGCTTAACGATATGATTAATCCAACATCAGCTGATGACGCTGAAGTAACTTTCTTGACTCATTGTCTTAATCTTCAGGCTTCAGAAATGATATGCAGCTTCCTACTGTGTTTGCATGCACTGCCTCAACTCCCGAAGCTCGATCCCCTTTCAACTCGAATCCCTTTTCTTCTGCTGCCTTGTCTTATACTTGCTCAATCTTGGATTATGTAGGCTCAAAGCTTACGCTTGCTTGAAGCTTGATGTCCTTTCTACTCCCTTACTTATGTCCGATTCTCGTTGCCCTTTCTTACCCTCTTTGTTCTTTTCGTCTTCAAACTCATCCAGCTTTAGACCCTCCTTGGACCTTCTTCTTCAGCTTATGCTACCTTCCCCTTCGAAGCCTCCCGATTACCGATGCTCTTTGCCTATGCTCAAGCTTCTTGGTTCTTCTCGCCTCGTCATGCTCTAGACTTTCCGATTACCTTCATGCTCGGCTCTTAAATCTTGCCTTGCTTGCTATTTCAAGTTCTAGAGGGAGAGAGGAAGAGAAAGCCTTGCTTTGTATGTTCAAACTCGAGAGGGAGAGAGGAAGAGAAAGACTTTCTTTGTATGTTCAAGCTCGAGAGGGAGAGAGAAAAGCTTTCTTGCCTCAAGGATGAGAGTGAGAGAGAGGGATCTCCTCCCCGCGTTGCCCTTCGACTCCCTCCTCTCCCTTATTCCCTTGTTGCTCTCGTTATTCCATTGCCTCATTGATAGCCTCCCTCGTTGATAGCTCTCCTCTTGTTATGCCCTTTCTCAAATTCTTATGTTATTTTTCCTCTGCCCATCAGTCATTGCGCCGTGACTGATGTGGCACGGGACTCGTCCTGATGAAGTGGTAGGTGGGCAACTCAACCAGCGTAAATTTTTCCATGGATGGTGCCGTATGGTGGTGCCTTGGACAGCTGAGCAATGTTTGCTCTTGCTCACCATCTTATGAGGCCCGAAGCCGCCACTGCGAGTACATCTCTTCTGCCGCCTCGCTCGCTACCTGCACGCCTGCTCACACTTTTCTTTTCTTTTTTCTTCACACTCACTTAACCCCTTAATTGGGTGGCCATGCTTTTTGGTCTTTGGTGGGCGGCGAGATCACTTTAAGCTTGGGTCCTTGGTTAATATGGGCAGCCTTTAGGTTTATGAGCAGCCACCACATCTTCTAATGGGCATCATATTTTACATATGTATCAACCAAGGCTCCGCCTCACACTTGGTGAAAATAGCCGAGAGCTCCTTGCCGTAGCTTTGCGCATATCTCGAAACTAATGCTCTTTAAAAGGCACTTTCTTAACTGAATGCTCATTAAAAAATTCATGCTTTCGTAATGGCACCATAGTTGGAATACTCATCGGCCAAATCATTGTTCAGAGTGACATACCAGCCAAAGTAGCCCTTGACTCACAATATCATCTGGATTCCAAAATTCATCCTGCTTAGCTATGCCGTGGGCTGACACCGGCCTCAAGCCATATTATCTCATGAGCCCGAACTCGGTCTGACAATCTGTTAATTCCTTTAGACTTCTGAAACTGCATAGAGCGCATACAAACCCTGTTGAGGAGGCCAAAACTCCCAAATGGCATATCAATCGAGTAGACCGGACTGGTACGGAACCGGCCCCTGGTGAATATTTATTGGTCAATATCTTGGAAACTGTAAATCCGATCACTAATCTAAAAAGATCGACACCCTCCAGCAATTGAGCACTGCAGCCCGGTGTATTCATTCCATTTTTGTCACCTCAGCTTCTACAGTTGCCCAATCTGGTACGGATCTGCAATCGACTTAAACTTCAAAGTGCCATAACTTCTTCACTATAGATCCAATCAACGAGCCTTAAAGACAAGCCCATAGAGCACTTCAAGCACTATAGTTCTAGATCATAATCTCTCATCTATGGTCACTGCAAGCATACTCATTTTTGGCATCCTTGAGGCATTTGCTGGTCCTTTTAAGTCGCATTTGGCATGCATTAATCATTAAGCTTGGGCTGTTATCAAGCCCTGATCACTGCTCACTTAACGTGTAGGCTTCACAGAAGTTTAGTTTGCATTTCTCTGCTCTTTTCTCTTCATGGCAGCGGAGCTGCACAACATCCACCCCCTCTGAACCTGCAGAGCCTCCGGTCTGTGCCAACAGCACTTCAATTTGCATCTGCTACAAGTACCTTAAGCTCTTTCCATCATCAAACTCACATTACTGATAAACATATGAAAAATGTGAAATAAGGCTTATACCCTATCATCAATGTTCTAGCTTAATCATTAGGTAACTGCCCATCAAAAATCTCTGAATTGTATCTGTCGTATCTTCAGAGCATTCAATTATGGATATCATGTTTAGTGAACCCCGCCAGACTCAAGTGCTCCAGTTAATGATGCACATGGCCTATCAAGCTCAAGTATGCCTTACTCTGTTTGCACACGGAATGGCCTTCAAGTCCTTTACCTCAAGTTCTGGTAGCAGAACCAACTCAAAAGATGTGAAGATACTTCATCAATTGTCCAAAGAAGTCAACTGGAAGCCAGCCATGTAAGCTTATTGACCGCATAATAAAAAACTCTTCTAACTTAGTATAGATCTAGGAAACAAAACCTTGTACCATGCAACCTGCTACAACAGATAACTGGTACTCTTCAAATTTGCAACTTTGCACTTTAATAGCCCTAGGGATCAAACGGGAATCATATGTCCCACTCTGAGATCATAGGGAAAATACAAGAATTTCCAATCATTACAGCATAAACATAAATTAGCCCATAAATCTTCATGCCAACCGCCTGGATCACATGGCATATAAGTCAATTTCCCAGGACCATGCATATATTTATCACCTCTTGGATCAAAAGCTAGCTCAAAATCCCCTACATCATAGGGTAACATCAGATTCAATATAGCATCAGGTAGCACCAGGTACTGCCATATTCCCTGTGCAACTGGCTCATCCAATTGTTGTTCATCAATCACAGGTAAAAGCATTGGTAGTGTACCTGCACTCTCACTAATATTGGAATCCCATCATGCATATCTGAATACATCAAGTTGATGGAAAAACTCTCTTCATTAGGCTCAAAAAATGCATCAAAAAACAATTCTCTATTTTGTAGAATCTCAAAATCAAGTAGAGCATGATCCAACAGCTGCATAAGTTCATCATCAGCTGCATCTGAACAAACTTTCTCATGCATGAATCTGGATTGATTGGTATCCTTAGCATCTATGTTTGAGAACCTTTCCAAAGCTTCATCCAGTAAGCACATAAGATCTAGGTCCACCGCTTGAGAAGGTTCCTCCATCTTGCACATCTCAGGTTGCTGTAAACTAAGATTTTCACATATGACATGCATACTAAATACATTTGTTTTAGACTGCTCCTCAAGTCTTTTACCCGCATCCAAATATCTTTGCACTTTTGTAGCACAAAGTTCAGCATACACATTGAAAATTTCATCTACTCCCATGTCTGTATCATTGTCACAATGAAACCAATCATATTCATCAACAAGAGATTGCACTTCACTATGCACCCCCTCTGAATCAGCATCATCAAGTTCATGATCATTCTGCCATAGTGTAAGTCATGTCTCACAAATTCTCGATAGAGAAGAATTTTGCTCCCTCTCTAAATCACCATCATCAAATTCAGGATCAGTCTACCAGATCGGTAGCTCTAGGTCACGGAAGCGTGTCAAAGGAGTCTGCACCCCCTCTCAATCATCATAATCACGTTCAAGATCAGTTTTCCAATTTGGTAGTTGTGCTTCACAAAAACTTGTCAATGAAAGAGTTTGCACCCCCTCTGAATCAAGCACATACTCTTGCTTAGCCAAGTCCTCAAAATTTGGTACATCCAAATTCGGTAAATTTGGTATATCAAAATCCATGGTCCTGCTACTCTCAACAGCAGCCCTGCTTTGACCTATGACATCTGTATCATTAATCAGCTCTTTGGCAAAACCTGTACCAGTTTCATCAATCACCTCTATGGTAGAATCTGTACCTGAAAATTTTTTCTCTAATTCTGGTTCAGTAGCAAAAGTATCAATTGTAACTGAATCTTCTCGCATGTCTACCTGAATATGATTGCACTCATTCACCTGCGCAATTTCTTCCTGAGCTTTAGCCACTTCGTTGTTTTGATCCCCTGATTTCTTTTCCTCTTGTACTACAGCTATATGTTCTTTGCAAAAATCACCTTCTGTATCTTGAAGCTGTAAAGCCTCACCCTCAAAGACTTCTACTTCATGCATCGCATCTACAAAACCTAACTTTTTATACACAGCTTTGACTATGTCTTCATCATTAGCGTATAAGAAAGTAGCATCCTATACAATAAACTCATCAATCACAGCTTCTAACTTTGATTGTACTTGTCCTCGGATATCTGCGCAGTCCAGTAGACTTGCACTCTGTTCTTGATAGCTTTCATACTGCTCATAACTTACCTGTACAATAGCTTCTTTGAAATTCTTCCAGTTGCCGTTGCAAGCTCTGGTAACCTCTTGAATCTGCTCCTTCACATCTGAACTCACTAACTGCTCAAAGATTTGATCATCAATTCTTCTGGTATCCCTCTTACCTTGGTCTCCAGCTCATAGCACTCTAGGTAGCCCTCTAGATCATATCCATCAAAGAGTCGTCTCTCATCGTATACTGCATCTAAAGCTGCATTCAAAGCTTTATCCATTTTGATTTTTCTTCTTTATGGTCTCTATTTCAAGCAGAGATCCTTGAACCAATTGAAGCATCTTTGAAAAATCTCGAACTGTTGACTTATCATCAAAACTGTTTGAAATTAATTCTGCAATCATCTTCATCATCTTCTCTAAATTCTCCATCTTTACCTCCCACCCCAGCTCGTTTTGCGTCGGGTTCACCAAAGATGTCGGGGGATATGTGTTCGAAACGTGAGCCGGTAGGCAGGTGCCAGCGGGCCTCTAGTTGAGGGAGGTGTGAAAGAGAGAGAACAAGAGACACTAATGCAACTGACTCTGGCAATCACCACAATCACCAATTAATCAATTAATACATTTGAGTACAACTTAATTTTTAGCCAAAGTGGGCTGTTAACAACACTGTCACTTGGATCATCTACTAACTAGGAGTTTAAGCTCCCACTTTACAGAATTAATCAGGCCGCTAACGACATTGGGCTTAACAGAATGATTAATCCAACATTAATCCTACTCTGTTTGCATGCACTGCCTCAACTCCCGAAGCTCGATCCCCTTTCAACTCTCATCCCTTTGCTTCTGCTCCCTTGTCTTATACTTGCTCAATCTCGGCTTACACTACAAGAGGTTGTGTGCTCTTGTGACGCTGTTAGCGACGGAAATACACTGGGTTTTTATAACCCCCGGCGTCGCTAAAACCGTCGCTACGAGCGTCGCTATGAGAGCGTCGCTATGAGCGTCGCTATAGGCGTCGCTATATAGCGACGCTCATAGCGACGCATATAGCGACGCTCGAGAGAATGTTTTTTTGGTGGATGCCCTGCCACCCATCAACCATATTGTACTTGATTCACTTTTTATAAAAAGTGCAAGGGTAGATAATAGACCCAAAATAGTCACCCACAAGATGCATTGTTTGTAAAATTGACAATTGTACACATCATAGGCAAAATGAATTGATTGGCAAATGTAATAATGACAATTGTACAACATCATAGGCATAAAGAATTGATTGGCAAAAGGAACTGCGGTGACAAATGTAATAATATACATGGTTCAAAAAGACGTATAAAATCCGTCTCATGATACATAAGCTATGAGAAACCCTAAACTAATGCTATCTAGCTACGGCTAAACTGACGTCGTCTAGTCAGACGTCTCATCGCGTCCAAGCGGCGTATCTGTCGGATTCTGCAAAAAAAGACAATAAGACAGCTTTCAGTAAGTATAAACATATAACGACATTTATAAAACAATACAAAAAATAAAAAAGAGTAAACCCTAATACTAACCATGCTGCCGCGAGAACTGAGAATGTCCATCAGGGCGTTTAAGCCCTTCCTGCCTACGTACTCGCGCTCGTACGGTGTGGGATCACATCCTGTCATCGACCACTGTCAAAACATACAAAGATTTCATTATGTTAGAACTAAAAAACTCATAAACCCTAAACTATCGAACATAAAGAGCAATGTGAAAACACTTACAAAATCGGCCTCAAATGATGCCCATCCACCGCTCCCCAAGTGGTGCGAGCTCCCTGCCTCTACCCGCGCTCTGGCTGCATCCTTTTGTTGCTTCCACTTGTCGGGATTCTCACGCGCTGCTTTCTTCGCATTCTTCCAATCTTCTTTGGCCAGCCAATTTGGCTTGTTCCACCCATTCTTGATTGCTTTTTGCACTTCGGAACGCTTGTGTTTGCAGTATTCGCGCATTCGAATCTTCATCAGGTCTTCATTGAAGTGCTGATCCCGTGTTGGAACGGGAAACTCATCATGAAGTATGCTGATGACTCTGTTTTTTAAATCACTTGGTACTTCACTCCATTTGTTTAGTATGTAGTGTCTAAATAGCTGAGAGCAAAGACCACGCATGCGCGAGATCACCTTCTTGCCGTCATCATCCATGATGATGCCGCCGCTGATGTGGACAAAGTAAGGCAAGCCCTCTGGCCGGTGACGCGTGAACCTGGGTGTCCTGGCAGGGGTCTCTAGCGGCGTGTCGATGGGGGTACGGACGTCAGGTGTCTCCACCGGCATCTGGGCCCCGAAGCGAGGAGTGTCGAGTGGGGTGGCTCCTGGCGGAGTAGGTAGAGGTGTGTAGCTTCTAGGAACAATGACGCAATGAATTGAGTGATAGAAGAGGCAAGTCGAATCAAAAGATGTGAGCGCGAGTAGAAAAGAGCGTTATACACCATGGAAGGTACTTAGAGAGCCAGAGCTTTTACAACACGGAGCAAAATTGTTCAAATACAATATTTGTGGCTTTAAGAGATCTCTCTCTCATCCTCGCATAACTCAGCATAACTTCCTATATCTATATAGAGCTCTCCGTTTAAACACATATCCTCTGTTTCATTTTGTAGCTCCTCTGCATGCACCCCATATAGAGTAGTAGCATCTTGATGCTCGTCTGGCACCACCGCAGCGGCTTCTGATTGAGCATCTTCTCTGATCTCCTCCATTGATGTCGTTGTGATTGGCACATGGTAGCCTTCATACGTCCTTGCACTACGAGGGGCTACCTCTATGACATACCACCAGTTTGATGTAGACTTTGTAGGATGAAATATTACCTGCCAGAGCCACATAACTTACATGAGAGCTTTCAAGCACATAACTTGTAAAAGGGGGATGTTAACTATTTACATACTTACTTGTTCACAATGCTCGGGTAGTACGAAAGTGTCTCTTAGGTCAGTCCATTTCTTAGTAGAATCCACCTCAAGAAAACCAGACTCTCCTCTACGCACAGTAGCGTTGCGACCCTCCATGATTATCTTGAACCATTGCACGTCGAACAAATCGACAAAAATCCTCAGTAATCGATCCTCAAAATCTCTTGCAGCGTGCCGAAGTAAGTGAGTTCCGCCACCACAAGATCTGCATCAGAGGAACGTCGTTGACTAGACTGTTCAAATTTTGCCATGATTCCACAATCTTGAGTAAAACGCTTTTTGTCGATTCGTTCCACCCTAAAATGTCGACCTTTACACCATGCTGCTGTGTATGACTTATACTACAACGAACAAAGATTATGAGTGGCCGTTCAAACGTTTATAAATAAAGTCACTTGCTAGTCGTACATTGCAAAC
Source organism: Adiantum capillus-veneris (assembly GCF_014529385.1). NCBI lineage: Eukaryota > Viridiplantae > Streptophyta > Polypodiopsida > Polypodiales > Pteridaceae > Adiantum > Adiantum capillus-veneris. The sequence continues at coordinate 79,181,845 of NC_140950.1, read as the reverse complement.
TTACCTTGGTCGCGCAACCCCGAGAGTACTCCCACTCTTCTTCAGTCACTTCGTCACCGCATTGTTGTGCGCTTTTCAATTGGTTGTGCAACCATCTTAAGCTCATGAAGGTTGGTAGGCTCTCCAGAACCACTGGATAGTGCATCGGTGGTCGTCTTCCCCGTCTCCACTCGATTCGTGCCCTTTGTCGCTCTTGCTGTGCATCCTCATATTGTGAAATCCACTTTTGCATCACTGGATTGTGAAGCATGCAAAATCGGTTGATTTTAGCCTCTAGATCTTCCGTCATCTTCTTCTCAACACCGAGATTGCACATGACAATTCCAGATATGCGCTCATCATCTATGGTTCGCCATAGCGTGTCCCGGGATTTATCAAATCCGTCTAGCCACTCTCCAATGTACACTAGGGACTCTGATACCAACCAACCTTCTGCCATGCTACCCTCCGGACGTGCCTTTTGACGCACATATCCCTTAAGCGTTTTCATGAAACGCTCTAAGAAGAACATCCATCTGGAATGAACTGTGCCAGCTATTTCCACCTCATCAACTATGTGAACAAGAAGATGCACCTGAATGGTTAGCATTGTAGTAGGAAAATGTTTCTCAAACATGCACACAAGCTCCGCAGCATTTAGTTTGGCGAATGGTATGGAGTCTACGTTGATCTCCTTTTGTGAGATCCATTGCACCAGCTTTGCAAGTTTGTAGATTGTGTTACGGATGTCGAGAGACAAACATCCCTCAATGGCAACCGGTAAAATAAACTGTAAAGTATGTGCAGCAATGATATTAAAGTCCACATTTTATGCAATGATATTAAAGTCCACTATGAACGTACCTGACACATTTTATGCCAATCGTGTGACTTCAAACCGGTAAGCTTTCCTTCTTTAGTAAAACACGTTCGGAGCGAGTGCATTACGCCAGTGGGGGTCCGCAAAGATCGAATGGTCTCTTTTACTTTGCGTTCTTGGGCTCCTATGAAAATCCATGGTGCTTTAGGGAGTTTTATCGATCCATCAGACGCTGTTTGCGGCCAATATTGCTCCATACAATCACATTTCTAAGGTCAACTCTGGCTCCCAAACTATCTTTCTTGCCGGTCAAATGGTTCCATAGTAGATTACCCACATTATTGAATATGTGCATTGGATCGAGCAAGTGATTGATCATGAGTCGGGGCTAGTATGGTAACTCGTACCATAGAGATAGTCTCTTCATCCCTGGAGGCAATCCGTCATCGCACATCTCCTTCTGCTCTAACCATGATTGTGCAGACATCCTTGGTGGCTCTCTTCCCAAAAAGCCGTCGCGTAACACATGATTCTCTGGAAGATACGCTTGATGACCTTCGTAGATTTGCTTCTTTAGTGAGGGTGCCCTACGTGCATTCAGTCTAGGTCCACATGTGACACATGCTCTGTATCCGCTTGTTTGAAGCCCTGCATGTATACACATGATAATAGATCAACTATGGGAAAAAACAAGATTTACAGTGTCTGAGTGAGGAGTGTCAATAGATCACCTGAGCATTCTGTTAGCCCGGGATAGTCATGCATGGTCCACATTAGAATGCCTATGATCAAAGCATTCCGTCGTCCTGTGTGTCGGCTCATATCCACCACCTCTATGCCAATCCACAATTGTTGTAGCTCTTCCAATAGTGGACGAAGATACACATCCATATTCCCCACTTTATATCGCCCTGGCACAATCAAGCTTAGCCATAGGTGCCCCTTCTTCGTAGTCAACCACGGGGGAATGTTGTAGTTGACGATGACAACGGGCCATACACTATAAGATGTTGATCTTTGACCAAATGGATTTATGCCATCCATAGCCAGGCCTAAGCGCAAATTTCAAGCTTCCCTGGCAAAATCCGACCATGTTCCATCTATATGTTTCCACGCTACGCAATCTGCATGAATTCGTAGCACACCATCCGAAGATTTATTCTCCTCATGCCATGATGCTAGGGCGGCCATGGACTTACATTCGAAGAAATGCTTGATGCGAGGAAGCAGAGGGAAATGTCGCAAAACCTTTTGTGGAATTTTTGTCCCGTGGAGATCTACTCGATATCTTTCGGAATCACATTTCGGACACTTCTCCATGTCTATGTATTCCCCTCTAAAAAGAATGCAGTCATTAGGACAAGCGTGGATAGAATTGTAATCCATCCCCAAGTTTCGCAAAATCTTTCTTGCTTCATCTCGGGAATCTGGCATCACATTGTCAGCTGGCAGTATGTGCTCTTTCAGCAATCTACACAACATAAAAATATGATACAGTCGTGTAAAAATCTATCAGATCATTATACATTTAGAGTTCTATTAAAGTAAACTAATTGTAATAGATCACCTGAAAAGCACTGTGACGCTAGTGTCACTCCATCCAAACTTTGCCTGCATGTTGAGAAGAACCAGGAGTGCTTTCAATCTAGACAGATGTGCTTTCACTTTTCATATCATCATAGATAAGCCTTTTTGAATCCATGATCGTCTCGATCATTTCATCAATCTCGGGCTCAAACATGGCCTCGTTGGGAATGTGCTCTGCATGATCATCCCCCGAGCTGTCAGAGGCTTGACCAAAGCGCCTGCGAACACGTCTATTGGGTTGCAAGATTGCTGCTTGTTGGCCAGCGTCAGAGTCCGACGAGTTATAATTGGCAACAACTCGATCTATAATAGATGGATCGAACTGGCCAAATTCGCGAACGTGCTGCAAAGAAACACGTCTTGTCCGTCGCACAGCATGCTTGCATTGATTACAAGGACATAAGACCCTCATTGAGAGATAGGTGTTTCGGTTGGACGGTCCCACATCCTCGTCGCTACTCATAATGAGGATAAAAAACTTATAACCTGGACAACAAATTTAATATTCTATTGGCATTCTTCGTCTTATCTCTCTCTCTCTCTCTCTCTCTCTCTCTCTCTCTCTCTCTCTCTCTCTCTCTTTACCTCACATTCTCTAGTCATGTCCAATCCCCGCACACCTCGGTCTAGAGGTGCACGGATATCAGAACCACCGGGTTATAATCTCGTCTTTATTGGTCAATACCTATATTTGTGGGTACAAGAAATCTACACACCCACGTCTACATGATACTGCATGTAGTGGACAAAACCCCTTTGCCTCTTCTCTAGCTGTAGCACTTCACAGCATCTTAACATCTTTTCACAGTAGATCTTTTCACTGTTCGTCTAACTCTAAACCCTAAACCGTAAGTAATTCTTGCGTGGACTCGATCTAACGTAAATAAGCGTAAATCTAAATAAACGTAAATCTAACTAAAAATAAAGCTAAATCTAATTTAACGTAAGTCTAATGACTAGAGGTTGTCTAGATGGTCATTGTGTCGGGGATGTAGTGACTCTTGCCGCCCTGAAGATCCACCTTCTTCCCTATCTTCTGAAGACATTTCACCAGTACTTTTGGATCGACGGAGCCCACCATGAGTGAAGGCAGCAATACCCTATATTCCATTGAGGGCTTTCTTCACCCGCTTCATGCAGGCATCGCAGTCTATGGAGACCTAAATCTAATCTAATATAACGTAAATCTAAATCTAGCTTAAATAAACATAAATCTAGTTAAAAATAAACCTAAATCTAATTTAATGTAAGTCTACATATAACCTAATCTTTAACGTCTTTAAAGATAGTTTCCTACGACGTTATAACTCTCTTCTTCTTGTGTGTGTGCGCGTGTGTGGATGTGTGTGCCAATAAAAAGAGATAAATGGTATAACCTTTCTATCACCCATGCCAAGTATGATAGATTGATTATGCCATTTCCCTCTTGAATAATAGGTCTTGAGTTCAACTCCTCGTCGGCTAGATCTTTAGGTCTTTTAATTTTAATTAGTTTCCTACGACGTTAAATTAGTTTCTCTCTCAATGTGTGCGTTTTTTTGGATCGTATGCATGTTTTCTCTCTCTTTTCCTCTCTCAATGTGTGCGTTTTTTGTTTATGCATGTTCTCTCTCTCTTTTCCTCTCTCAATGCGTGCATTTTTTGTTTATGCATGCTCTCTCTCTCTTTTTCTCTCTCAATGTGTGTGTGCATTATTTGTTTATGTATGTGTGTGTGCGTTTTTGTTTTTGTTTGTACTCTCTCTCTCTCTCTCTCTCTCTCTCTCTCTCTCTCTCTCTCTCTCTCTCTCTCTCTCTCTCTCAAAAACACTATGTGTGTGTGTGTATGTGTGTGTGTGAGAGAGAGAGAGAGAGAGGGAGAGAGAAAGAGGGGAAGGGAACATGAGAATGAGGAGAGGGAAGGAGCATACCTGGATCTCCTTCCTCTCCTCGTGTGTGTGTGTGTGTGTGTGTGGAGAAGAAAGAGAGAGAGAGAGAGAGAGAGAGAGAGAGAGAGAGAGTGAGGGAGAGCGTTACTTGCTCCTTGCTTGAGGGCGCCGAAAAACTCAGATCTGAGATTTGAGTTTTTGGGCGCGCTCGGTTATTTTTTTACCCCAGCCGGCGTCGCTATGAGCGTCGCTATAAGCGTCGCTATGAGCGTCGCAAATTTCTTTGTAAATTTGCGACGCTCATAGCGACGCCGGGAAATTTGTTTTTGAGCGTCGCTGTGTGAGCGTCGCTAATATGAATAGCCTCTTGTCGTGTTATGTAGGCTCAAAGCTTATGCTTTCTCGAAGCTTAATGTCCTTTCCACTCCCTTACTTATGTCCGATGCTCGTTGCCCTTTATTATCCTCTTTCTTCTTTTCGTCTTCAAACTCATCCAGCTTTAGACCCTCCTTGGACCTTCTTCTTCAGATTATGCTACCTTCCCCTTCGAAGCTTCCCGATTATAGATGCTCTTTGCCTATGCTCAAGATTCTTGGTTCTTCTCACCTTCTCGTGCTCTAGACTTTCCGATTACCTTCATGCTTGGCTTGCTCCAGCTCTCAAAGCTTGCCTTGCTTGCTATTTCAAGTTCGAGAGGGAGAGAGGAAGAGAAAGCCTTGCTTTGTATGTTCAAACTCGAGAGGGAGAGAGGAAGAGAAAGCCTTGCTTTGTATGTTCAAACTCGAGAGGGAGAGAGGAAGAGAAAGCCTTTTTTTTGTATGTTCAAGCTCAAGAGGGAGAGAGAAAAGCTTGCTTGCCTCGAGGACGAGAGAGAGAGAGAGAGAGAGATGGAGCTCTTCCCCGCGTTGCCCTTCGACTCCCCCCTCTCCCTTCTTCCCTTGATGCTCTCGTTATTCCCCTACCTCGTTGATAGCGACCCTCATTGATAGCCCTCCTCTTGTTATGCCCTTTCTCAAATTCTTACGCTATTTTTCCTCTACCCATCAGTCACGGATATGGCGCGGGACTTGGCTTGATGACGTGGAAGGTGGGGGACTCAACTAGCGTAAACGTTTCCATGGATGGTGCCGAATGGTGGCACCCTGGACAACTGAGAAATGTTTGCCCTTGCTAGCCATGTTCTAAGCCCCCAAGCCGCCACTACGAGCCCATCTCTTCTGCCACCTCGCTCGCTACCTGCACGCTTGCTCACGCTTTTCTTTTCCTTTTTCTTCAGACTCACTTAACCCCTTAATTGGGTGGCCATGCTTTTTGGTCTTTGGTGGGCGGCCAGATTCACTTTAAGCTTGGGTCCTTGGTTAATATGGGCAGCCTTTAGGTTTATGAGCGGCCACCACATCTCCTAATAGGCATCATATTTGACATATGTATCAACCAAGGCTCCGTCTCGCACTCGGTGAAAATAGTCGACAGCTCCTTGTCGTAGGTTTGGGCATATCTTGAAACTAATGCTCTTTAAAACACATGTACATGGGAATGGGACTTACACCTTGCATGAATTAGATGGGACAAAAATGAAGATTCCTATCGCAGGGAAAAGAATCAATTTATTCAAAAGAAGAGGTGATACAGATCCCTTTGATTCACAAGAAAGTCAAAATGAAGGCTCTGATGAAAATGTTATGGATGTGGATGAAGGGATGATGCGCTAGATCTTGTTGCAAGTGATGAAAAAATTGATATGTATGTTGACTTAAATGAAGACTGAACCTGCAAAAGATATGTGTGGCACATGCCGGTGGATGTGAATAATTATAGGGGGGGAATGTCATGCCATGGAACGTCCATAACGTGAAATCAAAATATCTACATCACTCTCAATGCTTTTGTTATGTGGGACCAAATGCTATGATGTACATAGTGTGATATATGGGAAAAATGTTGCCATACTTTGTCGGGAAGGCAAGGCAAAAAACTGAAGGAGTACGAGCGGAAGTGCGACGCGAGAGAGAGTGCGAGAAGAAGAGCACGACGATATGGTGAACTCGCTCTACTGTAATGTGTAGAGCATAGTGAGTTCTTATTAGGTTTTTACAAAAGAATATGTGTACATACCTGGTGGCCCGCCCACTTACCTGGGCGACCACATTGGGCTTTATACCCCAACAACCTCCCACTTAAAGTCCAATGTGGTACTTTAAGTGTGACAGAAGCTACTATACAAGCTAATATACAAGAGATGTAGAGAAGTGATGTACTACCCTACACCTAACTGCTTGCGAAAATGCGCAAAGCTCTCTAAGGGAAGTCCTTTTGTAAGTAGATCAGCAGGATTTTCTGTGGTGTGAACTTTGACAAGCTGAAGTTGCTTATCCTCGAGCATTTCCCTGATGAAATGATACTTCACATCCACATGCTTTGTCTTTGAGTGATAAACTGGATTGCGAGCCAATTGTATAGCACTTTGACTATCACAATATAACACAGGCATCTCTTCTTTGATTCCCAAATCTGTTACTAGTCGATTAAGCCAAATTGATTCTTTGCATGCCTCTGATGCTGCAACATATTCAGCCTCTGTAGTAGACTGAGGAACACAATCTTGTAATCTAGAACACCATGATATTGCTCCACCAACCAATGTAAAGACATACCCTGACGTAGACCTTCGGCTGTCTAAGTCACCTGCATAATTTGAGTCTGTAAAACCCTTTACACTTAGCTCCTGACTCCCATAGCATATACGCATACTCTTTGTAGCTTTCAGGTATCTCAATATTCCTTTCACTGCCTCCCAATGTTTCTTGCCTGGGTTTGACATGCATCGACTTACTACTCCCACTACAAATGTAATGTCTGGGCGAGTAGCAATCATTGCATACATCAAACTACCCACTGCAGACGCATATGGAATCTTATCCATTTTAGCCTTTTCTTCCTCAGACATAGGACAATCTTGTTTGCTAAGTTTCACATATGGTGGCAATGGAACACTCAGTGCCTTTTCCTTCTCCATATTGAAACGTTGCAAAACCTTGTCAATATACTCTGTTTGAGATAACCAGATCAACTTCTTTGATCTGTCTCTCTCAATGCGCATACCAAGTATATGACTTGCCTCACCCATGTCTTTCATGTCAAACGATTTTGCCATCTTTGACTTCAAAGCTGAAATTTCTTCCAAGTGCTTGCCAGCAATCAACATGTCATCCACATACAAAATAAGGATCAGCCAACTACCATCCTTAGCCTTCTTTGTATATAGACAGTGATCGAACTCACTACGTTTGTAGCCTTGAGAAAGCATAAACTTGTGGAATTTATGGTACCATGCCCTCGGTGATTGTTTTAAGCCATAAAGACTCTTTAACAACTGGCATACCCAATCTTCCTTGCCTTTCTCAACAAACCCTTCTGGCTGCTGCATGTAAATTTTCACATCTAAATCACCATGCAAGAACGCTGTCTTGACATCCATTTGGTGCAACACCAAATCTAATATGGCAACCAATGCAAGAAAGCATCTCAATGTAGTCATCTTGACCACCGGAGAGAAGACTTCATCAAAGTCAATGCCTTGTTCTTGCTTAAAGCCCTTGGCAACAAGCCTTGCTTTGTAGTTTGGCTGACTATCATGAGTGGTGATCTTATACCTGTAAACCCATTTACAAGGTAGAGCCTTTTTGCCCTGTGGTAATTTAACTAGCTTCCATGTCTTGTTTTTATGCAGAGATGTCATCTCTGACTGCATGGCCAATTGCCAATTCCCGGAGTCCTTCATTTGCACTGCTTCCTTGTAACATGAAGGCTCATTGACATAGTTCATAGATGGAACAAACCTATCAGGAGGTCGTGTGACACGTCCAGATCTACGCACAATAGGTGGCTCAGGCTCAGCCACAACCTGTGGTTCCACTCTATCGTGTCCTTGCTCCTCTTGAGCCCTGACATTTTGTATTGCACGTGCAGGTCCATCTTCTTGGAAGACAACTCTTCTAATCTCCTCAACCCTCTCTGGTTTAGAATCATATTTGGATTCATTAAAGTGAACATCATTGCTGCGAACAACCTTTCTGGATTCGGGATCCCAAAGTCTGTACCCCATCTCACCAGAATTACCATAGCCTAGAAAGATGCACTTTCTACTCTTTGGCTCAAGTTTGTTCCTAAATTCCTTTGGAACGTGAGTATATGCCTCATAGCCAAAGACTCTGAGATGCTTGTATGAGGGCATTTTGCCTGACCATACCATCTCTGGCACTGAATCCTTTTGCAAAACCTTGCTAGGAGATCTATTTACAACATGAACAGCTATTGATATAGCTTCAGCCCAAAACCCATTTGGCAGCTGTGCATTAGACAAAATACTTCTGACCTTCTCTTGTATGGTCCTATTCATCCTCTCAGCAACACCATTTTGAGGAGGATTGTAAGGAGTAGTAAGTTCACGTTTTATACCTTTTGACTCACAAAAGTCCTTAAAGGCCTTTGAAACGTACTTTCCACCATTGTCAGTGCGTAAGCATTTAAGCTTCTTGCCACTTTGATTCTCAACAACTGCCACAAACGTTTTGAAAACACTAAACGCTTCATCCTTGTGCTTGAGAAAGTAAACCCATACTTTCCTCGAGTAATCATCTATAAATGTCATAAAGTAAGAAGCTCCCCCTAGAGATAGGTTAGGCATAGGTCCACACAAATCACTATGAACAAGTGCCAACTGTGTATCTCTTCTACTGCTTCTATGCTTATGTGGCTGTTGTGTTTGCTTACCATACAGACAATGTTCACAGAATTCAAAATCATAAAATGAAAAGCCAGGCAAATAACCAGAACGAGACCAGATTTCCATTCCCTTCTTGGACATATGTCCTAACCGGAAATGCCACAAAGAAACGTTCGGCTGCTCGGTTACATTGATTACATTTTTAGAGACATTTGATACATAAATCATGTAAATTCCTCCAGAATTTACTCCATGTGCTACTGTCATAGAACCCTTGGATATCTTCCACATGTTCTGTCCAAAAGTGGTGACGTAGCCAGCATCATCAAGTAAACCTGTGCTGATCAAGCTCTTTGTAATTGCGGGAACATGTCTCACATTCTTCAGCGTGAAAGAAGAGCCATTCTGAAACTTCAATTGAACATCTCCAACACCTAAGATCTCACATGTCTGCCCATTGCCTAGCCGAACATGATCTTTAGTTGTCACATAAGAAGTAAACCACTCCTTGTTTGGAGACACATGAAGTGATGCCCCTGAGTCTATAATCCAGTCACTCAATGCATTTCCATCGGATGCTGTAAGAAGAGTTGAGTCCATTGTATTCTTCAAGAAGTAGATGTCTCTTGACACTAGACTGTCATCCTCTGCAACAGTGTTTGTCACATTTATTTCTTGAATCTTTACTGAGGACTTGTTCTTCTCACCATGGTCTTTAGCTTTCTCTTTTCCTTTTTCTGCTTTCCATTCTCTACAGTCTCTTTTCATGTGACCCTTCTTGCCACAATGGTAGCATTCTATGTCACTCTTGCCTTTAGCACTGCGGGACTTGCTACGAGACTGATTCCTCTTTCCACCTTTGTACTTTTCTTTGGTCCTTCCCCTGACAACTAAGGCTGTTCCTTTGCCTTTGTCCATTGTCTTTCTATTGGTTTGTTCAGTAAGCAGACTTCCTTCTACACCTGCTATGTTCAAACCATCTGGAGGTGTAGAATTACTCAAAGCTGTGCGAAAAGTGTCCCAACTTTCCGGCAATGTGATCAACATGAACATAGCTCTAACAGGTTCATCAAACTTGACACCTTGAGCTGACAACTGACTATAGATTCTGTTGAATTCATTCAGATGATTGGACATAGGTGTCCCTTCTTTCATCTTCAAGTCAACAAGCTTCTTAAGCCAGTATACTTGTGAAGCTGCACTCTACTTCTCATAAAGATCACTCAACTTTAACCATGCTTGATAAGCCGACATCTCGTCTGCTACATTGAAGTAAACGCTTTCTGCCAAAGTCAGCATAATGGTAGAAAGTGCCAATTCATCCATTTCGCTCCATTCATCTTCGTCCATATCTTCTGGTTTTATCCCCTTGAGCTTTATAGGTTTTATCTGCTTCTTTTGTACCAACACGTGCCAAATCTGCTACTTCCACAATGGGAAATTGGTTCCATCCAGCTTCTTGATATTGTAAAGAGAAGTGTCCTGTGATCCAGCCATAGCTACGCTTCACAGTAGTTTACTTTCCTGGGAAAAATTCGGCAGAGTTTTCCCTGTAAACTGACCTCTGAACCAATATCAACCTATCAAATGAACCAAGAAAGCTTCAGATTCTGCATAAATTTTGGCAGAGTCTCCTTTGTAAAATGGCTCTAGTGTACTAAAAAACAGACCAAAAAACAGTTCAAAAACACTGTCTCTCTGACACTGTAAGCTGTGGGTAAACCTGTCATGCACCTGTACTGTCTCTGACTGTCCTGTCACTGTCCTGTAAGCATAGACTGCGACAATGCCTCAACGGCAGTAAAGCAAAGATGCAATCCCAACTGTCTAACTCACAGTCAATACATCCTAGCTGCCTATCTAAGGGTGCTCGAGGGATCGCTCCAAGACCTGTATCACCGAAAGGATCTCAACATTCGAGAATCCCCCAACTCAATAAAACCTCACTCGACCCTCAACAAAGGCTATAGTAAATCTGACAGTACATAGACTTCCCACAAAGTCATACATCCATAAATTTCCCACTGTATGCTGTAACCGCTGCGGCGGTTGTTTGCTGCGTGACTCACAGCCAGCAAACCCTCAACAGACATACATCATCTCTGACAATACATCCCATGTGGAGGTACGTGCAATGCCAGGATGATATCTGGAATATCAAGTAGCAAACACAATCTACCTGATGAACTAGTGGATGTCGCCTACAGTTTGTGTGTAGATGCGCCCGTGTCGTATGTGACACGACTCCAAGAACTGTGAGTCGTCCTTCGATGTGTTGACAACCACAAATCAGCACTCTGGGAGTGTCGATATCCTCAGCACCTGCAAGCGTAGGCCGAAAACCCCAAATTTGCAGAGTCGGATCTGCACCCGTCGAGACCACGTAGTCGAAAATGGCCTGTGCAGACCTTTATCGAATCCGAACGGTGGCCGAGATGACCTCATAATGAAATTCTGAGAACACCAAGCCCTTCGGGCTTGCCCACAGGATTTGGGGCCGTGTCTTCGCCTGTCGAATTTCACTCCAATCTGAGCTGGTGACTCTAGCCTCCTGCAGTGCTTCCCCAAGCCTCGATCTGAGCTCTAATACCAGTTGAAGGAGTATAAGCGGAAGTGCGACGCGAGAGAGAGTGCAAGAAGAAGAGCACAACGATATGGTGAACTCGCTCTACTGTAATGTGTAGAGCATAGTGAGTTCTTATTAGGTTTTTACAAAAGAATATGTGTACATACCTGGTGGCCTGTCCACTTACCTGGGCGACCACATTGGGCTTTAAACCCCAACAAAGACGTGGCACTGTTGCATATTTTAACACATTAAAGCATTCCTACTTTGCTTTAGGAATGACAAATGTCAAGTGTTTCGAAGTGGCACACTCATTTTGCCTAAAAAGTTCAATGCGAGCAATCTCGATAAAAAATAGCAGGTTTTATACGTGAGCATAAAAGACATGTCTAAAGTGCTTACCAAGTGGAAAAGTATGGCTCAACATGAAATTTGATCCCAATGGGGTTTTCCCACTAATTACGGGATTTTTCCTAGCTCGTTTGGGCTTTTTACGGACAAAAGGGGCATTTTTGGACAAAAAATGGTCAAAAATAGCCTAAAAGTAGCTCAAAATAGCTCAAAATTCCACGACAAAAACAGTGCCATTGTTGCTAAAGTTATGTGGGAAATCTTAGATCCAAGAATGAGCTCATTTGGGCATATGAGCAAGGAGATACAACCATTCCTTTATAGGGTGCTAGTCCAGTCCTGTGCTGCTTCCACTACATGGTTGAGGCTATAAGGCCTCCAATTAGGGTTTTCCCCCCTCAAATAACTACTTGGGCTTGTCCAATGAAGTACTAAAGCTTCCATGAAATGGTAACGACGAAGGATCAAAGCGTAAGTTTAGGGTTTTTATTAACAGGTCGAATGAGCACTGCATCTGTGCAATTGGGAGAGAGGCTACGCCTAATCTTCACACACACGAGAATTTTGAGTTGATCTTGGTTCATTTTCAAAGCAGAGCTTTCATGTCTAGAGTTTTGTTTTTTTTTAGTGTCTTTTTGGATTCAAATCATCTACGCCTTGCTTGAATTTTCTACGAATCGTCACAATCAGAGGCCCAACGCTTTCCTAGTCGCACTGCACACTTCTTGACACCGGCAGGACCAAAAAGTCTTGAGATACAACCTCATTGTTTTCATAACTAACAAAAGTGTGCTAGATTTCTAAAATCGTAGTTTTTTTTCTTGTTGAAACCCTTGACTTGGATAGTACTCTCAGATAGAGATGGCTTTCCTAACTGACACAATACCCCATATGACAACAGTTTATATTTTGCACCCATGTCCATAAGGTGTTAGCACTTTTCCATAGGTGCCATTTAACTCAATAGGGTATTGTAGAGTTGTGTCAACCAATCATCCTCTTTTTCAAAGTGAAATGCATGTGTGAATCCAAGGTTGGCCTCTCGTTGGCACTTTATACGTTGTTGTTGCTCCTTAGCCTCAACTTGAGCTTGTATCTTCTTTAATTCTACTTGTGCCTTGTATGCCTTTTTTCTATGGATGGCACGTAGCTCCTCTTGGCTTAAAGGATCATAATATCTTTTAAATTTAATCCCATTTAGAAATCCAATGGTTTCAACTCCATCAAGAGTTTCCACACAAATGGTACCTTGTGGGGTGATTTTGCATACTTTATATGGTCCTTTTTTGACATATTTCAACTTTTTCTTCTTGTTACATACTCCATACATAAGGAATTTATCACTAGCATTGATATCTTTGTTCTTTAGATGACGGTTGAACCATTTCTTTCTCCTATCTTTCTCCACAAGTGCATTTTTCACAGCCAATTTCCTTTCATCTTCGTCTAACCTCTCAAGGATATATAAACGCTTAACTAAAGGGTTACCGTCCCAACCTTCTTGTGAAGCTACATGTAGTCTAGGAATAACAAACTCCCATGGCATAACTACTTCTTTTCCATATACCATTTTGAATGTTTTATAATTAATAGCCACTTTGTAAGAAGAACGATAAGCCCATAAAGCTGATGTCAATTTCAAATTTCAATCTGTGTGATGAGATTCCACTATTTTGGTCAAGATAGAAATTAAGGTCTTGTTAGTGCTCCAAGCTTGGCCATTTGCTTGTGGGTAATACGGTGAATATTTATGGTGAGCTATCATGAATTTTGTTGTGAGTTCCTTGATCACTCTATATATAAAATGAGTATCATTGTCACTCACAATTTCAAAGAGACAACCAAATCTTGTGATAATATTCTCAAAGAGAAACTTGGCAGTTGACCTTGCATCAGCCTTGCGTGTCGCCCTGGCTTGCATCCACATTGTCACATAGTTTGTGGCAATGATAATATATCGAGATCGAGTGTCACAAGCTGCTAGACTAATTGGGCCTACAAAGTCTAAACCCCATTTTTCAAATGGTTGAGTCACTTTAACAGGATGTAAGGGAATCTTATCCTTTCGTTGTGTGTTCTTGTAACGTTGGCATTCATCACACTCTTTTGCAAAAAGTGATGCATCCTTGAATAAGGTAGGCCACCAATAGCGTGATTGCAGCACCTTTTTAGCAGTTAGTTCCCCTGAAAAATGTCCTCCGGCTATAGCCATGTGGGCTTCTTGCAATATGTATAAATACTTATCCTCACGACCACAACGTCTAAGAATTTCATCCTTCCCTAGCTTGTAGAGAGTTCTTGCAGCTAGAGAATAACGTTCACATTTTTTTAACAGTTTTTGAGCTATATCCTTACATAGTTCTTTGGGTGGAAAACCATTAACTAGAAAGTTCACAATCTTCTCACTCCATTCACGCATGGTCTCGAGTAGGAATAGGAAAGTATCCGGCAATTCATCATCAACTCCAGTAGGGGCTTCACCATGTGAGACAAATGATCCACTATGACGTGTCTTTTACGAGGTCTCACCACAACGTACGGTAAGATCAAACTCAAGAAGAATTAACAACCATTGTTTTCCCGTCGAACGAGGTTTATTTACTAGATACAACAATGCTTGATGATCAACATAGAAAACAAACTTGTTGGCAAGAAGGTAGTAGCAAAATATCTTCACTACATAAATCATAGCTAAACCTTCCCTCTCTGTAGTGGTGTAGTTTCTCTCATCATCATTTAATTGATGACTTGCAAAGCTAATGGGGTAGTCCAATTTATGTTCTCATGGTTGAGCTAGAACAAACCCAATAGCAAAGTTTGATGCATCAATATGCACATGGAAAATTACATTCGAATCGGACTATCGTCGAATGGGAGCACTTGTCAAGGTCTTTTTCAATGACTCATAAGCATGGTCACAGTCCGCGATCCAAAAGAACTCAATAAGAAGTTTGTACAATGGACGTGCTATCTCGGTAAAGTTCAAAATAAATTGTCGGTAATAACCAACATAGCCCATGAACCTTTGAACTCCTTTATAGCTTGTAGGTGGTGAAAATTCATCAATGGCTTTAATTTTGCTCTCATCTATGGAAATCCCATTTTTGGACACTATATGCCATAAAATGACTGCATGTTTAACCCAAAATTGGTATTTGAAAGGGTTTAATAAGATGCAATACAACCTGCACTTTTCAAATACTTTTTGCATAAACATGATAGATGTTCTTTCCAAGAGGAATAAACACAAAGGTCATCTAAGAAAACTTTGCAAAACTCCCTCAAATAATCTCTAAAAGTAGTGTTTATTAATCTTTCGAAAGTAGAAGGAGTAGTGGTTAACCCAAAAGTTATAATACAAAATGCGAGCACTCTGAATTCGGTTATAAAAGCCATTTTAGCTTGGTCTTCTAGTGCAATTGTGATTTGATTGTATCCAGAGTACCCATGTAAAAAGCTATAAGCTTCCTTTCCTGTAGCTCTTTCAAGCATATGTTCTAAATATAGCAAGGGGTAATGGTTCCTCCTAGTGGTAGCATTGACCTTTTTGAGATCCACGCACACTCTGCGTTTACCATTATTTTTTGGCACAATAACTATTGGAGACACCCATTTTGAGTGCTCAATAGGGTATATGAATCCCCATTTCACAAGCTTTTCAATCTCTTCTTGAACAATCTTTGCATACTTAGGATTCATTGGATAAGATCATTGCTGGACTGGTTTAGCCATGCTATTCATGGGGATCGTGTTTTCCACCACCACGGAAGGTGGAACACCCTTCACATCATGATATGTCAAGGTAAATATATCCTTGAATTCTTTAAGAAGTTCTTTAAGTACAGACCCTTAGTCTCTGTCAGATCTTGGTTAATGTGTACCATGGTGCTATACCATAATACCATGGTGTTAATCCATGATGCTTTGCTATGACTGAAAGAATCATTGCTCTATGGAGTTTCTTTATTATGCCATGATACTATTTCACATTGGCTCACAATGATTTGAGATGTTTATTTGTTCATAGATCTTCTTTATGACACCATTCCATGGTGATTTATGAATGAAAAAATTTAAATTGAAGACACCGTACAAATAAGAGATCCCCATGGTAATAATAGCCGTTTTTCGGCTTTCCATAATTGCCATAGTAAGCTACCTCACCCTACAAAATTCACCCAAGCACTATGGCTATCCCTACCATTTCACTGTATATAGGCGTTTTCAGGAGCTTTTTGGAGCAAGGGATTGCGCATATGTACATACACATGCATGGTGCATCGAATAAAGGATTGCCCAATTTCCATAGCCAGGTGGTTACGTGGGGCCCACATGTGTACAGGTAGGACAGGATGTACATAGTGCATCGATTTTCACTATTACTAGTACCACTGTGTTTTTTCTACAATAAGCAGGAGTTGGTAGCACGTAAAACTTCTCGAGCAAGCTATCCGCGGGCCGATGACATGAGGTAAGCAGGTGCGTCAGATAACATCTAGTGGTGTTAGGAGGGCGAATGGGGTCAATACTTGCACGCGGAGAAGTACAGACACAACGTGGGTGTTTTCTTGTGATACTTATGCAGAAAGGTCATCATGAGGACCACTTTTTGGGGCCACTTCACATGGTGGCGGGATGCATTATTGAAAAAAGTTGAGTGCCAGGTGTGCGGATGATGTAAAAAGGTGACAGCTATGCACTGTGAGGTCAGTTTTTGGCCTGTTCCGGGTCCGTTTGAGGTCATCTAAAAGGCCAAGGGTGCCCAACTAATAAATCTAAGTGTGGGAACTGAACAAACAGAGAGAAGACAAGAAAAAACGTGGAGAAGAGAGGAGGAACAGCCGTAGGTGTGTTTTTTCTCATTTTGGAGCCTATTTTGGCCGTAAACTGCTCATCCGAGGTCGGATTTGAGCACTTTGACATTGTAGGCTGGGGTTTTGGGCCATTCCGGATACGATGGCGCTATCCATTTTTCCAAATTCCTCACTCTTTTCCTGCTGTTTCTCTGTGTAAGTTTCTCCTATGAGCGAAGTTTCTACTCTAGTTTGTGATTGTATCTAGCTTATTTTACCTATATTGTGTGAGCTATTTGCCCCATTGGTGTTGGCCCAAGCTCAATTGTATCTAAACATAAGAAAATCTCCTCTTTTCAGCTGAGTTTTTTTGGGTGTGTGTGTGTGGAGTGGGCAAGTGGATAGTCTCTCTCCTCTCACTCCAGAGGTGTGTTCCCCTTCTCGGCCAGGTGTGTTGTCTAAGCCGAGTGGTGCCCCATAGTGTGTGTGTGTGTGTGTATCTTCCCAAGAGTGTGTGTCGGGTCGTTATAGAGGCGTTGTGTGTGTTTTCATCCCGCTCATATTCTTTTGGTGCCCCCACGGAGGATCTTCTTCGAGTACCTTCTGCTTCGAGCTTCAAGCTTTGAGATTGGGGATTACAGGTTACAGGTTACAGGTTGCAGGTTGCAGATTACAGGGTATAGGTTACAGGGACAGGTACAGGTACAAGTGATTCACACAGGTACACGTAGCTGGAGTACAGTGATATACTAGCAGTGATGTCACTTGCAGTTGTTGTGGGTATGCATCACTTGGCGCCTATTTGAGCGCATTGTCTGCTAGATTGTACGTTACTTGTGGAAACTCCCATTGTACGCATTTGTGGAGCCATACTTGGTAGTATTTGGCAGTCCCAGCCATTTATGAGACTTGGTCTGGAAGATAGTCATTTCTGACACTTGACTATACGCGATTTGCATTAGCCTTCGTGTGAGGGTCGATAGCGTGAGGTTTTTATTGAGCTTGGGGATTCTCAAATGTAGAGATCCTTTCGGTGATACAGGTAGCTAGAGCACCCTTTTTGTGACCTCGCCATAGGCTATGTACTAGTGAGTCCTACTTGATGCTCGAGTTCTATTGTTGGCAGTTTATGCATACATATATAGTCTATATTTTGGGTTCCTACTGCTCTACTTCTGGGGAAACTCTGTCAAAATTTTTCCAAGTTATGATGGCTGGTTTCTTGGTCTTTTGAGCCATTTATGTTGTTATGCTGCTGAAATTTTGGCAAAATCAGAGGTTAAGTCAGATGTGCCTTCTTGGGATTTGTATGGTTGGCTTTAATGGATGATCAAAATGGCCTTCAATTCACTCCATTTCATTTAACTCAAAGAATCCAGATAAATGTTCATGTGTCCAGGAAGATTTTTTTCAGCAGCGCATAGTCTTTATGTTCGAGCCAAGAAGATTACGAGAGATCTTGGAATGTCCTTTGCCTGTTGTAATTCCGATGATCAACTATGAAAACTCATTTGATGTGCATGTGTTTGTCCTTATCTAAAGTTGAGCTCCATTGAAGTTTCAGGGGATTGGGTAGTCAAAAGTTTTGGGTGCTTGCACGTGTGTTCAAAGGGGTTCTCAAAGCATTGAAACTTGGGTAGCCATGGTTTTCTCTTATCCGGAGTTTCATGGAAGAAGTGATGAATATGTGGAAGAATTTTTGGAAAAGATGGAGGTTGCCTGCATTCGCAACCAGATTCGTGACACTGCGTAGATGTTACGTCTTCTCCAAATTTGTTTGAAGAGTGATGCACAAGTTTGGCCTAAAGCATTTGAAGAGGAGTTGCGTGTGGCTGATCCACCTGTAAGGTTGAGTTGGGACAATCTACGACATGGGTTGGAAGTGGAGTTTGTGAAGATACAAGATCCTGACAAAGTGTGGCAAGAAGTACAAGCTTTGGTGCAAAAGGAAGGTGAGCAACTAGATGCGTACATACGTAAGTTTTCATTGGCATGGGAGCGAATGTGCAAGGCCTTAGCACCACATGTACCCCCGCCTGACATGATGAAGAAGGACAGGTTCTTGGCTGGTCTTTGGGAGAATATACGTCGGAGAGTGGAGCTAAAGAAGCCTAGGACATATGAAGATGCACTAGAGGTAGCAAGGAACAAAGAGTGGAAGCTGAGGAAAATGAGCCAGTTAGGGGTGGAGTCTTTGCCCATGAGGTCTGAATTTCATCCTATAGAGTCTTTACAAGGTCGCATGTCAGGGGTTCATCACGAACCAGTGGTTCCTATTACTACTCAGGTTATGCCAGCAGTGGTCACTACAACAGTGCAAGATGATGGGCTAAGGCAACACATGAGTCAAATGGTAGATTTGATGAAGAATCTCAGCCTAAACATGCTAGGTCAAGTGGGAAATAATCGAGGTCGAGGGAGGTTTGCAAATCAGTCAGGAGATGAAGAAAGGCCTACGAATGGTGTTAGGCAAAGCAATGGTAGGTTTTGGAGGCAGACGCCCACATGTTATAATTGTGGAGAGTTGGGTCACATCAGCCCGCAATGTCATAAGCCACCAAGGATGGGGGGAGACATGTATCCATTGCCAAATTCCTCACTCTTTTCCTACTGTTTTTCTGTGTAAGTTTCTCCTATGAGCAAAGTTTCTGCTCTAGTTTGTGATTGTATTTGGCTTATTTTACCTATATTGTGTGAGCTATTTGCCCCATTGGTGTTGGCCCAAGCTCAATTGTATCTAAACATCAGAAATTCTCCTCTTTTGAGCTGAGTTTTTTGGGTGTGTGTGTGTGTGTGTGTGTCTGTGTGGAGTGTGCAAGTGGATAGTCTCTCTCCTCTCACTCCAGAGGTGTGTTCCCTGTCTCGGCCAGCTGCGTTGTCTAAGCCGAGTGGTGCCCCATAGTGTGTGTGTGTATCTTCCCAAGAGTGTGTGTCGGGTCGTTATAGAGGCGCTGTGTGTGTTTTCATCCCGCTCACATTCTTTTGGTGCCCCCACGCACTACAAGAGGTCGTGTGCTCTTGTGACGCTGTTAGCGATGGAAATACACTGGGTTTTTATAACCCCCGGCGTCGCTAAAACCGTCGCTAATAGCGTCGCTACGAGAGCGTCGCTACGAGAGCGTCGCTATAGGCGTCGCTATATGCGTCGCTATAAGTTCGCTATAAGCGTCGCTATATAGAGACGCTCATAGCGACGGTTATAGTGACGTTTACACAGAAGTCTATAGCGACGCTCATAGCGACGCTACAGAGCCATAAATAGAGACGGTTATAGCGACGCCCAAGAGAAATTTTTTTTGGTGACAGGGCATTGAATGCCCTGCCACCCATCAACCATATTGTACTTGATTCACTTTTTAAAAAAAGTGCAAGGGTAGATAATAGACCCAAAATAGTCACCCACAAGACGCATTGTTTGCAAAATTGACAAGCGTAAAATTGACAATTGTACACATCATAGGCAAAATGAATTGATTGGCAAATGTAATAATGACAATTGTACAACATCATAGGCATAAAGAATTGATTGGCAAAATGAACTGCGGTGACAAATGTAATAATATACATGGTTCAAAAAGACGTATAAAATCTGTCTCATGATACATAAGCTATGAGCAACCCTAAACTACTGCTATCTAGCTACGGCTAAACTGACGTCGTCTAGTCAGACGTCTCATCGCGTCCAAGCGGCGTATCTGTCAGATTCTGCAAAAAAAGACAATAAAACAGCTTTCAGTAAGTGTAAACATATAACGACATTTATAAAACAATACAAAAAATAGAAAAGAGTAAACCCTAATACTAACCATGCCGCCGCGAGAACTGAGAATGTCCATCAGGGCGTTTAAGCCCTTCCTGCCTGCGTACTCGCGCTCGTACGGTGTGGGATCACATCCTGTCATCGACCACTATCAAAACATACAAAGATTTCATTATGTTAGAATTAAAAAACTCATAAACCCTAAACTATCGAACATAAAGAGCAATGCGAAAACACTTACAAAATCGGCCTCAAATGATGCCCATCCACTGCTCCCCAAGTGGTGCGAGCTCCTTGCCTCTACTCGCGCTCTAGCTGCATCCTTTTGTTGCTTCCACTTGACGGGATTCTCACGCGCTTCTTTCTTCGCATTCTTCCAATCTTCTTTGGCCAGCCAATCTGGCCTGTTCCACCCATGCTTGATTGCTTTTTGCACTTCAGAACGCTTGTGTTTATTCGCGCATTCGAATCTTCATCAGGTCTTCATTGAAGCGCTGATCCCATGTTGGAACGGAAAACTCATCATGAAGTATGATGATGACTCTGTCTTTTAAATCACTTGGTACTTCACTCCATTTGTTTGGTATGTAGTGTCTAAACAGCTGAGAGCAAAGACCACGCATGCGCGAGATCACCTTCTTGCCGTCATCATCCATGATGATGCTGCCGCTGAAGTCAACGGAGTAACGCAAGCCCTCTGGCCGGTGACGCGTGAACCTGGGTGTCCTGGCAGGGGTCTCTAGCGGCGTGTCGATGGGGGTACGGACGTCAGGTGTCTCCACCGGCGTCTGGGCCCCGAAGCGAGGAGTGTCGAGTGGGGTGGCTCCTGGCGGAGTAGGTAGAGAAGTGTAGCTGCTAGGGAACAGTCAGCCGCGCAAAACCTGGCGTAGATGGCGATGATGTGGCTGGTGTGGGGGCGGGTAAAGAAGGGGAGGGTAAAGAGCCTCGTTGAACACGAGGCGGTGTGGAGGCATCGACGGCGGAATCCCCAAAACAACCGCCACCGCCACCACTAGAGCGCCGGTGTCTAGACGAGTGTGAAGATCGTCTCGTCGACACCAAAGCTTCGGAGCGCGCCGAATGCTCGGAAAGAGAGGGAGATGCGGATGGAGTAGGAACGCGTGATGATGCGCCAGAGCGATGACGCTCCACGTACCACTGTCTCTGCTGCGGTGACAAAGAAGAAAGAAACTCCTCATTATCCATACCTGCATTAAACACACGAATATTTAAACTTAATATTGAATGAATAGAGTAGACAATGACGCAAAGACCATTTAATACAATGACGTAATGACGCATATAAATACAATGACGCAATGAATTGAGTGATAGAAGAGGCAAGTCGAAAACTCAGAATTTTCAATCAAAAGATGTGAGCGCGAGTAGAAAAGAGCGTTATACACCATGGAAGGTACTTAGAGAGCCAGAGCTTTTACAACACGGAGCAAAATTGTTCAAATACAATATTTGTGGCTTTAAGAGATCTCTCTCTCATCCTCGCATAACTCAGCATAACTTCCTATATCTATATAGAGCTCTCCATTTAAACACATATCCTCTGTTTCATTTTGTAGCTCCTCTGCATGCACCCCATATAGAGTAGTAGCATCTTGATGCTCGTCTCGCACCACCGTAGCGGCTTCTGATTGAGCATCTTCTCTGATCTCCTCCATTGATGCCGTTGTGATTGGCACATGGTAGCCTTCATACGTCCTTGCACTACGAGGGGCTACCTCTATGACGTACGACCAGTTTGATGTAGACTTTGTAGGATGAAATATTACCTACCAGAGCCACATAACTTACATGAGAGCTTTCAAGCACATAACTTGTAAAAGGGAGATGTTA
This sequence comes from Adiantum capillus-veneris, assembly GCF_014529385.1. Taxonomy (NCBI): domain Eukaryota; kingdom Viridiplantae; phylum Streptophyta; class Polypodiopsida; order Polypodiales; family Pteridaceae; genus Adiantum; species Adiantum capillus-veneris. The sequence goes on along the minus strand of NC_140950.1, from coordinate 79,159,545 downwards.
ACTATTTACATACTTACTTGTTCACAATGCTCGGGTAGTACGAAAGTGTCTCTTAGGTCAGTTCATTTCTTAGTAGAATCCACCTCAAGAAAACCAGACTCTCCTCTACGCACAGTAGCATTGCGACCCTCCCTGATTATCTTGAACCATTGCACGTCGAACAAGTCGACAAAAAATCCTCTGTAATCGATCCTCAAAATCTCTTGTAGCGTGCCGAAGTAAGTGAGTTCCGCCACCACAGGATCTGCATCAGAGGAACGTCGTCGACTAGGCTGTTCAAATTTTTCCATGATTCCACAATCTTGAGTAAAACGCTTTTTGTCGATCCGTTCCACCCTAAAATGTCGACCTTTACACCATGCTGCTGTGTATGACTTATACTACAACGAACAAAGATTATGAGTGGCCGTTCAAACGTTTAGAAATAAAGTCACTAGCTAGTCGTACATTGCAAACTTACCTTGGTCGCGCAACCCCGAGAGTACTCCCACTCTTCCTCAGTCACTTCGTCACCGCATTGTTGTGCGCTTTTCAATTGGTTGTGCAACCATCTTAAGCTCATGAATGTTGGTAGGCTCTCCAGACCCGTCGGATAGTGCATCGGTGGTCGTCTTCCCCGTCTCCACTCGATTCGTGTCCTCTGTCGCTCTTGCTTTACATCCTCATATTGTGAAATCCACTTTTGCATCACTAGATTGTGAAGCATGCAAAATCGGTTGATTTTAGCCTCTAGATCTTCCGTCATCTTCTTCTCAACACCAAGATTGCACATGACAATCCCAGATATGCGCTCATCATCTATGGTTCGCCATAGCGTGTCCCGGGCTTGATCAAATCCATCTAGCCACTCTCCAATGTCAGAGGCTACATCTTGTGGCCTCACATATGCTACTTGACCAAAGCGCCTGCAAACACGTCTATTGGGTTGCAAGATTGCTGCTTTTTGGCCAGCGTCAGAGTCCGACGAGTTATAATTGGCAACAACTCGACCAATAATAGATGGATCGAACTTGTCAAATTCGCGAACATGCTGCAAAGAAACACGTCTTGTCCATCGCACAGCATGCTTGCATTGATTACAAGGACATAAGACCCTTGTTGAGAGATAGGTGTTTCGGTTGGACGGTCCCACATCCTCGTCACTACTCATAATGAGGATAAAAATCTTATAACCTGGACAACAAATTTAATATTCTATTGGCATTCTTCGTCTTATCTCTCTCTCTCTCTCTCTCTCTCTCTCTCTCTCTCTCTCTCTCTCTCTCTCTCTCTCTCTCTCTCTCTCTCTCTCTCTACATCACATTCTCTAGTCATGTCCAATCCCCCCACACCTCGGTCTAGAGGTGCACGGAGATCAGAACCACCGGGTTATAATCTCATCTTTATTGGTCAATACCTATATTTGTGGGTACAAGAAATCTACAGACCCACGTCTACATGATACTGCATGTAGTGGACAAAACCCCTTTGCCTCTTCTCTAGCTGTAGCACTTCACAGCATCTTAACATCTTTTCACAGTAGATCTTTTCACTGTTCGTCTAATTCTAAACCCTAAACCGTAAGTAATTCTTACGTGGACTCGATCTAACGTAAATAAGCGTAAATCTAACTAAAAATAAACCTAAATCTAATTTAACGTAAGTCTACATCTAACCTAATCTTTAACGTCTTTTGGGATAGTTTCCTACGACGTTAAAACTCTCTTCTTCTTGTGTGTGTGTGTGTGTGTGGGTAAACCTAAATAAACATAAGTCTAATCTAATATAACATAAATCTAAATCTAACGTAAATTATGTTATATTAAAAACAAAGAACTAAACTAACAGCGATTATAAGAACCTTAAAACTGATTTAACACATAATTTACATAACTCGGCAAGAGTTGGCATTCTCATCACTAAAGATGTGAGAGTTAACTTCCTGCGGTGACGCTGCCTCATCTCCATCCACATCTGACGACAGTAATTGGCCCTTTGGACCGTTCTTGCTCTTGTTACTAACTTTGAAGTTGCTGTTGAATGACTAGAGGTTGTCTAGATGGTCATTGTCGGGGATGTAGTGACTCTTGCCGCCCTGAAGATCCACCTTCCTCCCTATCTTCTGAAGACATTTCACCAGTACTTTTGGATCGACGGAGCCCACCATGAGTGAAGGCAGCAATACCCTATATTCCATTGAGGGCTTTCTTCACCCGCTTCATGCAGGCATCGCAGTCTATGGAGACCTAAATCTAATCTAATATAACGTAAATCTAAATCTAGCGTAAATAAACGTAAATCTAACTAAAAATAAACCTAAATCTAATCTAATTTAACTTAAATAAACCTAAATCTAATTTAACGTAAGTCTACATCTAACCTAATCTTTAACGTCTTTTAGAATAGTTTCCTACGACATTATAACTCTCTTCTTCTTGTGTGTGTGCGTGTGTGTGGATGTGTGTGCCAATAAAAAGAGATAAATGGTATAACCTTTCTATCACCCATGCCAAGTATGATAGATTGGTTATGCCATTTTCCTCTTGAATAATAGGTCTTGAGTTCAACTCCTCGTCGGCTAGATCTTTAGGTCTTTTTATTTTAATTAGTTTCCTACGACGTTAAATTAGTTTCTCTCTCTTTGTCTCTCAATGTGTGCGTTTTTTTGTTTATGCATGTTTTCTCTCTCTTTTCCTCTCTCAATGTGTGCGTTTTTTGTTTATGCATGTTCTCTCTCTCTTTTCCTCTCTCAATGTGTGCGTTTTCTGTTTATGCATGCTCTCTCTCTCTTTTCCTCTCTCAATGTGTGTGTGCATTCTTTGTTTATGTATGTGTGTGTGCGTTTTTGTTTATGTTTGTACTCTCTCTCTCTCTCTCTCTCTCTCTCAAAAACACTATGTGTGTGTGTGTGTGTGTGTGAGAGAGAGAGAAAGAGAGAGGGAGAGAGAAAGAGGGGAAGGGAACATGAGAGTGAGGAGAGGGAAGAAGCATACCTGGCTCTCCTTCCTCTCCTCGTGTGTGTGTGTGTGTGTGTGTGTGTGTGTGTGTGTGTGTGTGTGGATAAGAAAGAGAGAGAGAGAGAGAGAGAGAGAGAGAGAGAGAGAGAGGCAAAGCGTTACCTGCTCCTTGCTTGAGGGCGCCGAAAAACTCAGATCTGAGATCTGAGTTTTTGGGCGCTCTCTGTTATTTTTTTTAGCCCAACCGGCGTCGCTATGAGCGTCGCAAATTTACAAGAGCCGGAGTCGCTATGAGCGTCGCTATGAGCGTCGCAAATTCACTTGTAAATTTGCGACGCTCATAGTGACGCCGGGAAAAAAAAAATTGAGCGTCGCTAATATGAATAGCCTCTTGTAGTGACGAAGGATCTTCTTCGAGTACCTTCTACTTCGAGCTTCAAGCTTTAAGATTGGGGATTACAGGTTACAGGTTGCAGGTTGTAGATTACAGGTTATAGGTTACAGGGACAGGTACAGGTACAAGTGATTCACACAGGTACACGTAGCTGGAGTACAGTGATATACTAGCAGTGATGTCACTTGCAGTTGTTGTGGGCATGCATCACTTGGCGCCTATTTGAGTGCATTGTCTGTTGGATTGTACGTTACTTGTGGAAACTGCCATTGTACGCATTTGTGGAGCCATACTTGGTTGTATTTGGTAGTCCCAGCCATTTATGAGACTTGGTCTGGAAGATAGTCATTTCTGAGACTTCATTATACGCGATTTGCATTAGCCTTCGTGTGAGGGTCGATAGCGTGAGGTTTTTATTGAGCTGGGGGATTCTCAAATGTAGAGATCCTTTCGGTGATACAGGTAGGTGGAGCACCCTTTTTGTGACCTCGCCATAGGCTATGTACTAGTGAGTCCTACTTGATGCTCGAGTTCTATTGTTGGCAGTTTATGCATACATATATAGTCTATATTTTGGGTTCCTACTGCTCTACTTCTGGGGAAACTCTGTCAAAATTTTTCCAAGTTATGATGGCTGGTTTCTTGGTCTTTTGAGCCATTTATGCTGTTATGCAAATGAAATTTTGGCAAAATCAGAGGTTAAGTCAGGTGTGCCTTCTTGGGAGTTTCATGGTTGGCTTTAATGGATGATCAAAATGGCCTTCAATTCACTCCATTTCATTTAACTCAAAGAATCCAGATAAATGTTCATGTGTCCAGGAAGATTTTTTTCCAGCAGTGCATAGTCTTTATGTTCCGGCCAAGAAGATTACGAGAGATCTTGGAATGTCCTTTGCCTGTTGTAATTCCGATGATCAACTATGAAAACTCATTTGATGTGCATGTGTTTGTCCTTATCTAAAGTTGAGCTCCATTGAAGTTTCAGGGGATTGGGTAGTCAAAAGTTTTGGGTTCTTGCACGTGTGTTCAAAGGGGTTCTCAAAGCATTGAAACTTGGGTAGCCATGGTTTTCGCTTATCCGAAGTTTCATGGAAGAAGTGATGAAGATGTGGAAGAATTTTTGGAAAAGATGGAGGTTGCCTGCATTAGCAACCAGATTCATGACCCTGTGTAGATGTTACCTCTTCTCCAAATTTGTTTGAAGAGTGATGCACGAGTGAAGAGTGATGTTACGTCTTCTCCAAATTTGTTTGAAGAGTGATGCACGAGTTTGGCCTAAAGCATTTGAAGAGGAGTTGCGTGTGGCTGATCCACCTGTAAGGTTGAGTTGGGACAATCTACGACATGGGTTGGAAGTGGAGTTTTTGAAGATAGAAGATCCTGACAAAGTGTGGCAAGAAGTACAGGCTTTGGTGCAAAAGGAAGGTGAGCCACTAGATGCGTACATATGTAATTTTTCATTGGCATGGGAGTGAATGTGCAAGGCCTTATCACCACAGGTACCCTCGCCTGACATGATGAAGAAGGACAGGTTCTTGGCTGGTCTTTGGGAGAATATACGTCGGAGAGTGGAGCTAAAGAAGCCTAGGACATATGAAGATGCACTAGAGGTAGCAAGGAACAAAGAGTGGAAGCTGAGGAAAATGAGCCAGTTAGGGGTGGAGTCTTTGCCCATGAGGTATGAATTTCATCCTATAGAGTCTTTACAAGGTCGCATGTCAGGGGTTCATCACGAACCAGTGGTTCCTATTACTACTCAGGTTATGCCAGCAGTGGTCACTACAACAGTGCAAGATGATGGGCTAAGGCAAGACATGAGTCAAATGGTAGATTTGATGAAGAATCTCAGCCTAAACATGCTAGGTCAAGTGGAAAATAATCGAGGTCGAGGGAGGTTTGCAAATCAGCCAGGACGTGAAGAAAGGCCTAGGAATGGTGTTGGACAAAGCAATGGTAGGTTTTGGAGGCAGACGCCCACATATTATAATTGTGGAGAGTTTGGTCACATCAGCCCGCAATGTGATAAGCCACCAAGGATGGGGGGAGACATGTATCCATTGCCAAGACAGGTGCTAACTAGGTCAAATGATTATGGCATCGAAATTAAGGGAGACGAAGGAACCAGTGGACTGACCCAGGAGGAAAAGGGAAAGAAAAAAGTGCTAAGTGTAGTCACCTTGGAGAAGGCATCAAAGCTAGACGATACATTAGTGATGCCTATTGGGAAGAGGACCACAGAGGATAAGGAAGGAAGAAGTGCCCCAGGTCCTAGTAAGAAGAAAGGAAAGAGCCATGAAGGCGAGGATGTCAAGGCCAAGAGGAAAAGGAGAGCTCATCGAAAGTTTCATGTTTCAGATTTTCCACTAGGGGATGGGCAATTAAGCTATGACTTGAAGGAGGATCTGACGAGAAGGAAGGCAGATGTTACTTTTGGGCAGCCTATAGAGATGGTGCCTAAGCTAAAGCAATAGTGGAAGAGGATGGTTAACCCAATGGAGAAAGAGCCAGAGAGAGATTCAGTAAAGGTGTTGGCAATGGATGAGCTACCAGACATTTGTCCAATAGTAGATGTGTGGCATAAAAGGAAAAATCTGGGACAAGGTTATGTGGATGGCGGAGCCCAAATATGTGTCATAACACACTCATGCGTTGAGAAGATGGGTCTCACAGTGGCTGGGGTGTCAGGTTTTCGGATCAGATCGGCAAACCATCAAAAAGTAAAATGCTTAGGTGTTGTAAAGAGCTTAGAAGTGGAGACATATGATGCAAAGGCAGTGGTTGATTTTCATGTGATGCCAGCAGGGTTAGGAGCATATCCTATTATACTGGGCAGACCATGGTTACGTGCAGTGGGAGCATGTTCAAGATTGGCAACATGGTACGATTAGCCTCTATGAAAAGACAGGTACCATGAAGCTTTATAATATGGACACAAGGAAATGATTAGAGGAGCTTTATGAAGATGAGGATGAGTCTAGTGATGAAGAATCTTCCACGGTGACAGATGAGGACAGTGATAGCACTACCAGCAGTGATGAGGATGCTGATGTTGCATTTCTTTTGATGGACAAAGAAATCCAAGAGATTGGTTTAGTTGCATTTGCGAATGAGGTTGAAGATGAAAGTGAAGGGCCTTATGAAGTGATTGAAGGGCTAATGCAAACCAACGTTGAGTTGTCAAAGAAGCAGGAATTGATGACACAAATGATCAGTGGAGACCTCTCAACTATGGAGAAGGATATATATTTGCACATGCTGGCTAGTTTTTCTGATTTTTTCATTACTTCATATGAAGAGATCAGAGGGTTCAAGGGCGAAGAGATGCATATAGAGCTGAAAGAAGGTGCTAAGCCAGTGCCGCAAAGGCTAAGAAGGATGGGTCAAGAGCAAATGGAAGCCTTGCGAGAAGAGGTGGACAAGTTGTTGAAGGTAGGGTTCATAGTCCCTGTGGAGACCATCGAATGGGTGAGTCCAGTACTAGTCAGTCCAAAGAAGGATGGGAAGTGGAGGATTTGTGTAGATTTTAAACCCTTAAATGCAGCCACTAAGAAGAACCCATATCCTCTTCCATTCATTGATCAGATCTTGGATTCAGTGGCAGGTTATGAGAGGTACAGTGTGTGTGATGGTTTTTCAGGCTATTTTCAATTGAAGATTGCTCTTGAAGACCGCACAAAGACAAATTTCATTACGCCATGGGGTTGCTATTGCTACATAGTGCTGCCATTTGGGTTGTCAAATGGACCATCTTTCTATCAAGAGAGAGAAAATTGGGTGTTGGAACCATTCATTGGTAGTTGTGTTAAACCTTTTATGGATGACTTCTGTGTTTATAGCAGTAGGGCTGAACACCATGAGAAGCTGCAGATGGTATTGACTCGATATGATGAATGTGGAGGACAACTAAATCCAAAGAAATGTCATCTAGCACAGCCAACGGTGAAGTTATTGCGCCATATGGTGTCCGAAAATGGCATTGAGGTTGATCCAGATAAGGTTAAGTCTATTATTCTTCTTCCATCATCGACGAGTACGAAGCAATTGGCAACTTTTATACACAAAGTGAAGTACATGGCACGGTTTATTCCATTGTCTTCGTAGCTTCTTTATCCATTACAGTAAGTGGCAAAGCATGATCCATTGCAATGGGATGACAAGTGTGAAGAAGTGTTTCAAGAGGTGAAAGAGGTGTTAGGGGGGTTGTCAGCCATGCAGGCTCCTGATTGGGAGAAAGTGTGTTATGTAAATCCATCAGTAGGGGATGATGCCATTGGAGCCATGCTATTGCAAAAGGGGAAGGGCAGCCATTATATGAGGCCAGTGTATTGTGCAAGTCGAGTGAAGTTGGTAGCGGAGAGAAAGTTCTCGGAAGTAGAGCTAGTGATGGCCAGTGTAATATTTGCTTGTCGAAGATTTCGTCATTACTTGCTACCACGGCCTTTTGTTTTCTTGACGAGTTATGCCTTTTTGCCACAATTAATTAATGGTACTAACATGTCAAATGTGGTGAAGAAATGGGTAATTGAGCTGCAAGAGTTTGAGTTCTCTTTTCTAGTGGAAGATAGTACAAGGGCTACCCTAGCTGATTTGTTGACCTACAAGGAGAATCCCCTTATTGTTAAGGAAGAGGTGGTGAGAAAGGTAGTTGAAGAAGTGCCACAGATCAGCAATGCACATGTGTTGTTCTTTGATGGTTCATACAGAAAGAGCCATGGTGCAGCTTCAGGGGGTATAGCACTTTATGATCTAGAGGGGAAGATAGTATGCAAGAGAGGGTTCAAATTGGGTGCTCATAGTAACAATGAGACTGAATATGCTACTCTGGAAGCTGGATTACACATTTCTTTGAAGCATGGGGTTAGAAGGTTGAGCATAAAAGGTGATGCCTTGTTAGTTGTGAAGCAAGTGCTGGGTGTGTGGAAGAGCAAGAACACCGCATTGAAGGAATGTATCTCAGAATTAAAGGTCTGTTAAAAAAGTTTGAAGCATGGAGCATCAGACATATTGAACGTGCTCTAAATGGAGAGGCACATGAAGCAGCTCAAGGCATGATTGGGGAGCTATTTGTGTTGAGGACCACTTTACCTCTTTATCATGGCCGGGAAAGTTTGGCTCAAGAAGAGGAGTTTTTGCTAACAAGAATCATTCCAAAGTAGATTCAGAAGTCTAAAAAGTATGGCTTTTTGCGTAGAGCATACAGGTACAAATTGATTGGTGATGTCTTATACATGAAAGGGGCTGATCTCGTGTTGAGACGTGTACCTTGGCGGGAGGAGCTTTACAGAGTGTTGGAAGAGAATCATGAAGGCACATGTGGTGGCCATTTTTCTCTAAAGATCACCTTGCATAAGATTTTGCAAGAGGGGTATGTATGGCCTAGTTTGCACAAGGATGTTCACCATTGATGTAGGTCTTGCAATAGGTGTCAAGCATTTGGGAAGAGAGTGTTGAAGCCAGAGCTACGAAAAACCATTATGCCGTTTGATGTGTTTGAAAAGTGGGGGATTGATGCAATAGGCCCGTTACCTATCACAAGCAGGGGCAAAAGCTATATCTTGACGGCAGTGGACTATCTCTCTAGATGGGCAGAGGCTATAGCAGTAAAACAGATCACTGCAAAGGATGTGGCAAAATTTGTGTATGATGAAATATGTTGCAAGTTTGGGGTGCCATTAGAGCTACTTTCAGATAAGGGGCCAGGATTTGGAGATAAACTGCTAGACTTCTTATGCACAAAGATGAAGATTAGGCACCAGCATACCACTCCTTATTACCCGCAGTGTAATGGATTAAATCAAAGATTCAATGGTGAGTTGGTACAAATTCTTTCTAAAGTGACAGAGCCCCAAGGAAAGAATTGGGATTTGGAAAAGCAGGTACAGGGTTTACTCCATTTCATTTGGTGTATGGAAAAGAAGCACTATTGCCTGTGGAAGTAGAGTTGCCTGTGGTCAAGATGTTAGAGAATTTTCTTGGGCCGCCTAGTGATGCATTCAAAGAGAGTCTCTTGCAGTTACAAGAGGTCCAGTTGGATAGGATGAGCGCATTGGAGCATTATGGGTAGATGCAGGATAAGGCTTTGGCAAAGATAAATGAAAAGGACAAAAGTAAGGGTATCAAGAAACATGACTTGGTTTTGTGCTGCAACAGTAAGCTGGATAACACCTTCCAAAAGAAGTTTCAAATTAAGTGGGAAGGCCCTTTCAAGGTAGTGGAGTGTTTCCCGAATGGTACATATGAGTTGGCTAACCTCGATGGGTTTCTACATAAGTCAAGGGTAAATGGATTGCGTCTTAAATTGTATCATGCCAGGTTGATGATGGTCGAGCAGGATGAGCTGTATGTAGATCAAGGAGTATTGGTGAGGGATGAGGAGACCTGTGATGCGGCGAGTCTCATATCTCTCTTTGCTGCTGCTGATCATGAATGATCTAGCAGGCTAGGGGATGGGCAACTTATGTCAGAAGTTTTTTGGAGCAAGGGATTGCGCATATGTACATATACATGCATGGTGCATCGAATAAAGGATTGCCCAATTTCCATAGCCAGGTGGTTACGTGGGGCCCACATGTGTACAGGTAGGACAGGATGTACATAGTGCATCGATTTTCACTATTACTAGTACCACTGTGTTTTTTCTACAATAAGCAGGAGTTGGTAGCACGTAAAACTTCTCGAGCAAGCTATCCGCGGGCCGATGACATGAGGTAAGCAGGTGCGTCAGATAACATCTAGTGGTGTTAGGAGGGCGAATGGGGTCAATACTTGCACGCGGAGAAGTACAGACACAACGTGGGTGTTTTCTTGTGATACTTATGCAGAAAGGTCATCATGAGGACCACTTTTTGGGGCCACTTCACATGGTGGCGGGATGCATTATTGAAAAAAGTTGAGTGCCAGGTGTGCGGATGATGTAAAAAGGTGACAGCTATGCACTGTTAGGTCAGTTTTTGGCCTGTTCCGGGTCCGTTTGAGGTCATCTAAAAGGCCAAGGGTGCCCAACTAATAAATCTAAGTGTGGGAACTGAACAAACAGAGAGAAGACAAGAAAAAACGTGGAGAAGAGAGGAGGAACAGCCGTAGGTGTGTTTTTTCTCATTTTGGAGCCTATTTTGGCCGTAAACTGCTCATCCGAGGTCGGATTTGAGCACTTTGACATTGTAGGCTGGGGTTTTGGGCCATTCCGGATGCGATGGCGCTGTCCATTTTTCCAAATTCCTCACTCTTTTCCTGCTATTTTTCTGTGTAAGTTTCTCCTATGAGCGAAGTTTCTGCTCTAGTTTGTGATTGTATCTGGCTTATTTTACCTATATTGTGTGAGCTATTTTCCCCATTGGTGTTGGCCTAAGATCAATTGTATCTAAACATCAAAAATTCTCCTCTTTTGAGCTGAGTTTTTGTGTGTGTATGTGTGTGTGTGTGTGTGTGTGTGTGTGTGTGTGTGTGTGTGTGTGTGTGTGTGTGTGTGTGTGTGTGTGTGTGTGTGTGTGTGGAGTGGAGTGGGCAAGTGGATAGTCTCTCTCCTCTCACTCCAGAGGTGTGTTCCCTGTCTCGGCCAGGTGTGTTGTCTAAGCTGAGTGGTGCACCATAGTGTGTGTGTGTATCTTCCCAAGAGTGTGTGTCGGGTCGTTATAGAGGCGTTGTGTGTGTTTTCATCCCGCTCACATTCTTTTGGTGCCCCCACGGAGGATCTTCTTCGAGTACCTTCTGCTTCGAGCTTCAAGCTTTGAGATTGGGGATTACAGGTTACAGGTTACAGGTCGCAGGTTGCAGATTAGAGGTTATAGGTTACAGGGACAGGTACAGGTACAAGTTATTCACACAGGTACACGTAGCTGGAGTACAGTGATATACTAGCAGTGATGTCACTTGCAGTTGTTGTGGGCATGCATCACTTGGCGCCTATTTGAGTGCATTGTCTGTTGGATTGTACGTTACTTGTGGAAACTGCCATTGTACGCATTTGTGGAGCCATACTTGGTTGTATTTGGTAGTCCCAGCCATTTATGAGACTTGGTCTGGAAGATAGTCATTTCTGAGACTTCATTATACGCGATTTGCATTAGCCTTCGTGTGAGGGTCGATAGCGTGAGGTTTTTATTGAGCTGGGGGATTCTCAAATGTAGAGATCCTTTCGGTGATACAGGTAGGTGGAGCACCCTTTTTGTGACCTCGCCATAGGCTATGTACTAGTGAGTCCTACTTGATGCTCGAGTTCTATTGTTGGCAGTTTATGCATACATATATAGTCTATATTTTGGGTTCCTACTGCTCTACTTCTGGGGAAACTCTGTCAAAATTTTTCCAAGTTATGATGGCTGGTTTCTTGGTCTTTTGAGCCATTTATGTTGTTATGCTGCTGAAATTTTGGCAAAATCAGAGGTTAAGTCAGGTGTGCCTTCTTGGGAGTTTCATGGTTCGCTTTAATGGATGATCAAAATGGCCCTCAATTCACCCCATTTCATTTAACTCAAAGAATCCAGATAAATGTTCATGTGTCCAGGAAGATTTTTTTCCAAGAAGATTACGAGAGATCTTGGAATGTCCTTTGCCTGTTGTAATTCCGATGATCAACTATGAAAACTTATTTGATGTGCATGTGTTTGTCCTTATCTAAAGTTGAGCTCCATTGAAGTTTCTAGAGATTGGATAGTCAAAACTTTTGGGTTCTTGCACGTGTGTTCAAAGGGGTTCTCAAAGCATTGAAACTTGGGTAGCCATGGTTTTCTCTTATCCGGAGTTTCATGGAAGAAGTGATGAAGATGTGGAAGAATTTTTGGAAAAGATGGAGGTTGCCTACATTAGCAACCAGATTCATGACCCTGCGTAGATGTTACGTCTTCTCCAAATTTTCTAACTAGGTCAAATGATTATGGCATCGAAATTAAGGGAGACGAAGGAACCAGTGGACTGACCTAGGAGGAAAAGGGCAAGACAAAAGTGCTAAGTGTAGTCACCTTGGAGAAGGCATCAAAGCTTGTTGGGGTGTCAGGTTTTCGGATCGGATCGGCAAACCATCAAAAAGTAAAATGCTTAGGTGTTGTAAAGAGCTTAGAAGTGGAGACATATGATGCAAAGGCAGTGGTTGATTTTCATGTGATGCCAGCAGGGTTGGGAGCATATCCTATTATACTGGGAAGACCATGGTTACGTGCAGTGGGAGCATGTTCAAGATTGGCGACATGGTACGATTAGCCTCTATGGAAAGACAGGTACCAAGAAGCTTTATAATATGGACACAAGGAAACGATTAGAGGAGCTTTCTGAAGATGAGGATGACTCTAGTGATGAAGACTCTTCCACGGTGACAGATGAGGATAGTGATAGCACTACCAGCAAGGATGAGGATGCTGATGTTGCATTTCTTTTGATGGACAAAGAAATCCAGGAGATTGGTTTAGTTGCATTTGCGAATGAGGTTGATGATGAAAGTGAAGGGCCTTATGAAGTGATTGAAGGGCTGATGCAAACCAAGGTTGATTTGTCAAAGAAGCAGGAATTGATGACACAAATGATCAATGGAGACCTCTCAACTATGGAGAAGGATATATATTTGCACATGCTGGCTAGTTTTCCTGATTTCTTCATTACTTCATATGAAGAGATCAGAGGGTTCAAGGGTGAAGAGATGCATATAGAGTTGAAAGAAGGTGCTAAGCCAGTGCGGAAAAGGCTAAGAAGGATGGGTCAAGAGCAAATGGAAGCCTTGCGAGAAGAGGTGGATAAGTTGTTGAAGGCAGGGTTCATAGTCCCTGTGGAGACCACAAAATGGGTGAGTCCAGTAGCAGTCAGTCCAAAGAAGGATGGGAAGTGGAGGATTTGTGTAGATTTTAAACCCTTAAATGCAGCCACTAAGAAGAACCCATATCCTCTTCCATTCATTGATCAGATCTTGGATTCAGTGGCAGGTTATGAGAGGTACAGTGTGTGTGATGGTTTTTCAGGCTATTTTCAATTGAAGATTGCTCTTAAAGACCGCACAAAGACAACTTTCATTACGCCATGGGGCTGCTATTGCTACACAGTGCTGCCGTTTGGGTTGTCAAATAGACCATCTTTCTATCAAGAGAGAGCAAATTGGGTGTCGGAACCATTCATTGGTAGTTGTGTTAAAGCTTTTATGGATGACTTCTGTGTTTATAGCAGTAGGGCTGAACACCATGAGAAGCTGCAGATGGTATTGACTTGATATGATGAATGTGGAGGACAACTAAATGCAAAGAAATGTCATCTAGCACAGCCAAGGGTGAAGTTATTGCGCCATATGGTGTCAGAAAATGGCATTGAGGTTGATCCAGATAAGGTTAAGTCTATTATTCTTCTTCCATCACCTACGAGTACAAAGCAATTGGAAACTTTTATACACAAAGTGAAGTACATGGCACGGTTTATTCCATTGTCTTCACAGCTTCTTTATCCATTATAGCAAGTGGCAAAGCATGATCCATTGCAATGGGATAACAAGTGTGAAGAAGTGTTTCAAGAGGTGAAAGAGGTGTTAGGGGGGTTGTCAGCCATGCAGGCTCCTGATTGGGAGAAAGTGTTTTATGTAAATCTATCAGTAGGGGATGATGCCATTGGAGCCATGCTATTGCAAAAGGGGAAGGGCAGTCATTATATGAGGCCAGTGTATTGTGCAAGTCGAGTGAAGTTGGTAGCGGAGAGAAAGTTCTCGGAAGTAGAGCTAGTGATGGCCAGTGTAATATTTGCTTGTCGAAGATTTCGTCATTACTTGCTACCACGGCCTTTTGTTTTCTTGACGAGTTATGCCGTTTTGCCACAGTTAATTAATGGTACTAACATGTCAAATGTGGTGAAGAAATGGGTAATTGAGCTGCAAGAGTTTGAGTTCTCTTTTCTAGTGGAAGATAGTACAAGGGCTACCCTAGCTGATTTGTTGACCTACAAGGAGAATACCCTTATTGTTAAGGAAGAGGTGGTGAGAAAGGTAGTTGAAGAAGTGCCACAGATCAGCAATGCACATGTGTTGTTCTTTGATGGTTCATACAGAAAGAGCCATGATGCAGCTTCAGGGGGTATAGCACTTTATGATCCAGAGGGGAAGCTAGTATGCAAGCTAGTGTTGTTCTCTCTCTCCTTTTCCTTAAAACTCTACTTTCACCTTATTCACCATCAATAATGATCTCTTTTGAGCCCACATCCATGACTCAAGCAGACAAAGAAGGCCTGCAATGTTTTGATATTCAAAAAAATCATAATCCTGATTTGTTAGCTTGTAAATTAGGATTTCTAATAATCTTAATGAGGGGTCTCCACCCTATAAATAGGCCCCTCTCCTTCTTGTAAAACAACCTCCAACATCTCACATAGCACCCCAACACTCTATGCGTGAGGAGAGACTTAGGTGTAGCAACCACTTGTGAGCTTCACTCTTGGTGTGAGAGAAGCCTTCAAGCTACACATTGCAAGTGAGAGAGCGTGAGTTCCGCAAATCTCAAAACCACTATTGTATATGCTCCTTCATCATCAATAAATTGAGGTTTGGTGCATCAAAGGCGTGATTCGACGTTCAAATCTTCGTCCTTCCATTTGTGCAATACGGTTTGGTGAATTCAAGGTGACTTGTGTATTTTGAGTTTTTATCGGTTGATCTTGATTTTAGGGAGTGTTTTAGTGTGTTTTTCATTGCCAATTTTGTGTCCATTGTAAGAGGGTATTGTGGTGAGAGGTCTCCCACACCCTAAGACAGTGTGTGTGTGTGTTTTGGCAATGATTAGCAATCACTAAGCATTGAGTGAGTTTTTGTACAAGCTCTACGATAGCATCATAACAAACCATCTCCATTTGCAAGTCACAAATAAGGTATTGCGCAAGATCCTTTTCTCTCTCTCTTCCCTTTGCTCTAGCTCTCTCTGGTCCATTTTGTGTGTGTCTTGGTGTGAGGTTGCTTGTGTGTGTTTTGTGGTGCATCTTCTTGGTTGTACCAAAATCTCTCTTCCGTCCTAGTTCGCATACCATAACTAGGTGGTGCCCCTATCTTGTTTGGGTTTGGTTGTGGGTTTGCTATTTTGTGGTGCTTGTGGTTGCCCCAGCCCCAGTTGAGCAGCACGGGAGCCTTGAGGGGTGTTTAGAGGTCGCCTCTCTTGTTGCCTGCCCCAGACCGCCTCAGTAATATTTGAGTATCAACTTTGTATATATGTACACATATTACATGTATCTCATGTTAAGAAGATTGTATAATATATACATGGTTTTAATCTTTATTGGATTTATTTGTGTGTTGAAGTGTTATAAATTGTCTCCAAAGACATTATGTCAGTGTGTTTCTCTAATAGTAATATGTTTTCCATCTTGTGCTCTTTGATTTTGTGATATTAATAGATTATTTATAACTCAAAGACAAAGTGAAGTATCTTGGAGATGGTATATGTTTATTGAAGCTAAAGACGATCCAAAGAATTCTTTGAAGTATTTGAAGAGCTAATCAGATCCTTTCATTGAGCCTTTCTGATATTACTGTAGAGTTAATCAAATCATTTTATTGATCTTTTGAGGCTATTGTTGTATCTAACATGAGTGACGTAACTTCTTATAATCTATTTCTGTAAATTGAACAATATATTAATATAATGGTGGGTATATATAGGGCTATTTTTTTCTTGAATCCCCAATGATTTTTTCATCCACAGTTAGGGATCCTTGTTACTGCAAGACTGTTGAGCTTGTATGTGAGGCTACTCTAACTATAGCCTTGGGTCCCCTCTATATATATATACCATCTTGTCTGTTTATTCTATATACGTTGGGGTTGCACTCTCTGTGCATCCTCTCTCTATATCTTCTCAACATAAAATAGAGAATCCACATTCATCCTTATAAGATAAAGGTAGTTGTAGATTGGTTAACACCAAAAACTTGGAGATATGTGAGGAGTCTAATGGGGTTAACACAGTATGAACAAGTGCATATTAAGAATTTCTGTAAGATTGTGAGTCATCTAACCAAGCTAATGACGTAAAAACAACACGCTCTGCAAGTATCAAATCCTGCGCAAGCATAGGATATGTAATGAGCATGTGCACAAGTACGGAGAGTTTGCTACAGAAACCGTACAGAATCTGCGATACGACTCCTACGGAACGGGTATTGATTTCCGCGACATAGCACCTACATCTGAGAGAGAGAGAGAAAAAAGATTATGCGTGAAGGTCCGACAAATATAGAGCCACGGATGGAAGCAGAAAAGGGCTTACAAACAAAAGACGATGGCATGGAGAAGATGATGGATGCCTTCTTCCAGACAAGTGAGGAGAACGCGAACAAAGCAGCACCAGAAGTCGTGTGCCTATCTCCTGAAGACATGTTGAGGAAGTTGGCACGTCAACCAATCTATGAAGGCGCCAAAATATTTGTGCTTTGTACTTGTCTGGCGTTTTTGAATCTTCAGTCAGTGTACGGGTGTTCAGATGCAAGCGTCACTGCTTTGTTTAGGTACGTAATTTACAAAAGAGATTTTCCGATTGCAACGGTCATGTGCTCGGAGAGCTTTTTAATTAATTAATGTGGCTTAAATACGTTACTGCAGGAGCAACTTCTCTCGGCTGGCAATGAAATGCCCCCCTCCAGGCCAGGCGCAAAGCAACTTCTGACCTTAGTTGGCTTGGACTACACCAAGATTCATGCATGTCCAAATGATTGCATTCTTTTTCGCAATGAATTTGCAAATTGTCAGTTGTGTCCTAAGTGCGGAGCAATGCGCTAAGTTGGCGAGACAGTGCCAGCTAAAGTGTTGCGGCATTTCCCTATTATTCCTAGGATAAAAAGCATGTTTCGTTGTGGTTCCATTTCAAAGTTGATGCGGTGGCATTCTACGAATAGATCCACTGACGCAACATTTAGGGTGCCCGCTGATTCGAAGGCTTGGAGGCACATTGAAGATACCTGGCCACATTTTAAGAGTGAACCATGCAATTTGCGTTTGGGCATGGCAATGGATGGAGTCAATCCATTTGGCTTGAGAAGCTCGTCATGGAGCACTTGGCCTGTGTGCCTTATCAATTACAACCTCTCGCCGTGGCTTGCTATCAAAAAGGGTCATTTGATTTTAAGCTTGATTGTACCTGGTAGGTTCAAGGCAAAAAACATGGATGTTTATCTAGCTCCACTAGTTGACGAGCCCCAGGAGTTATGGCATAGGATCGACATAGCAGATGCGGTTGAACCAGTAGGACAACAGCATGCAAGGATCCATGGACTTCTTATGTGGACTATGCATGATTGGCCAGGATACGGAGAAGCTTCTGGTAATGGTTATTGATTTACAAAATTCTCTCTATTCGCAAGCCCTTTGCCTTGGCCTGATTCATGCTTTGATATATGCAGGACTAACAACTTCGGGATATGATGCATGTCCAATTAGCGGGTAGTCTTTGGATGTGAGCTATTCTACCTCTCTTCGAAAGACAAGTTATCAAGTCCACCACCGTTATCTTCCAGATGGCCATCACTTGCGCGAAGGCCAGCTTGGTCGCGTCGAATGTCGTCCTATGCATGTACAAGAGTGGCATCGCCGATGGGAGCAACATGAGGGGCAACCTGTTCCAGGAATGAAACGTTTGTCCATTCTCCATACGTTGCCGTACTGGGGTGATCTACTAATTAACCATTTGTTGGATCCAATGCATATATTCAAGAATGTGGGAGAGCTCCTCTGGAAGACAATCATGGGAATGAAAGACAATCGAGCTTCACAAGATGATTTGCAGTCGTTTGGAAAGATGCCAGAGCTGTGGCCTTTCAACAATGCAGCTGGTCAAACAAAAATTCCAAGAGCCCCATGGGTATTGCTAAAAAATGAAGAGGGACAAGTGAAAAAGGTGATTTCAGAGTTCAGGACGCCAACAGGATATATGCGATGTCTCAAGACAACATTCACCCGTGACGATCAACTGTTAGGGTTGAAATCGCACGACTAGCATAAGTTCTTGCAATTCATTCTTCCAATTGCGATCAAGGGGTGTTTAACGGAGGAAATGTGGACCTGCATATACAAGATTTCAGAGCTAGTGCGGTGGATCTCTTCCAAGGAGATACAGGAGGAATCTATTGCAGTCGCAAGGGCTAACTCCATTGAGGAAGTTTGCATGATTGAGAAGTATCTACCCACAAGCTGCCTAACTATCCAAATCCACTTGCTCGTCCATGTTTGACCCGGTGGTCCTAATCTCCGTACACCTCTGGACTGAGGTGTACGGAGATTGGGCAAGACTAGAGAATGCGAGGTAGTTTACATTGTGAGGAGTATATATATATATATATATATTAAAACAACATTCATATTCATTATAGATGGCAACTTCATCAACTAACATGGAGGAAAAGATTGCATGCTCGTGCACGCTCTGCAAGTATCAAATCCTGCGCAAGCGTAGGATATGTAATGAGCATGTGCACAAGTACGGAGATTTTTCTACAGAAACCGTGCAGAATCTGCGATACGAGTCCTACGGAACGGGCATTGATTTCCGCGACATAGCACCTACATCTCACGACGGCATGGAGGAGATGCTGGATGCCTTCTTCCAGACAAGCGATGCGAACGCGAACGAAGCAGCACCCGAAGCCGTGCGCCTATCTTCTGAAGACATGTTGAGGAAGTTGGCACGTCAACCAATCTATGAAGGCGCCGAAATATATGTGCTTCGTACTTGTCTGGCGTTTTTGAATCTTCAGTCAGTGTACGGGTGGTCAGATGCAAGCGTCACTGATTTGTTTAGGTACGTAATTTACAAAATAGATTTTCCGATTGCAACGGTCATGTGCTCGGAGAGCTTTTTAATTTAATGTGGCTTAAACAGGTTATTGCAGGAGCAACTTCTCTGGCTGGCAATGAAATGCCCCCCTCCAGGCCAGACGCAAAGCAACTTCTGACCTTAGTTGGCTTGGACTACAACAAGATTCATGCATGTCCAAATGATTGCATTATTTTTCACAATGAATTCGCAAATTGTCTCTCGTGTCCTAAGTGCGGAGCAATGCACTACAAACAAGATGCAGTTGGCGAGACAGTGCCAGCTAAAGTGTTGCGGCATTTCCCTATTATTCCTAGGATAAAAAGCATGTTTCATTGTGGTTCCATTGCAAAGTTGATGCGGTGGCATTCTACAAATAGATCCACTGACGCAACATTTAGGGTGCCTGCTGATTTGAAGGCTTGGAGGCACATTGAAGATACCTGGCCACATTTTAAGATTAAACCACACAACTTGCGTTTGGGCATGGCAATGGATGGAGTCAATCCATTTGGCTTGAGAAGCTCTTCATGGAGCACTTGGCATGTGTGCCTTATCAATTACAACCTCCCGCCGTGGCTCGCTATCAAGAAGGGTCATTCGATTTTAAGCTTGATTGTACCTGGTAAGTTCAAGGCAAAAAACATGGATGTTTATCTAGCTCCACTAGTTGACGAGCTCCAAGAGTTATGGCATGGGATCGACATAGCAGATGCGGTTGAAACAGTAGGACAACAGCATGCAAGGATCCATGGACTTCTTATGTGGACTATGCATGATTGGCCAAGATACGGCGAAGCTTCTGGTAATGGTTATTGATTTACAAAATTCTCGCTATTCGCAAGCCCTTTGCCTTGGCCTAATTCATGCTTTGATATATGCAGGACTAACAACTTCGGGATACAAAGAGAGAGAGAGAGAGAGAGAGAGAGAGAGAGAGAGAGAGAGCGGTGTGTGTGTGTGTAGGAAAGAGAGAGAGAGAGAGTTGTGTGTGTGTGTAGGAAAGAGAGAGAGAGAGAGAGAGAGAGAGAGAGAGAGAGAGAGAGAGAGAGAGAGAGAGAGAGAAATGTGTGTGTGTGCAGGTAATCAAAAAGAGAGAGAGAGAGAGAGATAGAGAATTAATGTATGCTTAGGAAATTAAAATTAAAGAAAAATAATTAAAGAGAGAAATGAAATGAAATGTTATATTAACATCTTCGAAAGGCCAAAGTGACCTATGAGACATGAGACAAGAAAGTTACAATGTGATGGATCTGATACAAAGTCAGAGTAAGAAGATGACAAAAGAAAATATTATGGAATCGTAAACTGCTGGGTATGGACTAAACGGCTAAACCAGCTAGCTGGGATAGGTAAATCATAGGAGATCCAGTAGATGTTGCTGGCGGATCTCATCAATCTCCTCCATGGTCAATAGTCTGACAGGGCGTTATGCATGTCGAGCCAAAGTGACCTAGCTAGATCCTCTGATGCAACCTCTATTGATGTTGTGTAGTCCTCCGCAGTCATGGACGTCTAGATCTCCCTAGCTCAGTCGCTCGTTCGATCAGTAGAGAGATAGGGAAGTAGAGAGAGAGAGAGAGAGAGAGAGAGAGAGAGAGAGAGAGAGAGAGAGAGGTAAGTAGAGAGAGAGAGAGAGATAGGAAATAGCTAGAGTGATCGAGAAAGAGAGTTATATATATATATATATATATATATATATATAGAGAGAGAGAGAGAGAGAGAGAGAGAGAGAGAGAGAGAGAGAGAGAGAGAGAGAGAGAGAGAGGAAATAGAGAGATAGAGAAAGAGAGAGAGAGAGAGAGAGAGAGAGGTAGGGAAGTGAAGAGCGAGACAGAGAGAGAGATAGAAAAATAAGAAAATACAGAGAGAAAGAGAGATAGCGAGAGAGAGGGAGAGAGAGAGAGAGAGAGAGAGAGAGAGAGAGAGAGAGAGAAAGAGAGATAGCGAGAGTGAGATCGAGAGAGAAAGAGAGATCGAGATCGCTTTTTTGAGCAAGAACCATGCAAGGCTTTTGAATCTTTCTCAAGTTGCTCATCCATCTCCACATTATCTTCTGGCTTGGACATGGAGGCCCCGTCCGGTTTACAATTAGGTAGATAACTTTCATTGGGCTGAGAACTTCCATGGCTTGTGCATGTGGTGAAAAAAACACCAGGATGGGCATAATATCCTTGGAAAAACCTGTGCAAAAAATTTCAAACAGACGGAACATTACAAAAATGACAAAAATGGTCATGCTTTAATATATGATTCATCAAGTGCGGCATTGGAAAGCTTTCTCTGATAGGCTACCTCGGAATGGAGGCAGGTGGGTTCGTAGACAGAGAAAAAACTATGGAACTAAAAGAGGCAAAGGGGTTTTGCCTGCTACATGCATTGCCATGTACACCTAGGAGTGCACGTATGTGTCTACCCATATAGGATTTGACCAATAAAGACGATATTTTGACCTAGTGGTCCTGATCTCCGTACACCTCTGGACTGAGGTGTACGAAGATTGGGCAAGACTAAAGAATACGAGGTACTTTACATTGTGAGGAGTATATATATATATATATATAGTAAAACAACATTCATAATCATTGTAGATGGCAACGTCATCAACTAACATGGAGGAAACGATTGCATGCTCGTGCACGCTCTGCAAGTATCAAATCCTGCGCAAGCGTAGGATATGTAATGAGCATGTACACAAGTACGGAGAGTTTTCTAGAGAAACCGTGCAGAATCTGCGATAGGACTCCTACGGAACGGACATTGATTTCCGCGGCATAGCACCTACGTCTGAGAGAGAGAGAGAAAAAAGATTATGCGTGAAGGTCCGACCAATATAGAGCCACGGATGGAAGCAAAAAACGGCTTACAGACAGAAGACGACGGCATGGAGGAGATGTTGCATGCCTCCTTCCAGACAAGCGAGCAGAACGCGAACGAAGCAGCACTAGAAGCCGTGCACCTATCTCCTGAAGACATGTTGAGGAAGTTGGCACGTCAACCAATCTATGAAGGCGCCAAAATATATGTGCTTCGTACTTGTTTGGCGTTTTTGAATCTTCAGTCAGTGTACGGGTGGTCAGATGCAAGCGTCACTGCTTTGTTTAGGTACGTAATTTACAAAAGAGATTTTTCCATTGCAACGGTGATGTGCTCGGAGAGCTTTTTAATTTAATGTGGCTTAAACAGGTTATTGCACGAGCAACTTCTCTGGCTGGCAATGAAATGCCCCCCTCCAGGCCAGACGCAAAGCAACTTCTGACCTTAGTTGGCTTGGACTACAACAAGATTCATGCATGTCCAAATGATTGCATTATTTTTCACAATGAATTCGCAAATTGTCTCTCGTGTCCTAAGTGCGGAGCAATGCACTACAAACAAGATGCAGTTGGCGAGACAGTGCCAGCTAAAGTGTTGCGGCATTTCCCTCTGTCCAAGAAAAAAATTTTCTGCTATGGTTGTCGCTATATGCGTCGATATGCGCGTCGCTATACACGTGGCTATCAGCGTCTCTAATAGCAACTGGTTTCATAGCGACAGGAAGACGAGATTCCATATAGCGATGCTCATATAGTGACGGGCACCGAGGGACAGCGTCAATATATGCGTCGATAACACCTCGTATAGCGACGCTCATAGCGACGGGCAGCGTCGATAACACCTTCTTTTGTTGTAGAGAGAGAGAGAGAGAGAGAGAGAGAGAGAGAGAGAGAGAGAGAGAGAGAGAGCACAGAAATAGAACCCCAAAGTGTGTAGAATACACACATGAGAATATATAGAGGGGACCTGGGTGCCATATATAGAGAAGCCATATATTGAGTAGCTTCACATATAACCTCAACACCTCTGCTCAAATAAGGGTCCCTAACTGTGGATGAAAAAACCCTTGGGGGATCAAGGGAAAAATCCACAGCTCTATATACACCCACCATTATATTATGAAAATCATTGAATGTACAAATGTTCATGAGGAGCTACATCACTCCTTTTACAATGAATATTTTATGAGGAGCTACATCATTCCTTTTACAATGAATGTTTTATGAGGAGTTACATTACGCTTATCTTATCAAATACAATAATGAATTTAAAGGTTCAATAAAGAGGTGTAAAAGCTATCAATTAGCTCGTAATCAGAAGTGTCTCCGTGAATCTGCTATGTAGCTTGTCATCAATATGGCATCACCAAACATGTCTTCATAGATCTTTTATTGTCACCAAGTTTGTCTTCATGATATCAATTCTTTGATCAATCCTACATAGATCATAGACTCAAATAACATAGTCATGAAAATTATTAGCATCGTTATTGAAATAATTACGTTCACAATGCCATAAGAGATGGTTCGCGATGCCACTCTTTTGACGACATATATACACACGACAACATATGATACATAAAGTATGAACTTAAAAGTACAAGATACATGATTACGTGATGCAAATGACATGTGTATATACTACATAAAACGACATTTATCAACGTAGTGATATCAATGAATATCATCAAAGTATTAACAAAACATCATCATTGTATCAATATAAATGAATAAATGATCATGGTATCAATGAAAAGTATCATGATATCACCCAAAATAATCATTGTATCAACGAAACAACATCATGGTATCACCGAGAATAATCATGTATCAACGAAACATCATGATATCACCGAGAATAATCATTGTATCAACGAAACAACATCATGGTATCACCAAGAATAACCATGGTATTAACGAAACAACATCATGGTATCACCGAGAATAACCATGGTATCAATGAAACAACATCATGGTATCACCGAGAATAACCATGGCATCAACGAAATATCATCATGGTATCACCGAGAATAACCATGGTATCAACGAAACAACATCATGGTATCATCGAGAATAACTATGTTACCAACAAAATATCATCATGGTATCAACGAAAATCACCATGACCAAAGTACTGACAAAACATCATCATGGTACCATCAAAATCACTATGGTATCAACAAGAGATTATCAATAAAACGACATAAACTATATCTCTAGAAGAATAATTATACGAGAATCAATGAGCGAATATATCATATAACAAAAGATCATATATGTACCATCAGTAGCTCGACAATATTTGGACGATCATCAAGGTTTGACTGGATCAAAACGATATTCATGACTGGATCAAAACGATATAGATACCCAAGAAAAATCATCAGTAAATGTCTCAGAACCTATTAGACAGCTTGAAATAGTATAGACTTTTGAGAACATATATCTTTAACATTGATTCGATTTGTAACTGTCTTCTGCAACAAAGTTACGTCAGTAACAAATATATGATTGATGAAGAGAAAACATAATTGATAAGTTTTTAATTATGAGAAAAATCAAAAGCAAACGGTAATATTTTCTTTTCAAACATGTTCGCAGTCCAAGAACAATAATTGAAAATCGATGCAGGATTTAGAGAGAGTTTTTTCAGTCAAGTTGTAGACCACATCGATTTCGCTGGCTCAAGCGAATAGTTTCTGCAAAATCGTTTTCAATTAGGAGAAAATTTGAAAAATAAAAAAACGAAAGTTTCTTTTCAGACATATACGCAGTCCGCGAACGATAACTTAAAATCAGTGCAGAATTTGAAAAAACATTCTTTTGCAAAGTTGTAGACCACGTCAATTCTGGTGCATTCAAATATTTGTTTCAACAAAATCGCTTTCAACTAGGAGAAAAATAAAAAACAAAAAAACAAAAGTTGCTTTTCAGGCATGTACACAGTCCGCAAACGATAACTCAAAATCAGTCCAGAATTTGAAAAAACTTTCTTCTGCAAAGTTGTACACCACATTGATTCGGGTTGATCGTGTGGGTTGTTTTTGCAAAATTGTTTTCAATCAAGAAAAAAATCAAAAACAAAAAACAAAGTTGCTTTTCAGACATGTACGCAGTCCGCGAACAATAACTTCAAATTGGTACAGAATTTGAAAAAACTTTCTTCTACAAAGTTTAGACCACATCAATTTTAGTGCCTCTCACGGGCTGTTTTTGCAAAATTGTTTCAATTAATAGAAAAATCAAAAATAAAAAACGGAAGTTACTTTTCGGACATGTATGTAGTCCGTGAACGATAACTCCCACACAAACGCTTGAAAGTGACCAGGCAGGCTTCGATCGCTTTAGCTCGTCCATGCTTCACTTCACTTCGCTCAATTGCACGTTGGCCACATATTTTCTTTGGAATGTGTTTCTAGGGTGCTCCAATCCAGCTTTTCTTCAGCCTGCAATCCATTATACCATGTGTTGGCCTTTCCGCAAACTAGGAGTAGGAACGCTTGAGCCACTCGCTCTTCTTTCGACAAGTCGCTCTCTCCAACAAAAATAGACCATAGTCCTCCAGCCACACTTTTGCATCTTTAACACCTGTAAAAGTCGGAAAACCCGGCCACATCTTTCTTAGCAGCACTTGCTCTTTGAAACTAGTATCACTGCAACATTGTCTTCGACTTCACCGAGAAGCAATCAATAGCTTCTCAATGGGTGCACCACTGATGGAAAGGGGGAACACACCCAGCACACTCGAAGCTTGCCTCTCTATAGCCCAGGGAATATCCGGCACCCCTAACCACACAGAAATTCACACACACGTACAATTTTCTGTAAAACTCTACTACCAAACATGCCTTTGACCCGGGGCGGTCACTTTTTAGAATATGTATGCTATCACGTGAGTTAACCCGAGAGGATTATTAAAAGATCAATATGTATCAAAATGTATACATACAGAGGGGGGAGGGGGTTTCTTAAATAGGCACATAGTGTAAATATAATATGTATATTGAAGTATTATTAATAACCTCTTGAACGCAAGTGATATAGGAAGCTTTTGATAAGTGACCTCCCCGGGGCCTTTGAGCAATACCGACTACACACACTCACACATAAACACCTCAGTACCACTAATCCAACATCATATCATCACCCATTGTGAACACGCTCAAATCGGGAGGCCACACATACCTCGACCGCACTCTCCCTCCCTCTCTCTCTCACACGTACACACACAATCCCGGAGCCACCGCTACCACATGCATGCGGCAAAAGATGTGACACATATGAAATTGATGGCAAACTTGACAAAAAACACAAACCCACTATGTATCACATAAACAATCAAATACAATGATGACATTAACCAAGTGCCTGCTCTGGTGCAATCCTAGACAACCCCTTCTTCTCATTCAAAGGTAGTCCCTAGGCAACCCTCGTCCTCCTCAAGCTTGGCAACTCATCCAGGCAATGACGCCACACTATGTAGATGTCGCTCCTTTTCCCATCACAAGCCCTAACGGCCATCTCTTGGACTTGCACTCCCCCCAAAGAGCCAAAGAGTAGCCCACTTTTAGCTATTCATGCCATGGTATTGGCCTCCCCGCATGTAGAGCTATTGGCCACCTTTCCGTAATAGCATTCCTCCTTCATCCCATGGAGCTCGCCCTTCTTCACCATCATTGCATCCCTGATGTGGTGCTCCTGTCTTCAACTCTCCTTCCCTACCTCAACAAGCCATGGACAGACCCTTGGTGCTTTGCGTGACCTCCCCTTCCTTTGTTGGCTGCCCTTTGCTGAAGCTCGTGCCCCTTTAGTCCCTTCAATTGCGTTGGATTTTTTTGAAGCTCCCCTGGCTTCACATGCTCGTTAAGGCCCTGGTGGCCCATCTTCAGTGCTCTCAAAAGCCAGACAAGACTCGAGACCGGCTCCCTCTCTTTCTGTAGCCCTGGCTGCCCTTCAACACCTCCCCCATAATCTTCGAGCCCTCTTTGGCGGCTCTCTCTCTCTCTCTTAGCTTTCTCTCTCTCGCCACCTGCCCGAGCTTCAACTCCCTTCCTCTAAACTGGCCCTGCAGTCTCGTTTTCAGCCCCCCCAGCTCTTGCATGAGCGGCCCTTGCAAAGTTTTTTGCGCAGCAAACAAGCCCCTCGGTGATCATCTTTGAGCCTCTCCCTCTTGGGCATCCAACCTACCCCCCTCACATCACTGGCCCCTCCTCCTGTACTGGCTTCCAAACTCCCGGTTATTTGCCACAACTCGCCTTCCTGGTGGTGCCCTTGCACTGCATGTTTTCATGCAGCCCCCCATGCTCGCTACTAGCTGCTCCTGCTCACGCACCCTGCCATGACCTCCACCTTTTCCACCATGTAGTGCCCTCTTGCTCTGCCGGCCACTTGTCCTCTCTTGCTCATGCATTGGAGTACACTAGCGCCACCACCCTGTTTACAGTAGCGCTTTTTTTTCCTTCTAATTTCCAGCTTCAATATTCACTATTGAAAAAAATACCAGCTTAGTCTTGTTTCCCACCACACTTCTCGCATGTCTGTTATGTTTCACTTTACGCCAGCTTACCCTAAAGGGCAGCATATCCACTATTCCACAAGCCACAAAAAAATGGAATCCACTTCGTAGAAGGACTTCTCAGGTATTGATCTTGTCAAGAAGATAGACTACTTGACCACTTCGATTATCATTAATCCCGAGTGATAAATCCGCCATAGCGTTTGATTGGTGAGCTATGAGATATGTGCCTTCAAGCACAAAAAAAACCCTGTCAAGTAGAGTGTCCTATAGACATCTCGATCAAAATCCCATATCATAAACCTAATAGCACCTGTACTTAGCATCTCTCGTCCCATTCACAACCTCATGATATAAACACTTGCTCCTGTCACCTATGATAGCAAGAAACAATTGCAGTTTGTATTAGAGAAAACTTTTGCACCTTATATGGACCCATCCACTTCTTCTTGAACTTCTTTTGGAAAGTGAAATGCAAGTATCTTTTACACTTCATCACCACGTCTCCCTCTTGTATCTTTTTGTCTGGAAGACTTGGATTGACCTTTGCAACCCACTTCTCTCGCTACCTCACATAGTAGTCCACGGTTGTCGCTCTATCCATTTGTAAAGCTTCAAGAGTGAAAATCCGATCTTGCAAAACCTCTTGATGATTGAGTGGCATTGATGCACCACATGTTGTTCAAAGCTCCTAGCTCTACATGCAATAGCAAGACTACCTCTTTCCCATAGACCGACTCGAAGGGAGTAAAGTTGGTAGCCACCTTGTAAGATGTCTTGTACTTACATAGGAACTTATGTAGATTAGCTTTCCACTCTGTCTCCTTCATAGGATAGATAATACCCTTCTTGATTATAATGTTGTGCTCTACACCCTTCGCTCCTCGCAAATCCTTATACTCCATCGCAAAAAAATTTGGATAGGACTCACATAATTGGACGTAGATTTCTCTCTCTTGTTTGGTCACCTCTTCGTTCTACATACTGGCTACTTCCTTCACACCTACGCCATGAACATGAGGATGTACCTTGTACTGACTATCATAAATGTCCTGTGAGCTTACATTATTGTCTCTAGTACATGACATCAAGGCCTGAACAGAATCCTACACAAACACAACATCTTGTAAATCCAAGATACGCTTTGTTTGTAGATAGTACAATCTGTAACCTTTGCTTTCAGTACTATAACCAACAAAAATGCAGTTGACGGCCTTATCATCCAATTTTTTGCGCTACGTTTGTGGCACCAAAGCATAATCCAAGCAACCAAAAACATGCAGTGATGCCAAATAAATCAGCATCAATCTTTAGCATGTCGTCCTTGATCTCTCTCTCCTCTATGTCAGCTTATCCTTCATCATACGCTTTCTCGATCTTGTATTCATAACTTGTCGTCATATCACTCTTATTATTCACTGCTATATGATGGAAACGGCTCTCCTTGGTCTTCAAATCTAACACTATTTGTCTCCCTTTCTCCATGTCAAAAGCAAGGTGAAGACCCTACTTTATCCTGGTTGGCTCCTATTTCTAAAATCCATCGACTCCCCAAGATGATAAGGTAAGTATTATCACTTTCTTTCATCACAAAGAAATCCATTAGGCACTCAATGCTCATCACCTTCACTCTCATGTCTTGAGCCATGCCCAAACATCTACATCTAGCATGGTCGGCCATCCCCATGTGCACATTTGACTTAGCCACTACTTTGACACCTATCTCTCTCTCATGGTTACTTCCATCATGATGCATACTTGTCCTCCACCATCTATATAGGCATGTACTTACATCCTTTTCTCAATGAACACATCCACAAGAGGAAGGACATCAGCTGGACTTCCTACCCTTAAGACCATGTTTTGCACCACATGCACATTGCCCTTAGCTCTTGGTAGTATCGTGCTAAAAATTGTAGACCACTGTTTCCTCAGCTTGGGATTCAAAGCCAGCAGTTGCCCAAAAGTCACTAGGGTGGAAGATGCACAAACCTGGTTTCAAGATTATGGTCTATTTGTGCTAGAGACTAGACTGACAAGAGAATAAGGCAGTGGTTCAATTTTTATTGCTCCTGGTTCATGGCAAAGCTAAAATATGGTACGATGGATTGCAAAATGAAGAAACAGACCGTATGGTTTTGGAAGCGGATTTTTGATGCCACTATGTGCCGAAGGTGTAGCTGCATGAGGTAAAGTAGAAGCCGGACGGCCTGGATGAAGATTTTCAAGATTTTGAGTGGGAATTTGAAGCCCTTTGGAGAAAAGTTATGGAGGTAATTGTTGTAATTATTTGAAATTGAGCAGTTCAATTTTTATTGCTCCTGGTTCATGGCAAAGCTAAAAGATGGTATGATGGATTGCAAAATGAAGAAACAGACCATATGGTTTTGGAAGTGGCTTTTTGATGCCAGTATGTGCCGAAGGTGTCGCTGCATGAGGTAAAGTAGAAGTTGGACGACCTGGATGGAGATTTTCAAGATTTTGAGTGGGAATTTGAAGCCCTTTGGAGAAAATTTATGGAGGTAATTGTTGCAATTATTTGAAATTGAGCAAATCTATGGATTTCCTCCATAAGGAGGTTAGAGATAAAGTTGAAGTGGATGGGCATGTGATGTATGCTAAAGCAATAAATTTAGCAAGAGTGTGGACCAAGAAGGATTTGAAGAAGTGGCAAGCTAAGCAAAGTTTGTCAAATGTTGTGGTGCCTAGGCAGGTTAAAGTAGTGGAAGTGAAGCCAAAGTTGGTTCAAAGAGATGTGCTAATTCGAGTGGAGCTAGGGGTTCTATGGCTGCAACAAAGAGAGGGAGTGGTTTCTATGTCAAAGATGATGGTGCATCCAAATTTGGTTCGTACTAAAAAGAGTACAATGCAAGGTTATGTGGTCTCTCAAGGGCATGCCAAAGTGGTCAGGCAGCTGTGGAGATCAAGAGCAAGAAAAGAGTAGAGGATATGTAGGCTTTATGTGGTTTTCAGGGCCAAAATTCTCTGTTATATTGCCTATTTAAAGCAGTTGATCAAGGGGTAAAAATTAAAAAAGTGGGAATACCAAAGGTGGCTTTCATCATGGTCTACAAGTTGGTCTAGAAGGCTCCTCAAACAGGGATACGGTGTGGAAGTTATGACTGTTAAAAGTTGGAATAATTTACAGATTCTCGACGAACAGGGCAGGTGATGACAAGTGGCCAAAGCTGATGCAAATAGATAGACTTGAAGAGCTTAAGTTGTGGTGCATGCCGCTTTTTGGATCATTAACAGAAGCTCAGATGGGCAAGTTATGGATCGACAAATTTTTTGATGGGGTCAGTTGTGTGGCAAGCTGACCACCTCGATAGGCATGCTGACATGAAATTTTTTTAGCTCGCCAAGGTTTTGAAAGGTTGCATGTGATGTGGGGTGCTGGCCGGAACTTACAACTCGTCGATCGGGGTCATGGGTGTCGAGATACGCCCACTTCAAGTTGGCAGACAGTCGTGACGGTGGCAAATCGGGCTTTTTTCCCACTTTTATGACTCGTTGTTCGAGGCCATGGGATGGTCACGATGCGACGGAGTTATTGGAGTTTGGAGATAGCAAAGTGAAATTCCAATGTGGAATGGCCGAACAGAGAACCTACAAGTCAGAGCATGTGGAGACGGCAGCACATGGGAAATGGACGGTAAAGAACTCCTTGGTTATAAATGGAAAAACAAGAGGTGCTTGGAGTTTGGAAAAAGAAAGACGTTCAATACCTAAGGGGAGGCTCAATAGTTAAGGGGGCTGGAAAAACAATGTAACGTTTTTACAGTAAGGCAATACTTTTAGCTATAATAAATTGTGTGTGTGTGTGTGTGTGTGTTTTTTTTTGTGTGTGTGTGTGTGTGTGTGTGTGTGTGTGTGCGCGCGCGCGTGAGAGAGAGAGAGAGAGAGAGAGAGAGAGAGAGATAGAAAGAGAGAGGTAGTGTTAGAAAAAATAAGGGTCCAATGTATTTTAACCGCCGGCTAAAATTATAAAATCCCGGTTAGAGTTTGAGCTTGCCTTTAAGAAAATCAGGACCACAACTCCTTAACTCTTGGATGCATCGAGGAGAATGACTCTTCAGAGCAGGTTGAGATGAGTCGTGGGCCCGATGACATCCGCGTGTGTTGAGCCCCACGACTCCACCATAGATAGATCGAAGAGATCAAAACCTAAGAGCATTGAGCTACTGATGAGGAGAGATGATCCTAGATGATGGCTCACCCAGGTGCATTCATCGAAGTAGCCATTGCTCCCGATCCTCCCATGTACCACATTCTACCTCCCTTAGCACACAGGATGAAGCTAGCTATCTTGATGCATCTTCATGGTTGTACTACCCTAAGCATATAGACATGCACACATTCCCAGTACTAGAGCTCCATCCCCCTTCATGTACATCCCATCATACTCCAAGGTTTTCTCTTTATTTTGTACCAGTTTGGGTGGTCTTGTCTTTTTCGGTAGATGGAATACATACACACGTTGGTGCAGCCAAAGTGTGTCGACTCTAGAAGCTGGCATGGACAGATGTATGCAGGCAAGCAGAAGCATGGCAAAGGGCTGGAGCAGCTAGGGAAGTCATGGGATGACAGGTAGCAGTGGAAGTGTATGCATGATGCGGCTTATAGACCAAGGGAGGCTCCATGAGGAGCTAATTTGGGTAGCAGATGAAGGAGATGCAAAGTGCAACTTTTGGGTCCATGAATGAAGAGCTTGAAGTGTTGAAGGAGCAGGTCTAGACGGCTCATCAAACCGAGCTATGGAGCCCAAGTTATTGAAGGTTGAAGTTTCAGGGGATTGCAGATTCTTGCCGGACAGGGCAGATGGGGACAGGTGGTCCAAGAGGAAGTCGAGGTACAAGTGTGTAGAGCTCAAATCATGGAGCCTACCCGTCTTTTCAGATTGCGGATAAGAGATATGGTTTGTATTTTATGGCCAATTGAAGTTTTACCAGGGGTCGGGTCTGAGCCCACTTGGTCGCATTGGAGAATGCATCATCTGGCATCTTTGGGGCCTCGCCAAGGTTCTCGAAGGTAGTATGCACTATGTGGAGCTAGTCGGAGTTGACGGCATGTCATTCCGAGGTTGAAGCACGGAGCAATGATCGATCAAAGCTGACAGTAGATAATGGGAGGGCAATGGCAGATGATTTTTTTCATTTTTGGAAGCCGTGGTTCAAGGGTGTCGAGGGATCAAAATGTAGAGACGGTGTGAGCGGGATGGAAACACATAGAATGCCTCTATAATGACCCGACACACACTCTTGGAATGATACACACACACACTATGGGGCACCACTCGGCTTACACAACCACCTGGCCGAGACAGGGAGGGAACACACCGATGGAGTGAGAGGAGAGAGACTGTCTGTTTACCCACTCCACACAGAGAGACACACACACACACACATACACTCAAAAAACTCAGCTCAAAAGAGGAGGATTTCTGATGTTTAGATACAATTGAGCTTGGGCCAACACCAATGGGGCAAATAGCTCACACAATATGGGTAAAATAAGCCAGATACAATCACAAACTGAAGCAGAAGCTTCGCTCATATGAGAAACTTACACAGCCAAAACAATAAAAAAATAGTGAGGAATTTGGCAAAATGGACAACGCCATCACGTCCGGAACGGACCAAAACCCCAGTCTACAATGTCAAAGTGCTCAAATCCGACCTCGGATGAGCAGTTTACGGCCAAAATAGGCTCCAAAAACCCCAAAAACACAGTTGCGGCTGTTCCTCCTCTCTTCTCCACGTTTTTTCTGGTCTTCTCTCTGTTTTTCTTAGTTCCCACACTTAGCTTTTTCACTTGGGCACCCTTGACCTTTTAGATGACCTCAAACGGACCCCGAACAGGCCAAAAACTGACCTCGCAGCGCATAGTTGTGATCTTTTCGCATCATCCGCACACCTGGCACTCAGCTTTTTCCAATAATGCGTCCCGCCACCATGTGAAGTGGCCCCAAAATATGGTTCTCATGATGACCTTTCTACATAATTATCACAAGAAAACACCCACATTGTGTCCGTACTCATCCACGTGCAAGTATTGACCCCATTCGACCTCCTGACGCCACTAGATGCCATCTGACGCACCTGCTTACTTCATGTCGTCGGCCCGCGGATAGCTTCCTCGAGAAGTTTGACGCGCTACCAACTCCTCATTATTGTAGAAAAAACACACACTAGTACTAGTAACGATGAAAATGGATGCACTATGTACATGTTGTCCTACCTGTACACATGTGGGCCCCACACGTAACCACCTGCTCTGGAAAATGGACAATCCTTTATTCGATGCACCCTGCATGTGTATGTACATATGTGCAATCCCTTGCTCCAAAAAACTCCTGACAACGGCAAGTGTGGTTGGAGCCGGGAAGGTGGAGTTTCAGTAAGTTGCTACTGCTTGGAAATCGGGTCCGGGAGCAGACTATAGGATCTTGGGGAAGAGGACAAAAAAAAGGGGTTTTTTCTACATATTTTGGAAGGTGTTTATGACCCTTGGGGGTGCAATTCAGCGACGGGCTGCCACGTGTCCTAGCAATTGCCCCATATGCGAGTCGCGGGCTGCGGACGGCACAGTATATATATTGGACCATGAGTGCCCATTAGTACACAAGAGGGGAGAGAGAGGGGAGCTCTCCTTCCCGTTGGATATGGCGCGCGAGAGTCGGCGCTGCGCAAGGCGCTGCGTGGGGCGTTTGGAGGCGGTTTTGGCCCGTGGCAGTGGTGCAGAGGCGGTGCACCCGCGTGGCAGTGATGATGATGTGGCATACCCGCGTGGCAATTAGGGGTCTTATCCCGTGGCCATAGAGGCCTTCTTTTGAAATCAAAAATGCCCCCCCCCCCCCCCCCCCCCCCCCCCCCCCCCCCCCCCCCCCCACCCCATAGCGAGGTCACTATTGCCTCGACAAGGGAGGGGTCCGGCAACCAATGATAGGAGGAGTGAGGGAGTCACAAAGCCAACCAAGGGTCGAGGCCTATCCGGCTAGTAGAGGATAGCAAAGCAAAGGGAGAATTCAAAGGCCCCAAGGGGAGCAAGCCAGGCAGCCAAGTTGGGCGGATATTAGGAGGATATACACACCATGAAAATGTTTCCAAAATTGGACTATGCCAAGTGGTGGCAATGCAAGTAAATTGGAGTTCCAAGTGAAGTGCACGACATGGAAGCTCACCCCATTTTTCTTTTTTGAGTCTCCTAGGGGCACCCCTATAAAAGGAGATAGATGTTCATTTGGGGTCTTGGACCAAGGTTAGGTTTTTGCCATGAAGTTTTTGCGAAGGCTTTTGAGCCATTGTGTTGGCTGCCGAGGTTCATGCCGGCAGTGTGTTGGTTGTATATGGTATTTCATATGCTAGAAGACTATTCTCTACTATTTCTGGGCGTCATTCCTCCTTCCCCCTTCTCTGCTTGTGTGCGCGTGTTTCCGGGCGTGTGTGGGCGTGTGTGCCCCCCCGAGGTTTGTCGTGCAAAGAGAGATAGAGAGAGATTGTGTGAGTGTGGAAGGCTATGAATTGAGCAGAACGGAGTGATTGAGTCTGTCTGGTGCATTGCAAGGCATATGTGCGTATGGTTGTGTGAAAGTGGTGGTTTGCTTGCGGGTAGTGTTGAGTTTTGAAGGTGAACTCTAGTGGAGTGGGGCGCTGTGTATACCCTAGGCTATAGTGAGGGGTTGTGTTGTGTGTTGGGTGTGTTCCCCTTTCCCCCTCTCCAACGTGTATACTTGATTTTTCTCATAGCCCGACTTTGGCCTCACATAAACGTTAAAAATAATTTCTTTCTCTCTCTCTCTCTCTCTCTCTCTCTCTCTCTCTCTCTCTCTCTAACGCAGCCATTTTTGACCTAGTAGCCAGCAATTCACTCTTTCAAGCATAACGTCTTCATCCAAAGTTCAATTTAAGTGATCTATAGCCTCAGTCAAAGAGCACAACGCTCTATAGGTGTTGGTGGAAAAACATATAATTCAAAGTTATGGAAGGCTTTTTTGCAATAGCATTTTTTAAGTGAACAAGTTTGGGAAAGTTGCCTCTCATCTCTTATTTTACATGCAATGTCTTCCTGCACTTGCAAGGTTTCTTCTTCTTTAATAAGGTCCATAACCATTGTAGAGAATGATCCAAAATCTCCTAAGTGTAGAGATAGCAACACAACCACTCAATCAATGACATCAAAAACCATGATGATGGTATACTTGGTATCATTGCAAAGACCATAAACAAGCAAGGTGAAGACTTACATTCTTGTTGTTGAGAATGAGAAACGAAAGAGGACACTTGAGATTGAGATGCAAACAACACGTTTGATGCAACTTGAAGAGAAAGTCTAAAAATGTAAATGCCCTCTTGTGTACTTGAATACTTTGAAGGAGCACATAAGAAAAGTCGTATGGGCCATGCATTAAAAAAGAATAAATTTGACACATGAGCCGGGATGTATGTGACATGAAAATTGTATGCACAAACAAGTCTTGAGTTGATGCATTTTGCGGCAATGTGGTTCCTAATTCCTCTCTTATGCAAGCTATGGCCCAAAAAAATAATGTTGAGGATGTGTATGTAGAAGAGAAGGGAACGAGAGTGGCATTCTAAGAACATTGTTATTCGTAAATTTCCAAAGAGAAGTTACAAGAACTTCCTTCTCTTGCCATTTTTATTGAAGATTTATTCAAAACCCACTTTGGCATGGCAACAGTTATCATATATTGAGCACATAGAGTTGGTAAGCAAGGAGCTCTTTTCTCGGGAGAATGACCAATCGTATGCAACATGTTAGATGACACCAAAAAAATTATTATCCTTGATAGTAGTTGAATTTATTTGAGGGATACAAATGTCTTGTATGTGAAGATCGTACTATTAGGCAACAAAATATGCGTCGCAAGCGATATGAGGAGACAGTAAGAAAAACAAGGAGAACTCTCATGAAAACAAAATACCCAACAAGGAGGCAAGTCCCTCGAGCAAATATCAACGTGCGATCTATCTGGTTGAGTTACACTTAAAAGTATGCTTTTGAAATTGCAATGGAGACCAATGGAATACAGGGGTGGGCATAGATGAACTAACAAGAAAAATCGATGATGTACTTCTTGTTAGACTTGGGAGCATGATGCACAAAGGATGAATGGGTTGGAGGATTACAACGTACACTCACTAATGTGATCAAAGAATCTTAAGCAATGAAGAGGCAAGGAAGGGTAGCATGTATGATTAAGAAAGGATTGAAAGATTTTGTATCAATTGTGAAAGATGGAACTCATAACATTATGTATAGATGAAAATTACAACACCAAAAAGAGCACCCAAATTTATAGCCAATTGCTACATTCTCGTCATGATTCCCCCTTTTATGCTTGCATGGATAGAGATTAGTCATTTTTTACTAGCTTGTCAACATTCTGTGTAACTGGTGATGAGGCAACATCCTCAAATCGTAATCTGTGATACTTAATATCTTTTGCTGGTTGTCTATGCATCTTAGACTCGTTGAATATCACATGTGTGCTTTGTATTACCTTCTTAGATTCGGGGTGCCAGAGACAATATCCCACCTCTCCGTCCACATCATATCCAATGAAGGTGCACTTGTGTGATTTGGGTCCAGCTTTTGTCTAAGCTCTTTTGGCATATGTGAGAATGCCTCACACCCAAATACACATAATTTGTCATAATTGGGTTGTTTACCTTTCTACATCTCTTGTGGAACCTTGTACTGCAATGATATACTAGGTGATCAATTGATCAAATAAGAAATTATCATAACATCTTCTCCCCAGAATTCTTGGTAAGTTGGCCATAGACAACATAAAAGTGACCCGCTCTTGAATGGTTCTATTCATCGTCTCAACCAGACCGTTATGGGGCTGGTGTGTAAGGCGTGATAAAGTGTCTTCTAATGCTTCGTTTACTGCAAAAGTCCTTGAACTCAGAGGAGATCTTCTTGCCTCTATTTTCACTTTGCAAAGCTTTAAGCTTTCTACCCGATTGGTTCTCGACCAGGGCTAAGAACTTCTGAAAGGCACTAAAGGCTTCATTCTTTTTCTTCAAGAGATAAACCCACACTTTTCTAGTAGAGTCATCTATGAATGTCAAAAAATATAATGCTCTCCCTAGAGACTTGACCGGCATAGATCCGCAAAAGTCGCTATGAATGAGATCTAGAGGACTTCCTAACTCCTTGTCTAAAGGATGTCAACGTTTGTTTGCCATAGAGCAATGCTCACGAGTCACATAAAAAGAAGTTAGAGTAATCTAACATGGGGATATAACCACAACAGTGGAAGACTTTCATTCCCTTTTCTCATATAACCTAGCCGGCTATGCCACAACTATGTAGACCAAAGCTTGGCTACACAAATAGAATTTTCTTTCATAAAAGAGACATAAAGTGAGTACAGTGAGCCAGACTTTTGGCCTTTAAGCATAACCAGATTCCCCTTCTTGATAATCCCCAACATGGTAGTGTAATCAAATCAGCCAGTGGTCCAATGGACATCAAATTCTTTGTCAATTTGGGTACATGTCTAACATTTTGCAACATAAACTCAGTGTCATTACGCGTAGAAAATTGGATTTTT
The DNA here is from genome assembly GCF_014529385.1 of Adiantum capillus-veneris. Lineage (NCBI taxonomy): Eukaryota > Viridiplantae > Streptophyta > Polypodiopsida > Polypodiales > Pteridaceae > Adiantum > Adiantum capillus-veneris. The sequence continues at coordinate 79,121,547 of NC_140950.1, read as the reverse complement.
TTCCACACTGCATATATCAAGCTCATAAGAGTTTCCTAGAATCATTGTGCCATGCGTGGCAATGTATGTAGAAAAGCACTCTTTGTGAGGAGTCACATGAAAGCTAGCACTTGTATCCACAATCCAATTCTGCGCATAAAACTCTTCATGAGCTAGCAGTGCATTAGGACTCAAATCCGATGTGAAAATCAACACATCATTTTCCACGTCAGAAACTGTCTCAATGGTTAGAGACTCAACCACATTAAGCTCTTTAATTTTTATGATGCTTTTAGGTTTGTCACCCTTTGTTTTCTCCTTACCCTTGTCATGCTACAATGTGGGGCAATCTTTCTTCAAGTGTTCCTTTTTATGGCAATAATAACACTCAACATTTCTCCTGTCTTTGCTGCGACTCTTGGTACGACCTTGCCCGCGATCCTGAGAACGACTGCTGTTATGATCACGTTTTTGTTGCTTGTCACGATTTCCACTAGCCACATATGCATCACCATGCCCACTCGCATCAAGATATTGACGTTGAATCTCCTCAGTGAGCAACACACTAGCAACATCGTTGAAAACTAGCTTACCATTAGGTGCAGAATTGCCATGTTGAAGGTATCCCATGACGATGGTAGCAAACATATCAAGAAAATAACCTTCATTTCATCATCAAAATTGAGACCTTTTGAAGTAAGCTGTGAAAATATGTTGTTGAACTTGTTCAAGTGAGAACTAACATTATTTCCCTTTTTCATATTGATGTGTATAAGCTTCTTCATCAAGAAAACCTTGTTTGAGGCATTGTCTCCATCCCATGCTCCACATAGAGCATCCCATAAATCTTTGGCATTGGTCTTATCCATTATGCTAAAGTAAATGGATTCACCAAGATGCAGGAAAATGGTTACCATAGCATGCTTATTCAAGTCTTCCCATTGATTATCAGTGTACACATTCTCTCTTCTTTTATGCAAGGGTGCTATCAAGCCTTTGTTGATCAAAACATCTTGCATACGCTGTCGCCAAACAGTAAAGTTTGTGCCATCAAACTTTTTGATGTAGTACTCTTCTCTATCGGAATCACTACACGCAGCCATGACTCAAGAGAATGTGGCCAAAAACTTTATGGTGAATCTCTTGGGATAATTTTGGCAGAGTTTTCCCTATAACAGGAGAAGAAACTCAAACCAAATGTAGCAGAATCACAGTGTAAGAATAATCAAATGTGCCACAACGCATAAAATGGACTCGCGACAAAAATTCGACAGAGTCTCCTCGTACAAGGAGCAAACTCTCAAACTCAACAGGACATAAGTAAGCGCATAAACTGCTCAAAACATCTTCTGAGGCCCGAAGCCGCCACTGCGAGTACATCTCTTCTGCCGCCTCTCTCGCTACCTGCACGCCTGCTCACACTTTTCTTTTCTTTTTTCTTCACACTCACTTAACCCCTTAATTGGGTGGCCATGCTTTTTGGTCTTTGGTGGGCGGCGAGATTCACTTTAAGCTTGGGTCCTTGGTTAATATGTGCGGCCTTTAGGTTTATGAGCAGCCACCACATCTCCTAATGGGCATCATATTTTTCATATGTATCAACCAAGGCTCCACGTCGCACTTGGTGAAAATAGCCAAGAACTCCTTGCCGTAGCTTTGGGCATATCTCGAAACTAATGCTCTTTAAAAGGCACTTTCTTAACTGAATGCTCATTAAAAAAATCGTGCTTTCGTAACGGCACCATAGTTGGTATACTCATTGGCCAAATCATTGTTCAGAGTGACATACCAGCCAAAGTAGCCCTTGACTCACAATATCATCCGGATTCCAAAATTCATCCTGCTTAGCTGTGCCGGCGGCTAACACCGGCCTCAAGCCATATTATCTCATGAGCCCGAACTCGGTCTGACAATCTATTAATTCCTTTAGACTTCTCAAACTTCATAGAGCGCATACAAACCCTGTTGAGGAGGCCAAAATTCCCAAATGGCACATCAACGGAGTAGACCGGACTAGTACGGAATCGGCCCCCGGTGAATATTTATTGGTCAATATCTTGGAAACCGTAAATCCGATCACTAATCTAAAAAGATCGACAGCCTCCAGCAATTGAGCACTTCAGCCCGGTGTATTCATTCCATTTTTGTCACCTCAGCTTCTACAGTTGCCCAATCTGGTACGGATCTGCAATCGACTTAAACTTTAAAGTGCCATAACTTCTTCACTATAGATCCAATCGACGAGCCGTAAAGACAAGCCCATAGAGCACTTCAACCACTACAGTTCTAGATCATAATCTCTCATCTATGGTCACTGCAAGCATACTCATTTTTGGCATCCTTGAGGCATTTTTTGATCCTTTTAAGTCGCATCTGGCATACATTAATCATTAAGCTTGGGCTATTATCAAGCCCTGATCACTGCTCACTTAACGTGTAGGCTTCAAAGAATTTAGTTTGCATTTCTCTACTCTTTTCTCTTCATGGCAGCGGAGCTGCACGACATCCACCCCCTCTGAACCTGCAGAGCCTCCGGTCTGTGCCAGCAGAACTTCAATTTGCATCTGCTACAAGTACCTTAAGCTCTTTCCATCATCAAACTCACATTACTGATAAACATATGAAAAATGTGAAATAAGGCTTATACCCTATCATCAATGTTCTAGCTTAATCATTAGATAACTGCCCATCAAAAATCTCTGAACTGTATCTGTCGTATCTTCACAACATTCAATTATGAATATCATGTTTAGTGAACCCTGCCAGACTCAAGTGCTCCAATTAATGATGCACACGGCCTATCAAGCTCAAGTATGCCTTACTCTGTTTGCACATGGAATGGCCTTCAAGTCCTTTACCTCAAGTTCTGGTAGCAGAGCCAACTCAAAAGATGTGAAGATACTTCATCAATTGTCCAAAGAAGTCAACTGGAAGCCAGCCATGTAAGCTTATTGACCGCATAATAAAAAACTCTTCTAACTTAGCATAGATCTAGGAAACAAAACCTTGTACCATGAAACCTGCTACAACAGATAACTGGTACTCTTCAAATTTGCAACTTTGCACTTTAATAGCCCCCGGGATCAAACGGGAATCATATGTCCCACTGTGAGCATTCCTTTTAAAAAATTGCACCATCCTCTGAGATCATAGGGAAAATACAAGAATTTCCAATCATTACAGCATAAACATAAATTAGCCCATAAATCTTCATGCCAACCGCCTGGATCACATGGCATATAAGTCAATTTCCCAGGACCATGCATATATTTATCACCTCTTGGATCAAAAGCTAGCTCAAAATCCCCTACATCATAGGGTAACATCAGATTCCATATAGCATCAAGTAGCACCAAATACTGCCATATTCCCTGTGCAAATGGCTCATCCACTTGTTGTTCATCAATCACAGGTAAAAGCATTGGTAGTGTACCTTCACTCTCACTAGTATTGGAATCCCATCATGCATATCTGAATACATCAAGTTGCTGGAAAAACTCTCTTCGATCATTAGGCTCAAAAAATGCATCAAAAAACAATTCTCTATTTCGTAGAGTCTCAAAATCAAGTAGAGCATGATCCAACAGCTGCATAAGTTCATCATCAGCTACATCTGAACAAACTTTCTCATGCATGAATCTGGATTGATTGGTATCCTTAGCATCTATGTTTGAGAACCTTTCCAAAGCTTCATCCAGTAAGCACATAAGATCTAGGTCCACCGCTTGAGAAGGTTCCTCCATCTTGCACATCTCAGGTTGCTGTAAACTAAGATTTTCACATATGACATGCATACTAAATACATTTGTTTTAGACTGCTCCTCAAGTCTTTTACCCGCATCCAAATATCTTTGCACTTTTGTAGCACAAAGTTCAGCATGCACATTGAAAATTTCATCTACTGCCATGTCTATATCATCGTCACAATGAAACCAAGCATATTCATCAACAAGAGATTGCACTTCACTATGCACCCCCTCTGAATCAGCATCATCAAGTTCATGATCATTCTGCCATAGTGTAAGTCATGTCTCACAAATTCTCGATAGAGAATAAGTTTGCTCCCTCTCTAAATCACCATCATCAAATTCAGGATCAGTCTACCAGATCGGTAGCTCTAGGTCACGAAAGCGTGTCAAAGGAGTTTGCACCCCCTCTGAATCATCATAATCACGTTCAAGATCAGTTTTCCAATTTGGTAGTTGTGCTTCACAAAAACTTGTCAATGAAAGATTTTGCACCCCCTCTGAATTAAGCACATACTCTTGCTTAGCCAAGTCCTCAAAATTTGGTACATCCAAATTCGGTAAATCTGGTATATCAAAATCCATGGTCCTGCTACTCTCAACAGCAGCCCTGCTTTGACCTATGACATCTGTATCATTAATCAGCTCTTTGGCAAAACCTGTACCAGTTTCATCAATCACCTCTATGGTAGAATCTGTACCAAAAAAAATTTGCTCTAATTCTGGTTCAGTAGCAAAAGTATCAATTGTAACTGAATATTCTCGCATGTCTACCTGAATATGATTACACTCATTCACCTGCGCAATTTCTTCCTGGGCTTTAGCCACTTCGTTGTTTTGATCCCCTGATTTCTTTTCCTCTTGTACTACAGGTATATGTTCTTTGCAAAAATCACCTTCTGTATCTTGAAGCTGTAAAGCCTCACCCTCAAAGACTTCTACTTCATGCATCGCATCTACAAAACCTAACTTTTTATACACAGCTTTGACTATGTCTTCATCATTAGCCTATAAGAAAGTAGCATCCTGCAATAAACTCATCAATCATAGCTTCTAACTTTGATTGTACTTGTCCTCGGATATCTGCGCAGTCCAGTAGACTTGCACTCTGTTCTTGATAGCTTTCATACTGCTCATAACTTACCTGTACAATAGCTTCTTTGAAATTCTTCCAGTTGTCGTTGCAAGCTCTGGTAACCTCTTGAATCTGCTCCTTCACATTTGAACTCACTAACTGCTCAAAGATTTGATCATCAATTCTTCTGGTATCCCTCTTACCTTGATCTCCAGCTCATAGCACTCTAGGTAGCCCTCTGGATCATATCCATCAAAGAGTCGTCTCTCATCATATACTGCATCTAAAGCTGCATTCAAAGCTTTATCTATTTTGATTTTTCTTCTTTATGGTCTCTATTTCAAGCAGAGATCCTTGAACCAATTGAAGCATCTTTGAAAAATTTGGAACTGTTGACTTATCATCAAAACTGTTTGCACTTAATTCTGTAATCATCTTCATCATCTGCTCTAAATTCTCCATCTTTACCTCCCACCCCATCTCGTTTTGCGTCGGGTTCACCAAAGATGTAGGGGGATATGTGTTCGAAACGTGAGCCAGCAGGTAGGCGCCAGCGGGCCTCTAGTTGAGGGAGGTGTGAAAGAGAGAGAACAAGAGACACTGATGCAACTGACTCTGGCAATCACCACAATCACCAATTAATCAATTAATACATTTGAGTACAACTTAATTTTTAACCAAAGCGGGCTATTAACAACACCGTCACTTGGATCATCTGCTAACTAGGAGTTTAAGCTCCCACTTTACAGAATTAACCGGGCCGCTAACGACATCGGGCTTAACAGAATGATTAATCCAACATTAGCTGATGACGGTGAAGTAACTTCTGTAAACTTTATCTTAACTCATTGTCTCAATCTTTAGGCTTCGGAAATGATATGCAGCTTCCTACTCTGTTTGCATGCACTGCCTCAACTCCCGAAGCTCGATCCCCTTTCAACTCGCATCCCTTTGCTTCTGCTCCCTTGTCTTATACTTGCTCAATCTCGGCTTATGTAGGCTCAAAGCTTATGCTTTCTCGAAGCTTAATTTCCTTTCCACTCCCTTACTTATGTCCGATGCTCGTTGCCCTTTCTTATCCTCTTTCTTCTTTTCGTCTTCAAACTCATCCAGCTTTAGACCCTCCTTGGACCTTCTTCTTCAGCTTATGCTACCTTCCCCTTTGAAGCTTCCCGATTATAGATGCTCTTTGCCTATGCTCAAGCTTCTTGGTTCTTCTCACCTTGTCGTGCTCTAGACTTTCCGATTACCTTCATGCTCGGCTTGCTCCAGCTCTCAAAGCTTGCCTTGCTTGCTATTTCAAGTTTGAGAGGGAGAGAGGAAGAGAAACCCTTGCTTTGTATGTTCAAACTCAAGAGGGAGAGAGGAAGAGAAAGCCTTGTTTTTGTATGTTCAAGCTCAAGAGGGAGAGAGAAAAGCTTGCTTGCCTCGAGGACGAGAGAGAGAGAGAGATGGAGCTCTTCCCCGCGTTGCCCTTCGACTCCCTCCTCTCCCTTCTTCCCTTGCTGCTCTCGTTATTCGATCCCCTGCCTCGTTGATAGCGACCCTCATTGATAGCCCTCCTCTTGTTATTCCCTTTCTCAAATTCTTACGCTATTTTTTCTCTACCCATCAGTCACAGATATGGCGCGGGACTCGGCTTGATGACGTGGAAGGTGGGGGACTCAACCAGCGTAAACTTTTCCATGGATGGTGCCGAATGGTGGCACCCTGGACAACTGAGAAATGTTTGCTCTTGCTAGCCATCTTTTAAGCCCCCAAGCCGCCACTACGAGCCCATCTCTTCTGCCACCTCACTCGCTACCTGCACGCTTGCTCACGCTTTTCTTTTCCTTTTTCTTCAGACTCACATAACCCCTTAATTGGGTGGCCATGCTTTTTGGTCTTTGGTGGGCGGCCAGATTCACTTTAAGCTTGGGTCCTTGGTTAATATGGGCAGCCTTTAGGTTTATGAGCGGCCACCACATCTCCTAATAGGCATCATATTGGACATATGTATCAACCAAGGCTCCGTCTTGCACTCGGTGAAAATAGCCGAGAGCTCCTTGTCGTAGGTTTGGGCATATCTTGAAACTAATGCTCTTTAAAAGGCATGTACATGGGAATGCGACTTACACCTTGCATGAATTAGATGGGACAAAAATGAAGATTCCTATCGCAGGGAAAAGAATCAATTTATTCAAAAGAAGAGGTGATACAGATCCCTTTGATTCACAAGAAAGTCAAAATGAAGGCTGTGATGAAAAAGTTATGGATGTGGATGAAGGGATGATGCGCTAGATCTTGTTGCAAGTGATGACAAAATTGATATGTATGTTGACTTAAATGAAGACTGAACCTGCAAAAGATATGTGTGGCACATGCCGGTGGATGTGAATAATTATAGGGGGGGAATGTCATGCCATGGAACGTCCATAACGTGAAATCAAAATATCTACATCACTCTCAATGCTTTTGTTATGTGGGACCAAATGCTATGATGTACATAGTGTGATATATGGGAAAAATGTTGCCATACTTTGTCGGGAAGGCAAGGCAAAAGACTGAAGGAGTACGAGCGGAAGTGCGACACGAGAGAGAGTGCGAGAAGAAGAGCACGACGATATGGTGAACTCGCTCTACTATAATGTGTAGAGCATAGTGAGTTCTTATTAGGTTTTTACAAAAGAATATGTGTACATACCTGGCGGCCCGCCCACTTACCTGGGCGACCACATTGGGCTTTATACCCCAACAACCTCCCACTTAAAGTCCAATGTGGTACTTTAAGTGTGAGAGAAGCTACTATACAAGCTAATATACAAGAGATGTAGAGAAGTGATGTACTACCCTACACCTAACTTCTTGCGAAAATGCGCAAAGCTCTCTGAGGGAAGTCCTTTTGTAAGTAGATCAGCAGGATTTTCTGTGGTGTGAACTTTGACAAGCTGAAGTTGCTTATCCTCGAGCATTTCCCTGATGAAATGATACTTCACATCCACATGCTTTGTCTTTGAGTGATAAACTGGATTGCGAGCAAATTGTATAGCACTTTGACTATCACAATATAACACAGGCATCTCTTCTTTGATTCCCAAATCTGTTACTAGTCGATTAAGACAAATTGATTCTTTGCATGCCTCTGATGCTGCAACATATTCAGCCTCTGTAGTAGACTGAGGAACACAATCTTGTAATCTAGAACGCCATGATATTGCTCCACCAGCCAATGTAAAGACATACCCTGACGTAGACCTTCGGCTGTCTAAGTCACCTGCATAATTTGAGTCTATAAAACCCTTTACACTTAGCTCCTGACTCCCATAGCATATACGCATACTCTTTGCAGCTTTCAGGTATCTCAATATTCCTTTCACTGCCTCCCAATGTTTCTTGCCTGGGTTTGACATGTATCGACTTACTACTCCCACTGCAAATGCAATGTCTGGGCGAGTAGCAATCATTGCATACATCAAACTACCCACTGCAGACGCATATGGAATCTTATCCATTTCAGCCTTTTCTTCCTCCGACACAGGACAATCTTGTTTGCTAAGTTTCACATATGGTGGCAATGGAACACTCAGTGCCTTTCCCTTCTCCATATTGAAACGTTGCAAAACCTTGTCAATATACTCTGTTTGAGATAACCAAATCAACTTCTTTGATCTGTCTCTCTCAATGCGCATACCAAGTATATGACTTGCCTCACCCATGTCTTTCATGTCAAACGATTTTGCCATCTTTGACTTCAAAGCTGAAATTTCTTCCAAGTGCTTGCCAGCAATCAACATGTCATCCACATACAAAATAAGGATCAGCCAACTACCATCCTTAGCCTACTTTGTATATAGACAGTGATCGAGCTCACTACGTTTGTAGCCTTGAGAAAGCATAAACTTGTGGAATGTATGGTACCATGCCCTCGGTGATTGTTTTAAGCCATAAAGACTCTTTAACAACTGGCATACCCAATCTTCCTTGCCTTTCTCAACAAACCCTTCTGGCTGCTGCATGTAAATTTCCACATCTAAATCACCATGCAAGAATGCTGTCTTGACATCCATTTGGTGCAACACCAAATCTAATATGGAAACCAATGCAAGAAAGCATCTCAATGTAGTCATCTTGACCATCGTAGAGAAGACTTCATCAAAGTCAATGCCTTGTTCTTGCTTAAAGCCCTTGGCAACAAGCCTTGCTTTTGTACTTTGGCTGACTATCATGAGCGGTGATCTTATACCTGTAAACCCATTTACAAGGTAGAGCCTTTTTTCCCTGTGGTAATTTAACTAGCTTCCATGTCTTGTTTTTATGCAGAGCTGTCATCTCTGACTGCATGGCCAATTGCCAATTCCCGGAGTCCTTCATTTGCACTGCTTCCTTGTAACATGAAGGCTCATTGCAATCAGTCAACATGACATAGTTCATAGATGGAACAAACCTATCAGGAGGTCGTGTGACACGTCCAGATCTACGCACAATAGGTGGCTCAGGCTCAGCCACAACCTGTGGTTCCACTCTATCGTGTCCTTGCTCCTCTTGAGCCCTGACATTTTGTATTGCACGTGCAGGTCCATCTTCTTGGAAGACAACTCTTCTAATCTCCTCAACCCTCTCTGGTTTAGAATCATATTTGGATTCATTAAAGTGAACATCATTGCTGCGAACAACCTTTCTGGATTCGGGATCCCAAAGTCTGTACCCCATCTCACCAGAATTACCATAGCCTAGAAAGATGCACTTTCTACTCTTTGGCTCAAGTTTGTTCCTAAATTCCTTTGGAACGTGAGTATATGCCTCACAGCCAAAGACTCTGAGATGCTTGTATGAGGGAATTTTGTCGGACCATACCATCTCTGGCACTGAATCCTTCTGCAAAACCTTGCTAGGAGATCTATTTACAAGATGAACAGCTGTTGATACAGCTTCAGTCCAAAACCCATTTGGCAGCTGTGCATTAGACAACATACTTCTGAACTTCTCTTGTATGGTCCTAATCATCCTCTCAACAACACCATTTTGAGGAGGATTGTAAGGAGTAGTAAGTTCACGTTTTATACCTTTTGACTCACAAAAGCCTGAAAGGCCTTTGAAACATACTCTCCACCATTGTCAGTGCGTAAGCATTTAAGCTTCTTGCCACTCTGATTCTCCACAAGTGTCACAAACGTTTTGAAAACACTAAACGCTTCATCCTTGTGCTTGAGAAAGTAAACCCATACTTTCCTCGAGTAATCATCTATAAATGTCATAAAGTAAGAAGCTCCCCCTAGAGATAGGTTAGGCATAGGTCCACACAAATCACTATGAACAAGTGCCAACTGTGTATCTCTTCTACTGCTTCTATGCTTATGTGGCTGCTGTGTTTGCTTACCATACAGACAATGTTCACAGAATTCAAAATCATTAAATGAAAAGCCAGGCAAATAACCAAAACGAGACAAGATTTCCATTCCCTTCTTGGACATATGTCCTAACCGGCAATGCCACAAAGAAACGTTTGGCTGCTCGGTTACATTGATTACATTTTTAGAGACATTTGATACATAAATCATGTAAACTCCTCTAGACTTTACTCCATGTGCTACTGTCATAGAACCCTTGGATATCTTCCACATGTTCTGTCCAAAAGTGGTGACGTAACCAGCATCATCAAGTAAACCTGTGCTGATCAAGCTCTTTGTAATTGCGGGAACATGTCTCACATTCTTCAGCGTGAAAGAAGAGCCATTCTAAAACTTCAATTGAACATCTCCAACACCTAAGATCTCACATGTCTGCCCATTGCCTAGCCGAACATGAACTTTAGTGGTCACATAAGAAGTAAACCACTCCTTGTTTGGAGACACATGAAGTGATGCCCCTGAGTCTATAATCCAGTGACTCAGTGCATTTCCATCAGATGCTGTAAGAAGAGCTGAGTCCATTGTATTCTTCAAGAAGTAGATGTCTCCTGACACTAGACTGTCATCCTCTGCAACAGTGTTTGTCACATTTATTTCTTGAATCTTCACTGAGGACTTGTTCTTCTCACCATGGTCTTCAGCTTTCTCTTCGCCTTTTTCTGCTTTCCATTCTCTGCGGTCTCTTTTCATGTGACCCTTCTTGCCACAATGGTAGCATTCTATGTCACTCTTGCCTTTAGCACTGCGGGACTTGCTACGAGACTGATTCCTCTTTCCACCTTTGTACTTTTCTTTGGTCCTTCCGATGACAACTAAGGCTGTTCCTTTGCCTTTGTCCATTGTATTTCTATTGGTTTCTTCAGTAAGCAGACTTCCTTCTACACCTGCTATGTTCGAACCATCTAGAGGTGCAGAATTACTCAAAGCTGTGCGAAAAGTGTCCCAACTTTCCGGCAATGTGATCAACAGGAACATAGCTCTAACAGGTTCATCAAACTTGACACCTTGAGCTGACAACTGACTATAGATTGTGTTGAATTCATTCAGATGATTGGACATAGGTGTCCCTTTTTTCATCTTCAAGTCAACAAGCTTCTTAAGCCAGTATACCTGTGAAGCTTCACTCTGCTTCTCATAAAGATCACTCAGCTTTAACCATGCTTGATAAGCCGACATCTCGTCTGCTACATTGAAGTAAACGCTTTTTGCCAAAGTCAGCATAATGGTAGAAAGTGCCAATTCATCCATTTCGCTCCATTCATCTTCGTCCATATCTTCTGGTTTTATCCCCTTGAGCTTTATAGGTTTTATCTGCTTCTTTTGTACCAACACGTGCCAAATTTGCTGCTTCCACAATGGGAGATTGGTTCCATCCAGCTTCTTGATATTGTAAAGAGCAGTGTCCTGTGATCCAACCATAGCTACGCTTCATAGTAGTTTACTTTCCTGGGAAAAATTCGGCAGAGTTTCCCCTGTAAAGTGACCTCTGAACCAATATCAACCTGTCAAATGAACCAAGAAAGCTTCAGATTTTGCATAAATTTCGGCAGAGTCTCCTTTGTAAAATGGCTCTGGTGTACTAAAAAAACAGCTCAAAAACACTGTCTCTCTAACATTGTAAGCTGTGGGTAAACCTGTCCTGCACCTATACTGTCTCTGACTGTCCTGTCACTGTCCTGTAAGCATAGACTGCGACAATGCCTCAACGGCAGTAAAGCAAAGATGCAATCCCAACTGTCTAACTCACAGTCAATACATCCTAGCTGCCTATCTAAGGGTGCTCGAGGGATCGCTCCAAGACCTGTATCACCGAAAGGATCTCAACATTCGAGAATCCCCCAGCTCAATAAAACCTCACTCGACCCTCAACAAAGGCTGCAGTAAATCTGACAGTACATAGACTTCCCACAAAGTCATACATCCACAAATTTCCCACTGTATGCTGTAACCGCTGCAGCGGTTGTTTGCACCCGTCGAGACCACGTAGTCAAAAATGGCCTGTGCAGACCTTTGTCGAATCTGAACGGTGGCCGAGATGACCTCAGAATGAAATTTTGAGAACACCAAGTCCTTCGAACTTTCCCACATGATTTGGGGACGTGTCTTCGCCTGTCGAATTTCACTCCAATCTGAGCTGGTGACTCTAGCCTCTTGCAGTGCTGCCCTGAGCCTCGATCTGAGCTCTGATACCAGTTGAAGGAGTACGAGCGGAAGTGCGATGCGAGAGAGAGTGCGAGAAGAAGAGAACGACGATATGGTGAACTCGCTCTACTGTAATGTGTAGAGCATAGTGAGTTCTTATTAGGTTTTTACAAAAGAATATGTGTACATACCTGGCGGCCCGCCCACTTACCTGGGCGACCACATTGGGCTTTATACCCCAACAAAGACATGGCACTGTTGCATATTTTAACACATTAAAGCATGCCTACTTTGCTTTAGGAATGACAAATGTCAAGTGTTTCAAAGTGGCACACTCATTTTGCCTAGAAAGTTCAATGCGGGCAATCTCGATTAAAAATAGCAGGTTTTATACGCGAGCATAAAAGACATGTCTAAAGTGCTTACCAAGTGGAAAAGTATGGCTCAACATGAAATTTGAGCCCAATGGGGTTTTTCCACTAATTAAGGGATTTTTCCTCGCTCGTTTGGGCTTTTTACGGACAAAAGGGGCATTTTTGGACAAAAAATGACCAAAATGGTCAAAAATAGCCTAAAAGTAGCTCAAAATTCCACGACAAAAACAGTGCCATTGTTGCTCAAGTTATGTGGGAAATCTTAGATCCAAGAATGAGCTCATTTGGGCATATGAGCAAGGAGATACAACCATTCCTTTACAGGGTGCTAGTCCAGTCCCGTGTTGCTTCCACTACATGGTTGAGGCTATAAGGCCTCCAATTAGGGTTTTCCCCCCTCAAATAACTACTTGGGCTTGTCCAATGAAGTACTAAAGCTTCCATGAAATGGTAACGACGAAGGATCAAAGCATAAGTTTAGGGTTTTTATTAACAGGTCGAATGAGCACTGCATCTGTGCAATTGGGAGAGAGGCTACGCCTAATCATCACAAACACAAGAATTTTGAGTTGATCTTGGTTCATTTTCAAAGCAGAGCTTTCATGTCTGGAGTGTTGTTTTTTTTTAAGTGTCTTTTTGGATTCAAATCATTTACGCCTTGCTTGAATTTTCTACGAATCGTCACAATCAGAGGCCCGACGCTTTCCTAGTCGCATTGTACACTTCTTGACACCGGCAGGACCAAAAAGTCTTGAGCTACAACCTCATTGTTTTCATAACTAACAAAAGTGTGCTAGATTTCTAAAATCGTAGTTATTTTTCTTGTTGAAACCCTTGACTTGGATAGTACTCTCAGATAGAGATGGCTTTCCTAACTGACACAATACCCCATATGACAACAGTTTATATTTTGCACCCATGTCCATAAGGTGTTAGCACTTTTTCATAGGTGCCATTTAACTCAATAGGGTATTGTAGAGTTGTGTCAACCAATCATCCTCTATTTCAAAGTGAAATGCATGTGTGACTCCAAGGTTGGCCTCTCGTTGGCATTTTATGCGTTGTTGTTGCTCCTTAGCCTCAACTTGAGCTTGTATCTTCTTTAATTCTACTTGTGCCTTGGATGCCTTTTTTCTATGGATAGCACGTAGCTCCTCTTGGCTTAAAGGATCATAATATCTTTTAAATTTAATCCCATTTAGAAATCCAATGGTTTCAACTCCATCAAGAGTTTCCACACAAATGGTACCTTGTGGGGTGATTTTGCATACTTTATATGGTCCTTTTTTGACATATTTCAACTTTTTCTTCTTGTTACATACTCCATACATAAGGAATTTATCACTAGCATTGATATCTTTGTTCTTTAGATGACGGTTGAACCATTTCTTTCTCTTATCTTTCTCCACAAGTGCATTTTTCACAGCCAATTTCCTTTCATCTTCGTCTAACCTCTCAAGGATATATAAATGCTTAACTAAAGGATTACCATCCCAACCTTCTTGTGAAGCTACATGTAGTCTAGGAATAACAAACTCCCATGGCATAACTACTTCTTGTCCATATACCATTTTGAATGTTTTATAATTAATAGCCACTTTGTAAGAAGAACGATAAGCCCATAAAGCTGATGTCAATTTCAAATTTCAATCTGTGTGATGAGATTCGACTATTTTGGTCAAGATAGAAATTAAGGTCTTGTTAGTGCTCCAAGCTTGGCCATTTGCTTGTGGGTAATACGGTGTAGATTTATGGTGAGCTATCATGAATTTTGTTGTGAGTTCCTTGATCACCCCATATATAAAATGAGTATCATTGTCACTCACAATTTCAAAGAGACAACCAAATCTTGTGATAATATTCTCAAAGAGAAACTTGGCAGTTGACCTTGCATCAGCCTTGCGTGTCGCCCTGGCTTGTATCCACTTTGTCACATAGTCTGTGGCAATGATAATATATCGAGATCGAGTGTCACAAGCTGCTATACTAATTGGGACTACAAAGTCTAAACCCCATTTTTCAAATGGTTGAGTCACTTTAACAGGATGTAAGGGAATCTTATCCTTTCGTTGTGTGTTCTTGTAACATTGGCATTCATCACACTCTTTTGCAAAAAGTGATGCATCCTTGAATAAGGTAGGCCACCAATAGCCTGATTGCAACACCTTTTTAGCAGTTAGTTCCCCTGAAAAATGTCCTCCGGCTATAGCCATGTGGGCTTCTTGCAATATGTATAAATACTTATCCTCACGACCACAACGTCTAAGAATTTCATCCTTCCCTAGCTTGTAGAGAGTTCTTGCAGCTAGAGAATAACGTTCACATTCTTTTAACAGTTTTTGAGCTATATCCTTACAAAGTTCTTTGGGTGGAAAACCATTAACTAGAAAGTTCACAATCTTCTCACTCCATTCACGCATGGTCTCGAGTAGGAATAGGAAAGTATCCGGCAATTCATCATCAACTCCAGTAGGGGCTTCACCATGTGAGACAAATGATCCACTATGACGTGTCTTTTATGAGGTCTCACCACAACGTACGGTAAGATCAAACTCAAGAAGAATTAACAACCATCGTATAATTCTTCCCGTGGAACGAGGTTTATTTACTAGATACAACAATGCTTGATGATCAACATAGAAAACAAACTTGTTGGCAAGAAGGTAGTAGCAAAATATCTTCACTACATAAATCATAGCTAAACCTTCCCTCTCTGTAGTGGTGTAGTTTCTCTCATCATCATTTAATTGATGACTTGCAAAGCTAATGGGGTAGTCCAATTTATGTTCTCATGGTTGAGCTAGAACAAACCCAATAGCAAAGTTTGATGCATCAATATGCACATGGAAAATTACATTCAAATCGGACTATCGTCGAATGGGAGCACTTGTCAAGGTCTTTTTCAATGACTCATAAGCATGGTCACAGTCCGCGATCCAAAAGAACTCAATAAGAAGTTTGTACAATGGACGTGCCATCTCGGTAAAGTTCAAAATAAATTGTCAGTAATAACCAACATAGCCCATGAACCTTTGAACTCCTTTATAGCTTGTAGGTGGTGAAAATTCATCAATGGCTTTAATTTTGCTCTCATCTATGGAAATCCCATTTTTGGACACTATATGCCATAAAATGACTGCATGTTTAACCCAAAATTGGTATTTGAAAGGGTTTAATAAGATGCAATACAACCTGCACTTTTCAAATACTTTTTGCATAAACATGATAGATGTTCTTTCCAAGAGGAATAAACACAAAGGTCATCTAAGAAAACTTTGCAAAACTCCCTCAAATAATCTCTAAAAGTAGTGTTTATTAATCTTTCGAAAGTAGAAGGAGTAGTGGTTAACCCAAAAGTTATAATACAAAATGCGAGCACTCTGAATTCGGTTATAAAAGCCATTTTAGCTTGGTCTTCTAGTGCAATTGTGATTTGATTGTATCCAGAGTACCCATGTAAAAAGCTATAAGCTTCCTTTCCTGTAGCTCTTTCAAGCATATGTTCTAAATATAGCAAGGGGTAATGGTTCCTCCTAGTGGTAGCATTGACCTTTTTGAGATCCACGCACACTCTGCGTTTACCATTATTTTTTGGCACAATAACTATTGGAGACACCCATTCTGAGTGCTCAATAGGGTATATGAATCCCCATTTCACAAGCTTTTCAATCTCTTCTTGAACAATCTTTGCATACTTAGGATTCATTGGATAAGGTCATTGTTGGACTGGTTTAGCCATGCTATTCATGGGGATCGTGTTTTCCACCATTACGGAAGGTGGAACACCCTTCACATCATGATATGTCAAGGTAAATATATCCTTGAATTCTTTAATAAGTTCTTTAAGTACAGACCCTTAGTCTCTGTCAGATCTTGGGTAATGTGTACCATGGTGCTATACCATAATACCATGGTGTTAATCCATGATGCTTTGCTATGACTGAAAGAATCATTGCTCTATGGAGTTTCTTTATTATGCCATGATACTATTTCACATTGGCTCACAATGATTTGAGATGTTTATTTGTTCATAGATCTTCTTTATGACACCATTCCATGGTGATTTATGAATGAAAAAATTTAAATTGAAGACTCCGTACAAATAAGAGATCCCCATGGTAATGATAGCCGTTTTTCGGCTTTCCATAATTGCCATAGTAAGCTACCTCACCCTACAAAATTCACCCAAACACGATGGCTATCCCTACCATTTCACTGTATATAGGCGATGTCAGGAGCTTTTTGGAGCAAGGGATTGCGCATATGTACATATATATGCATGGTGCATCGAATAAAGGATTGCCCAATTTCCATAGCCAGGTGGTTACGTGGGGTCCACATGTGTATAGGTAGGACAGGATGTACATAGTGCATCGATTTTCACTATTACCAGTACCACTGTGTTTTTTCTACAATAAGCAAGAATTGGTAGCGCGTAAAACTTCTCAAGGAAGCTATCCGTGGGCCGATGACATGAGGTAAGCAGGTGCGTCAGATAGCATCTAGTGGCGTTAGGAGGGCGAATGGGGTCAATACTTGCACGCGGAGAAGTACGAACACAACGTGGGTGTTTTCTTGTGATACTTATGCAGAAAGGTCATCATGAGGACCACTTTTTGGGGCCACTTCACATGGTGGCGGGATGCATTATTGGAAAAAGTTGAGTGCCAGGTGTGCGGATAATGTAAAAAGGTGACAGCTATGCACTTCGAGGTCAGTTTTTGGCCTGTTCGGGGTCCGTTTGAGGTCATCTAAAAGGCCAAGGGTGCCCAACTAATAAATCTAAGTGTGGGAACTGAAAAAACAGAGAGAAGACCAGAAAAAACGTGGAGAAGAGAGGAGGAACAGCCGCAGGTCTATTTTTGCTCATTTTGGAGCCTATTTTGGCCGTAAACTGCTCACCCGAGGTCGGATTTGAGCACTTTGACATTGTAGACTGGGGTTTTGGGCCGTTCTGGACGCAATGGCGCTGTCCATTTTTCCAAATTCCTCACTCTTTTCTTGCTGTTTTTCTATGTAAGTTTCTCCTATGAGCGAAGTTTCTGCTCTAGTTTGTGATTGTATCTGGCTTATTTTACCTATATTGTGTGAGCTATTTGCCCCATTGGTGTTGGCCCAAGCTCAATTGTATCTAAACATCATAAATTCTCCTCTTTTGAGCTGAGTTTTTTGGGTGTGTGTGTGTGTGTGTGTGTGTGTGTGTGGAGTGGGCAAATGGATAGTCTCTCTCCTCTCACTACAGAGGTGTGTTCCCTGTCTCGGCCAGGTGTGTTGTCTAAGCCGAGTGGTGCCCCATAGTGTGTGTGTGTATCTTCCCAAGAGTGTGTGTCGAGTCGTTATAGAGGCGCTGTGTGTGTTTTCATCCCGCTCACACTCTTTTGGTGCCCCCACGGAGGATCTTCTTCGAGTACCTTCTGCTTCGAGCTTCAAGCTTTGAGATTGGGGATTACAGGTTGCAGGTTACAGGTTGCAGGTTGCAGATTACAGGTTATAGGTTACAGGGACAGGTACAGGTACAGGTACAAGTGATTCACACAGGTACACGTAGCTGGAGTACAGTGATATACTAGCAGTGATGTCACTTGCAGTTGTTGTGGGTATGCATCACTTGGCGCCTATTTGAGCGCATTGTCTGCTGGATTGTACGTTACTTGTGCAAACTGCCATTGTACGCATTTGTGGAGCCATACTTGGTTGTATTTGGCAGTCCCAGCCATTTATGAGACTTGGTCTGGAAGATAGTCATTTCTGAGACTTGACTATACGCGATTTGCATTAGCCTTCGTGTGAGGGTTGATAGTGTGAGGTTTTTATTGAGCTGGGGGATTCTCAAATGTAGAGATCCTTTCGGTGATACAGGTAGTTGGAGCACCCTTTTTGTGACCTCGCCATAGGCTATGTACTAGTGAGTCCTACTTGATGCTCGAGTTCTATTGTTGGCAGTTTATGCATACATATATAGTCTATATTTTGGGTTCCTACTGCTCTACTTCTGGGGAAACTCTGTCAAAATTTTTCCAAGTTATGATGGCTGGTTTCTTGGTCTTTTGAGCCATTTATGCTGTTATGCTGCTGAAATTTTGGCAAAATCAGAGGTTAAGTCAGGTGTGCCTTCTTGGGAGTTTCATGGTTGGCTTTAATGGATGATCAAAATGGCCCTCAATTCACTCCATTTCATTTAACTCAAAGAATCCAGATAAATGTTCATGTGTCCAGGAAGATTTTTTTCCAGCAGCGCATAGTCTTTATGTTCGGGCCAAGAAGATTACGAGAGATCTTGGAATGTCCTTTGCTTGTTGTAATTCCGATGATCAACTATGAAAACTCATTTGATGTGCATGTGTTTGTCCTTATCTAAAGTTGAGCTCCATTGAAGTTTCAGGGGATTGGGTAGTCAAAAGTTTTGGGTTCTTGCACGTGTGTTCAAAGTGGTTCTCAAAGCATTGAAACTTGTGTAGCCATGGTTTTCTCTTATCCGAAGTTTCATGGAAGAAGTGATGAAGATGTGGAAGAATTTTTGGAAAAGATGGAGGTTGCCTGCATTAGCAACCAGATTCATGACCCTGCGTAGATGTTACGTCTTCTCCAAATTTGTTTGAAGAGTGATGCACGAGTTTGGTCTAAAGCATTTGAAGAGGAGTTGCATGTGGCTGATCCACCTGTAAGGTTGAGTTGGGACAATCTACGACATGGGTCGGAACTGGAGTTTGTGAAGATAGAAGATCCTGACAAAAAGTGGCAAGAAGTACAGGCTTTGGTGCAAAAGGAAGGTGAGCAACTAGATGCGTACATACGTAAGTTTTCATTGGCATGGGAGCGAATGTGCAAGGCCTTAGCACCACATGTACCCCCGCCTGACATGATGAAGAAGGACAGGTTCTTCGCTGGTCTTTGGGAGAATATACGTTGGAGAGTGGAGCTAAAGAAGCCTAGGACATATGAAGATGCACTAGAGGTAGCAAGGAACAAAGAGTGGAAGCTGAGGAAAATGAGCCAGTTAGGGGTGGAGTCTTTGCCCATGAGGTATGAATTTCAGCCTATAGAGTCTTTACAAGGTCGCATGTCAGGGGTTCATCACGAACCAGTGGTTTCTATTACTACTCAGGTTATGCCAGCAGTGGTCACTACATCAGTGCAAGATGATGGCCTAAGGCAAGACATGAGTCAAATGGTAGATTTGCTGAAGAATCTCAGCCTAAACATGCTAGGTCAAGTGGGAAATAATCGAGGTCGAGGGAGGTTTGCAAATCAGCCAGGAGGTGAAGAAAGGCCTAGGAATGGTGTTGGACAAAGCAATGGTAGGTTTTGGAGGCAGACGCCCACATGTTATAATTGTGGAGAGTTGGGTCACATCAGCCCGCAATGTGATAAGCCACCAAGGATGGGGGGAGACATGTATCCATTGCCAAGACAGGTGCTAACTAGGTCAAATAATTATGGCATCGAAATTAAGGGAGACGAAGGAACCAGTGGACTGACCCAGGAGGAAAAGGGAAAGACAAAAGTGCTAAGTGTAGTCACCTTGGAGAAGGCATCAAAGCTAGAGGATACATTAGTGATGCCTATTGGGAAGAGGACCACAGAGGATAAGGAAGGAAGAAGTGCGCCAGGTCCTAGTAAGAAGAAAGGAAAGAGCCATGAAGGCAAGGATGTCAAGGCCAAGAGGAAAAGGAGAGCTCGTCGAAAGTTTCATGTTTCAGATTTTCCACTAGCATTAGGAGAAATATGAACCTTGCATGGGCCTTGTAAGGAATCCTAATTTTTAGGGATTAAGGCTAATGTTGTGTGGGGTTTAGGGGGCAAGGGCATTGAAGAAGGTAGTTTTGAGTAGGCTTTTCTACCCTTTTTTTTAGACAAATGTAGGATGTGGACCTAAAAGGTTGCTTTCTCTCTCTGGCTTTTTTAAAAGTGAAGGAAGCATAGGGGTGTGTCCACATCAGCAATTCCGTGGGTCAAAAAGAGTCAAAATTTGACTTTTTTAAAAAAAATTCATTTTTATTTGTTTTTTACTTAAAACTCCCTCCCAACATATATACATATCCAAAAATCATTTTTTGACCCATTTTTTAACCCACAAGCTTAGAAAGCCCATTTTTTCAAAAATCTTTTCCCCCAAAAAGTAATAAACATTTTGTTCTCTCATCCTCCTCCCTCCTCCCTCCTCCCTCCTCTCTCCTCTCTCCCTCTCCCTCTCCGCCCCTACCTTCCTCCTCCTCCCCAATCTCTCCCTCCCTCCTTCTCTCCTCCCATCCTGCTCGGCCTCTCTACCCTTCCCCCTCTATCTTTTCATCATTTGCTTCCTCACGCAACAGCTTCCATGGTGCTCACGGACATCACAAATGGTTTGCTTCCACCACCACGTACTCCGCACACCAAAAGCATACATATTCTCTTACCCACGGCATTTACACCGAAGACCACTAGTGAAGGTGATCAAAGGTCATCACAGGAACGGCGCACCGCTTGTGAGACCAATGTTGACATTTGGGTGGATGGCCATTTGTACCCTTACGATCCTATAAGCCGCTTCCATCCACCATTTAATAGCCTTTCCACATTTCTTCAATTTCTTGGGAGGGGAGAAGCAGGCTTGTTAGGCTATTGCAAGCGGCTGTGTATGGGTGCAGGTGCTTCTTTGCATATGTGGATGTACAAATGTCAAGCTCTTCACCTCAAGACGACGGCATTACAAGAGAGTGTTGCCTCTTCGGAGAGGGTAGTTAAAAGTCTTGAACAACAAATGCAAGAAAAGGAGTCCCACATCCAGAAGCTTACCAACACCATCACATACTTGAAAGAAACACCCCTTGGTGCAAGGGAAGGCAAACGCCCGTATTCATCCATTGAAACTCTTGCACATTCCGGAGGAGCACGCAAACGACGAGTTACAGCCACAAGGTTATTTGGTCTTTACTTGCATGCTGCATTCTTACTTCACACTATTTTCTAACATTTATGTTTATTTGTTGCTAGAAACTTCATCCAGGAGGCATGCGGTGAAACAAGCCAAGATAATCGAGTCAACCTTCTCACTAGTTGTCTCAATACCGAGGACGTTATTTCTATCTTACAATCACCTGGAGGTAAGCACATTAAGGATGCAGTCACCAAGGACCTTATGCGTAAATTAAGAAATGTGGTTAATGATGATGACGTTCAACAAGCTTGTGATGAGGCTGGAATCAGCACCAAAGCCTATCAGGCTATTTTTCAACTCCTAAAGGATGCCCTCAAAGAACATGGCATTGTGGAAAACCTATTTCCCGTTCCTCACAAGGTCAAGCTCGCAAAGAAGGCCACAAACGAAGATGTGTTCTCCCGCATTGGGACATACCTACACATTGAGGACACAATGCCAACTTCCCTTTATGCTTCGTGCGCAACAAAGACAAGGGGAAAAGGTAAGAAACAATCCATAAGACCTTCGAATAAGGGCTTTCCTTACACAATGTGGAACAATATTTTCGTGGATCTTAGAAGGCTTCAAGAAGCCATGCTTAGATTTTACGAGTTACCTGAAGAAGGTGACACACTTTACTTTTTTCTTTGGTATTATTCTTTTCATAGAAGCTGAAGTTTAAGGTCTTAGCACTATTTATTTTGTAGTGCTTGGCACAAAAGTCGCTTTTGTGTTGAAACTCGATGAGTGTCAAATAGTGAAAGGCCAAAGGTTAGAGAGGCTAAGTGTCACTCTAATGAACGAGGCCCTTCTACAAACCAAGCGAAGGGATTCAGTCGAGCCATATCCCACCCTATCTTTTAGCGTGCAATCAGAGAAAGAAATTTGGTGGTTGGGTGCTATTGAGGTGCCCAAAGAGACCAATGGAGTACTTTCGTGGATTTTTGAGAGAACTCCATGGATCACAAAAGTAATACACTCCCAAATTGCAGGTCAGAAGTTGGAGATTGAGGGCTTTGGTAGTTATGATGTGGAGTGGCACTTAGGTGGGGATTTGAAGACCATAAAGTGTTTACTTGGCTGCAAACAAGGGGCTTCTTCTCTCATGCCTTGTCCATTTTGCACTCGAGGGTACAAACCTAATGGACAAAAATCACATAAGAGCACTGCAAAGGCCAGTTACATGCTTCCATGGCAAGGGCATGGAGAACAAGGGTTAGACTGTCATGATGTCGGAGATGAAGTTAGAGAATGAGAAGCGTCTATTCTGAGATGTCCCATGCTCAATGCCCCAGACCGTGATCAAAAGGACCACACTTGGAATCCAATCTTTCGATTTTCTCTATCGAATGTACATTTTTGTACATTACACGCATTCATGCGTATTTTTGATAGGCTATTGAAGCTCCACATTGACTATGCTTTCACAATGAAACCGTTGGAAAAGTCCCAGGAAGCGATCGAAAGAGTGGAGGTACTCTTGAATTCCATTGGCTGTCATGGTGGAAATGTGTCTATAGTTGCTGCAAAGAACACAGGGGAGGCCCATGAAATTGCTCAACAAGTGTCAATGAGTGGACACAAAGCTAGACACTTTTTGAAGAAAGTTTTCCAAGGAAAGCCAAGTCGATATGATGCTCAAAGCAGCTCCAACCAGCAGGCAGGTAACCTTTGGGAGCTTTGGAAGGAGTTATGCAAAGCTACTACTGACAATGATTCAAATGGCGAGCTTGCAAACAAGCGCAAGCAAGTTTGGGCCCATTTTGATAAAATGGTCAAGCTTATGAGCCTTAACAGCACAACAGAAGAACAACGGCAATCATTTCAAGATGCTTTGGCGGATTTTACCAAGGTCTTCACCCTTTCTTGGGGTGAAAATAACATCACACATTACATGGTAAGTCATTCATGGTGTATTCATTACAAGGGATTGTTTTTATTTACTAATGTGGATCGTTTGCTCATGTGAACAGCATATCTTGTTTGCGCATGGTGCATTTTTTATGCACAAGTATGGATCGCTTGAAATTTTTAGCACTCAAGGCATGGAGAAGTCCCATTATCGAGCAAGGGGAGTGTACTTCAAAAATACTCGACATGGTGGTGGAATGGTGCAATCCAATTATTTGGAGGAGATGTTCAACTGGTTTTTTCGCACAACATTTGCTCGTAAGCTCACAATGGAGCGTGCGCGACAATCCAAGATTGCTATTGAAGTGCGCAAATGGAGTCGTCAAGAGCATAGCAACAAGTGGCAAATGTCGCAAGGTCCCACCAAGCATGCTGCATGGCGGCGATGCAGAGTGCGACAAGGATCAAAGTGGATACTGCGCGAGTCACTAAACGTGAACGCAGGGTCCAACTCTTAGCGACATGTTTATTTAAAAAATAATACTTCTTTTAAAAAAATTAGTGTGAACAGGGCCCTTTTTAAATGGGCCCTTATAAATATTGCATGCTCTCATAAATCACTCATTTCTTAAGAACAGGTGAGCTCTTACCAACGAAATGGCGCGCACCAAACAAACCGCGAAAGAGCATCCGCCTGCCAACAAAAACACCCTCCAAGGATGTGAGAAGCCGTCATGGCTTAAAGGCACAAGAAAACGGCCACGAACACCTGGCCGTTCCAGGAACAATTCTGGTAGTGGGCATGGTGGTAGGGCACGAGAGTCATCAAGGACTGTTGAATCTCCACCTCCTCAAGATATAACACCTAGAAAGAGAATGAAGCAATGTGCCTAGCGCTGGAGAGAAGTAGAGGGCCAGCAAACATCAGAGTCCGATAGGGAGCAGCCGTCGCGTCCCCAATCACAAGCAGGACCATCCAGGACTCGGGTGGTCAATACAGACACCGAATCAGAGAGTGAGCCACCATGGCTGCGAAAAAACATACCGCGCACACACCAGGTGGCCGTTGGGGGGAAGACATTTCCTCAAGGCAAGGGAGCTCTCCCCACACGACAAGATCGACAACCAAGGGAAGAGGAAGAATCAGAACAGGCTGCAAAACCAGCCCCTAAGCATGTAAACAGACGCAAGTCTAAGTTTTTCAAGAAGCCTTCACGCCGCCCGCCAGCAAATGTGCAAGTGCCCCCAAGACAACCGCAGCGGCGCCGAAAAATAGCAAGGGCATTTGCAGAAATCCGCCACTACCAGAAGACGACGGAGCTCTTGATTCGACGCGCCCCCTTTGCTCGCACTGTGAAGGAAGTGCTTCAAAGCTATGGAAATCAGTATAGAATGCAAGCAATAACGCTAGAGGCTATTCAAGAAGCTGCAGAGGCCCACATCATTTCAGTGTTGGAAGATACCAACCTATGTGCCATTCATGCAAAGCGAGTGACAATACAGCCAAAAGATATGCAGCTTGCACGACGATTGCGACGAGACTTCGAGCATTAGCCGAAGTTACCCCTCTTTTTGTATTGCACACCCTTATCTTTGTAATGATTTGACTTTCCAATGACAATATGATCAACAATTGTGTCTACTCTGTCTATTATCTTTGTAATTTCAAGTTCTGTATGTAATTGTAGTCAATTTCAGTAAATTTGTGCATTTTAAGTAACCTTAGGGGTAGATAAGCCTACAAGGGGCAGAAAAAGGCCTGGCCACAAGGGCGCGCAAATGGCCCATCCAAAACTGATGGATGGGCCATTTGTGCGCCCTTGTGGCCAGGCCTTTTTTTGCCCCTTGTAGGCTTATCTACCCCCAAGGGTACTTAAAATAACCAAATTTACTAAAACCTATTGGTTTTGCATCAATATTTTATATGGATCCTTATGGACACCTTTTTTTGGTCATTCAAGCTTTGAATTCCTTATAGGATATCAAAACTAATAACATATTGTGAAACCAAGTGTCCAATGTAATTTGACTTTTTGGTGCAAGGGTGTAGTAGGTAGAGCTAAACCAAGTGATAGTTTGCTGGAAACTTCATTTCATAATTGATTTGAGCTTTTCAAGTGTCCTTGAGTGTGAACATATACTGGGATTGCCATAAAAAGGTTGCATTTAAATGAATGATGCAAAACCAATCCATTGCAATAAATTTGTGCTTTTTAAGTACCCTAGGGGGTAGATTGGCCTATAAGGGGCAAAAAAATGCCTGGCCACAAGGGCGCGCAAATGGCCCATCCAAAACTGATAGATGGGCCATTTGCGCGCCCTTGTGGCCAGGCCTTTTTTTGCCCCTTATAGGCCAATCTACCCCCTAGGGTACTTAAAAAGCACAAATTTATTGCAATGGATTGGTTTTGCATCAATATTTTATATGGATCCTTATGGACACCTTTTTTTTTGTCATTTCAAGCTTTGAATTCCTTATAGGATATCAAAACAAATAACATATTGGGAAACCAAGTTTCCAATGTAATTTGACTTTTTGGTGCAAGGGTGTAGTAGGTAGAACTAAAGCAAGTGATAATTTGCTGGAAACTTCATTTCATAATTGATTTGAGCTCTTCTAGTGATAGCCGTTTTTCGGCTCTTTGTAATTGCCACAGTGAGTTACCTCACCCTACCAAAATCACCCAAACACTGTGGCTATCCCTACCATTTCACTGTACATAGGCGTGCGTGAGTCACGGGACTTTTCCCATACCTTCTTAAAAAACCCTCAATTAGCTAGTCATTGGGCTAGTTGAGCCAAAAAAATAAAAAATATAAAAAATACAAGTATATTATGGCCCATGCGTATGTAAATATTTCTTTGTATATAGGGCCTAAATAAAATATTTTTTCATAATTATTTTGGTATTTATTTAAATATTTCTACCTAGGTGTGTATTAGTTATGCTCTGTACATTGCCTCACCATTACCACAATTTTTCTTACCATTTTTCATACTCTTTATTCCATATAGAAATATTTTCATGTAAGCTTCTCTTATACTTGGTGTAACTCCACCCCAACAAAAATCCAAAAAAAACTAGTTTTATTTATGTGTATATTTTTCACTATTGTGATTTTTTCCTTCCTACATCTATTTTGTTTTTTTTTTTCTAAAAAATTAGAACACCAAGAATATTTATCTTTTTATGGTAGCCTCATAATGAGAGAGATTTCTTTTGACCCCTTTATATTTTTTCCACTTATATTATTTATATTTGACATGTACATATTTTTTAGACCCCCCAATATTTGATTTTCTTAGTTGTACTATTCACTTATATCACAATCTCAACAATATCTTCAATTATAGACCTACCAAATAAGGTCAAGGGTAGGTGGCATGCATACATGCACTATGGAGGGCTCACTCTTAGAGGTATTCAAAAGAATCATCCAAAGAAGGACCCCACAAGGACCTTGTGCAGTGGAAAAAAACGGTCGGTTTTGCTGAATTTTTAAAGTTCATTTGCTCTCCGAATTTGAAAAAGTGATACAAACAAAAGTTGTAGCTCGTGGGCTATACTTTTGCCTCAAATTTTTTCATATTTTTTTGAGCTACGAGCTGTGAGCTATGATTTTATTAGTGGACCCCAGTTTTCCCATGTTATGCAGCCACACTCTCTCTTCCACTTTATCATTTTCCTCTTTCACACACACTTCTCCACTCATCATCCCCACCTCTCTCACCACTCCTCTCTGCACCCTACTCACCTTCTCCTCAACCTTGAAGAATAAGAGAAACCATGGTGAACTCATACCTCCCACACACAACTCCATTCAAAAATTGACCACCTAGTCTCATTTTTCCTCCTCCAAATTACCCATATCTATCAAAAAAACCACAAAATTCAGCCTCTTCTCTTAAAAGACAGCATCATGGTGGCTGATTACTCAGCTTCAATTACCTTGTCTCTCAAGGAAGGTCAAGAGTGGAGAAAAAATGTACCGTCAAAGCTAGTGGACCGTCAACAAGCGTCAAAATCGGCCCTACTCAAAACACTTGGAGCATCAACCTTGTAAGAAATCCACCTTTTCTTACCTCTTAAGAGTTTTTCTTCCTTATTTGTATCCTGCATGGATACTCCCATCGTAAATATCCAATTCCATTTGTAAATTAATACTAACTCTACTAACAGTAACCCACTATGAAAAGTCCTATCACCTCCATTTCTCTCCTCTCTCTTTCCCCACCAACTTCTTGATAATTCCAAGCAAAAGAAATTAGATAAATTGCTGAAAATCTAACCCAACCATGGTTAGAGGAGTAACCCTAGACTTTAAAATTTCTATAAAAGGAGGGTGTAGCTAGCACAAAAGGGGGAGCCATAAGCAAGAGCACTATGCTATAGCTTGAGAAGCCAAGCTCAACCTCTCTAGAAGGAGCTCTTGAGTGGAAGCTCATTGTCTTATGCATGTGCATGTGTTGTAATAGGGGATTAGCAAGGGAACTCTATGCCATTGTAAGAGAGAGAGTGATCATTCAATTGAAAGTAGGAAATCTATCATTTCTCCTACTAGTGTAAGCCCAACATTTGCTGAATCAAGGAGGGTGGATTTGGACTAAGCTTGGATACTTTGTCTCCCTTCCAACGTGAAGTAATGGACAACAATGATGCGTAAGTGTCTTGGTGTTTTTTGTTAAGTTCTTGATAGCTTGTCTCTGGTGTTGTCATCAATCTAGCCATAAATCCCACATACTGTAAGAGGGCGACAGGGTGGAGAGGACTCCCCTGGCCTTAAGACTGTGATTGGGATGGCTTTTCTTGTGATGTGTTGTGGTGAAATTTACGCAAGCTATGTTGAACAAATACTAATCTCACTTTGATTTGTCATGACAGATTTGTAAGAAGGTATTAATGCAACAAGCACCCCCTCCCCCTTTCTCTCTCTTTCTTAAATATATAGTTGTGTTTGCTTGATCATTGCCGATACGTTTCAAAGCAGCCCGAGCACTATCTCTCTCTCTCTCTCTCTCTCTCTCTCTCTCTCTCTCTCTCTCTCTCTCTCTCTCTCTCTCTCTCTCTCTCTCTCTCTCTCTCTCTCTCTCTCTCTCGTGTTTTAGTGTGTGAGAGTGTTCCATTGGTGTTAGGGTTAGTGTAAATTCCTTGCTTGTTTGTGGGTTTCTCTAACGATTCTCCTCTTTTGCGTCCTAGTTCGCTCTTAAACTAGGTGGTGCCCCTTGTGTAGTTGGGATTTGGCTGTGGGTTTGTTATTTTGGTTTGTGTTGTGTTGTGCCCCAGCCCCATTGAGCAGCACGGGAGCCTTGAAGGGTGTCTAGAGGTTGCTATTCTTGTTGCCCGCCCCGGACCGCCTCAAATTGGTGCCCCCACTAAGGACAGGCTTGTGTATGTTTTGTGAAGGCTCAACCTTTAGCACAATCAAGTAGTTTGCATGAATCACGAGAATTTGTATGATCCCTTCATTCCCATTGCAAGGCAAAAGGTACACATAATTGTTAGTACTAAGTTGCAATTTCAGCGAGTAATTCATAGAATTTTAGGTCCTCTTAGGTTAGCAGAGATAAACACTTCGGTAAATCCTTTTATTTTTCCTCTCATTAGGTACGATATTAGCTTGGACGTCTATATTTTTGTGTTATTTTAAGCATTGGGACATGCATAGGCCATGGATAATGGCCCAGGAATAGAGGTTTTTCCCTTTCATTTTACTCCACACATTAGAATAAACGTTGCAATTAGTAGAAAGATCCATTTTCAACAACGAACGGTGTTCATGTTTGGTGACCAAAGAGTAGGAGAAATTCTTGCATCACCAAACCCTGTCATTCTACCTCTCATCAACTACCACACTTCTTTTGATGTACATGTGTTCATTTTATTTTAAAATGAAGTGCAGCCCGGCAAAATAGTGTGTATGTTTGTTTTTTCTTTGTCCAAGTTGTTACAAGAAACAAAAAAATGATCATTTGTTCTAACTGGGAATGTGTGTGCAGTGAAAGTTCAATCCTTAGAGATCTAGCTCTATTACCAATTGAGTTGCAGGAGCAAGTAGTAAGGTGTCTCCCTCATAACAAGAGGGTGGTGAAGTTAAGACGGAAGGTCCTACGCGTGGATTCCATTTTCCTCTTGTTGTTGGGCACTAAGGAAGACCGCGCATTCATCCAACTAGTGTGTGCCCTAAGATTGGTAAATAGAGTGAAATTTGGCGTTTGGCGAGTGCATTTCACCATTGAGGAAGACTCTTCAGGAAACTTGCGGCCAGAGTTCATGCTTCATAGACTCACATTTGGTGAATTTTTCCCTCATTTGCGTCTTATTAATAGTCTTCCTTTCGCTTTCAACAAAGGAGATAGGGAGCTATTCAGAGCTTGTCTTAATAAAGAGAGCATAGAGAAGATTGCAAATTTGTATAAATTCTCATCCTTCTCTACCTTCTATGACACTTTGTTCATAGAGACATTGTAAATCTCTTTATGCTTTTGAATGATTTAACCATAATCCTAAGGAGTTTTTGTCCAGGAATTTTGTAGCACAAGTGGAGTCTTTAAATCTTGCAAACTTGATTGGACTTGATGAGGATGTTCTTTATGAAATTGTGAGAAGGTTGCCTCACTCCGACTGTGTGGAACTCGAAGGAAAGGAGCTCCTAGTCAATTGCTACTTTCTCACGGCCTTCGACGAGCATGAAGATCTAGTTTTTATACAAACCGCTTGTGCGTTGGGAATTGTAGAGCAAGTGCAATTTATCACTTGGGACGTGGTTGCTCTTTTGGATCCAGAAAATGAAGTTCTAGAGATTTCTGTTTATCGCCTTAGCTTTGAAGAATTTCAACCCTTCTTAGAGCTCATCAATAGGCTACCTTTTTGTTTTGATCAAAAAAATCGAGACCTTATTGAAGCTTGGATAGCTGAAGAAGAAAACCTAGAGTGGTATTTTCTTACTTCTTCATTTGCAGGCGAGTGGTTCTAAATCTCTATTGTATCCCTTATCGTAACTCGTGTTGTAATCTTTCATAATAATGGAGAGCCAACGCCAAATGTCTGGATATCCTCTTTTCTTTGGAGAGCCTGGAGAGGATGCAGAATTATTTTTAGCAAATTTCAAGATGTCTTGCCGTATCAAGAGGATAGTAACCGATCAAGAACGTGTAGAAATGTTTGAGGTGTTCCTTAGGAAAGATGCTAGTACTTGGTTTGACTCTTTGCCTGAGGAAGTTAAGGGGAATTACACAAAAGTTTTGAATCGTTTTAAGAGATACTTCTTTGATCCCCAAAACACTCAAGGCCAAATGGACCAAGACCACCTCCACAAGGGGTAGAAGGAGTTCCACCTTTGCCAGATCCAAATGTGCATGTGGTATAGGTGACAAATTCAAATGAGGTTGACATGGAAGCCAATGGCATTAAGCGTGGCCGAGGGAAAGGTAAAGAGAAAGAAGGAGTCACATCACAGAGTGACCATGGACAAGGCAAAAAGGCGAAGGAGACCAAGGAAACCAAGAGGACTCGACGTCGTATCAACCTCCAAGACTTCCCTCTTGGACATGGTATGGCTCCGTACAACTTGTTGGAAGACATGAGAGGTAAGGGTCCTGATATTTCATGGCCTCAATGTCTTGCATTATGTCCACAAGTAAGGAGGGATTTAACAAGGGCAGTTAGCACTAGGAGAAAGGTAAAAGAGAGTGTGCCTGTTGTAAAAATTGCACAAGCTGAAATGAATGAGGACATTACACCGGTGCTAGACTGTTACATCAAAGGAAGATTGGTTAGGAAAGGTCTAGTGGATGGGGGTGCACAAATTTGCATCATGACAGAGGGACTCATGCAAAGACTAGGCATGCACATCCATGAGACACCTGAAATCAAAGTCAAGATGGCAAACAATAGCAAGGCTAGGTGTGTAGGCATTTGCAAAAATGTCTTTGTAGAGGCCTTTGGCATTAAGAAAGCGGTGGATTTTTATGTTATGTCGACCAAGGGAAGTGGTTATCCATTTATCCTAGGAAGACCATGGCTAATGAAAATCCGAGCTTTGCAGGATTGGGAGAGTGGGAAATTAATTTGTAGGAATGACAATCATAAGAAGGTTGTCTTTGACATGAAGGAGCAACGCCAAGAGGAGCTCCATGAAGAATCATCTCAAAGTGAGACGGAAGAAGGTTGGACCGATAGCACTTCAGAAGAAGAAAGTAGCGGCAGCATTACTGAAGAGGAGTCTTCCATCGAAGTCATGGGGGTAAGGTTTAAGCCAAGTAACCAAGAGACCTCTTGTCAAGGCTTGGAGGAGGTAGGTCCTCAAGAGAACGAAGGTGTTCAAGATGAAGGGATGCTGGAAGGTATGCTATCAACAACACTTACAAAGGATGAAAGAGAGGAGTTCAAATGTGTGCTAAGGAAGTTTCCTAGGCTTTTTGCTAAAGACTACACCGATGTGCGTGGAGTAGATGCTGTTCAACACAAAATTGAGTTGAAGCCAGAGGCCACACCTAAGGCTCAGAAGCTACGAAGGCTAGGAGTCATCAAGGAGCAGGCTTTACTCAAGGAGGTAAAAAAGCTTCTAGCAGCAGGTTTCATTTATCCAGTGGAGAATTCAGAGTGGGTCTCTCCCGTTGTTGTCACTCCTAAGAAAAACGGAAAGTGGAGGGTGTGTGTGGATTACCGTCCACTCAATGAGGCAACAAAAAGAGATCACTTTCCCCTCCCATTTCAGGATGAGATACTAAATGAGGTAGCTGGTCATGAGAAGTACACTGTGTGTGATGGCTACTCAGGCTACTTTCAAATAGGTATCGCATTGGAAGATCAATTGAAAACAACCTTTATCACTCCTTGGGGTTGTTATGCTTTTAGAGTCATGCCATTTGGTCTGACAAATGCTCCTGCAACATTCCAACGTTTCATGAACATGGTGTTTCAAGCATTCTTTGGAAAGTCAATTAGGGTGTTCATTGATGATTTCTGCATTTATAGCTCAAAATCATTGCATCTACAAAGGGTAGAAGAAGGTTTAAAGAAGCTCTACGACATGGGAGGTCAACTCAACCCCGACAAGTGCCACATAGGTGAGGATGAAGTGATCTTGCTCGGTCACAAGGTTTCCTATAAAGGCATTGAGGTGGATCCTTCAAAGGCAAAGGCTCTTATTGATCTCCCATCACCGAAGAGTCTTAAGGAGGTCATCTCTTTCATTCAGAAGGTGAAGTATATGTCACGCTTCATTCACTTAGCCTCGGAGTTGCTTCATCCTTTGCCAAAGTTGACACAACAAGTAGAATTTGCATGGTCTGATGAGCTTGAAGAGTATTTTTGTAACATTAAAGTCATTTTGTCAGAGCTACCAACACTCATGCCTCCTTGTTGGGAGTACACATTCTTTGTTAGCTCTAGTGTTGGAAGGGAAACAATTGGTGCTGTGTTGCTACAACAAGATATCCACAGTACAAGGATGCGACCCATCTACTTTGCTAGTAGGGTCATGAATGCTTTGGAGAGAGACTACACAAAAGCAGAACTCATGATGCTTTCTCTCATGTTTGCGATGAGAAAGTTTAGATCCTACCTGCTACCAAAACCTTTTGTAATTCTCACTGCAGAGAATTTGTTCCCTTGGGTGTCATCTCAAATGAATCTTAGTACTAGGATCTCAAAGTGGATTATGGAGTTGCAAGAGTTTCAATACTCTTTCAAGGTAGAAGATAGTGTGCGTGCACAATTGGCAGGGATTCTCACTTATAGGGTGCATGAAAAGGATATTAAGGTGCCTGAAGTAAAGAACCTACCATTACCACCACCAAAAAGTATTCCTAATGCTTTTACCTTGTTCTTTGATGGAGCTTTTCGACGAGCCACAGGGAAAGCAGGGGGAGGGCAAGTGTTGCTCAACCCAAGTGGAGAGGTGGTCATGAAAGAGAAGGTCAATCTACCAGGTTCAACTAGCAACAATGAAGCAGAATACGACACACTACTTCATGGTTTGAAGATGTGCATTGGCCAAGGGATAAAACGTCTCATGGTAAAGGGAGATGCACTTCTCATTGTTAAACAGATTTAAGGCATTTGGGCATGCAAGAATGAAAGCTTAAGGACAAAAGTTCATGCCATTCGTAAGATGTTTAATCAGTTTGAAGAAGTGCAGCTATATCATATTCTGAGGAAACAAAATGAAGATGCCGATTTACTTGCACAACAAGCAGTTACATGTGTTGAGAGAGAAGTGCAGGTCATCATGGTAGCAACAGCTGTCAAGCAACCGAGATACCAGGGATTGGAGTCATTGGCTCCCATTATCGGCTACATTTTGGAGGGTGAGTTTCCACAAGACTTCACGAAGGCTCAGAAGAGGAGACTCATGAAGAAGGCAAGTTTCTATCTCTTCCTAGAAGGCTCTCTCTATCAAAGAGGGAAGGATCAAGTGTGCAGAAGAGTACCAACTATCGAGGAAATTCCAGCCATTCTAAAAGGTTTGCATGAAGAGGCATGTGGTGGTCATTTTGCCCAAGAATCAACTGTGAAGAAGATTTTGCTTGCGGGGTATCTTTGGCCAAGCTTGCATGTGGATGTTCAACATTGGTGTAAAAGCTGTCACAATTGTCAGATAAATGGAAATAGAAGGTTGGTGCATGGCCCGAGGCAAATAGTGCTTGCAAATGGACCCTTTGAAAAGTGGGGCATTGATGCTATGGGTCCTCTGATTAGGACAAAAAATGGTAAACTCTACATTCTAGTGGCTGTAGACTATATGACTAGGTGGGTGGAAGCACAAAGTGTAGCAAAGGTAAATGAGAGGACAATGAGCAAATTCGTCTACACTCACATTTGTTGTAGATTTGGCACACCTTTGGAGATTGTTTCTGATAATGGTCCAGGGTTTAGAAAGGGATTGCTCACAGAAGTCTGTGAAGAACTTCACATTCTACATCGTCACAGTACACCCTACTATCCCCAATCAAATGGTTTGGTAGAAAAAGCTAATGGTGTCATTGCAGGCATCATTAGAAAGATGGTGAAAAACAAGACAAAGTTGTGGGATGACTTCTTGGATGGTGCCTTGTGGACGTATCGAACCACATATAGGGAAGCCACGGAGTTCACACCATTTCACTTGGTCTATGGTCAAGAGGCTTTACAGCCAATTGAACTAAACATTCCAACAATGCGACTTCATGGCAAATCAGCACAAGATGATCAAGAAGCATGGATGGATCGACTTCTTACCCTAGCTGAGCTTGAGTGGAAAAGAGAAGCAGCATACGAGTGCTATAAGAGGAAATCCACACAGACAAAGGAGAAGCTTGACAAGAAACTGAAGGACAAAGGCATCAATGAAGGAGATCTTGTGCTAAGGTATGACAATCGACTCGATAATCGTTTTGATGCCAAGTTTGAAACTAGATGGCAAGGGCCATACATAGTCAAGAAGGCTTTCAATTCAAGTTACTATCAACTTATGGACTTGAATGGTAAAGAGCACTCCAGGAAAGTAAACGGGTATCGCTTGAAGCCCTATTTGAGTCGCCTTCTACCAAAGGATCTACCAAACATCTGTCAAAAGGCCACTGTCTCATGTAAGTATTGTTACATGAGGCATGAGTGTAACTCTAGCAAAAATTCTGAGGGGCCAAACAATAAAGATCTCGTCAAGGACTCTGAAGCACTCTCTTTGGAAAAGATGCTCTATGATGGTACATGAATATACCATCATCCAGGGAGAGGGCTAATGATAGCCGTTTTTCGGCTCTTTGTAACTGCCACAGTGAGTTACCTCACCCTACCAAAATCACCCAAACACTGTGGCTATCCCTACCATTTCACTGTACATAGGCGTGCGTGAGTCACGGGACTTTTCCCATATCTTCTTAAAAAACCCTCAATTAGCTAGTCATTGGGCTAGTTGAGCCAAAAAAATAAAAAATATAAGTATATTATGGCCCATGCGTATGTAGATATTTCTTTGTATATAGGGCCTAAATAAAAGATTTTTTCATAATTATTTTGGTATTTATTTAAATATTTCTACCTAGGTGTGTGTTATTTATGCTCTGTACATTGCCTTACCATTATCACAATTTTTCTTACCATTTTTTATACTCTTTATTCCATATAGAAATATTTTCATGTAAGCTTCTCTTATACTTGGTGTAACTCCACCCCAACAAAAATCCAAAAAAACTAGTTTTATTTATGTGTATATTTTTTCACTATTGTAATTTTTCCCTTCCTACATCTATTTTGTTTTTTTTTTTCTAAAAAATTAGAACACCAAAAATATTTATCTTTTTATGGTAGCCTTATAATGAGAGAGATTTCTTTTGACCCCTTTATATTTTTTCCACTTATATTATTTATATTTGACATGTACATATTTTTTAGACCCCCCAATATTTTATTTTCTTAGTTGTACTATTCACTTATATCACAATCTCAACAATATCTTCAATTATAGACCTACCAAATAAGGTCAAGGGTAGGTGGCATGCATACATGCACTATGGAGGGCTCACTCTTGGAGGTATTCAAAAGAATCATCCAAAGAAGGACCCCACAAGGACCTTGTGCAGTGGAAAAAAACGGTCGGTTTTGCTGAATTTTTTAAGTTCACTTGCTCTCCGAATTTGAAAAGGTGATACAAACAAACGTTGTAGCTTGTGGGCTGAACTTTTGCCTCAAAATTTTTCATATTTTTTTGAGCTACGAGCTGTGAGCTATGATTTTATTAGTGGACCCCATTTTTCCCATGCTATGCAGCCACACTCTCTCTTCCACTTTATCATTTTCCTCTTTCACACACACTTCTCCACTCATCATCCCCACCTCTCTCACCACTCCTCTTTGCACCCCACTCACCTTCTCCTCAACCTTGAAGAATAAGAGAAACCATGGTGAACTCATACCTCCCACACACAACTCCATTCAAAAATTGACCACCTAGTCTCATTTTTCCTCCTCCAAATTACCCATATCTATCAAAAAAACCACAAAATTCAGCCTCTTCTTTTAAAAGACAGCATCATGGTGGCTGATTACTCAGCTTCAATTACCTTGTCTCTCAAGGAAGGTCAAGAGTGGAGAAAAAATGTACCGTCAAAGCTAGTGGACCATCAACAAGTGTCAAAATCGGCCCTACTCAAGACACTTGGAGCATCAACCTTGTAAGAAATCCACCTTTTCTTACCTCTTAAGAGTTTTTCTTCCTTATTTGTATCCTACATGGATACTCCCATTGTAAATATCCAATTCCATTTGTAAATTAATACTAACTCTACTAACACTAACCCAGTATGAAAAGTCCTATCACCTCCATTTCTCTCCTCTCTCTTTCCCCACCAACTTCTTGATAATTCCAAGCAAAAGAAATTAGATAAATTGCTGAAAATCTAACCCAACCATGGTTAGAGGAGTAACCCTAGCCTTCAAAATTGCTATAAAAGGAGGGTGTAGCTAGCACAAAAGGGGGAGCCATAAGCAAGAGCACTATGCTATAGCTTGAGAAGCCAAGCTCAACCTCTCTAGAAGGAGCTCTTGAGTGGAAGCTCATTGTCTTATGCATGTGCATGTGTTGTAATAGGGGATTAGCAAGGGAACTCTATGCCATTGTAAGAGAGAGAGTGATCATTCAATTGAGAGTAGGAAATCTATCATTTCTCCTACTAGTGTTAGCCCAACATTTGCTGAATCAAGGAGGGTGGATTTGGACTAAGCTTGGATACTTTGTCTCCCTTCCAACGTGAAGTAATGGACAACAATGATGCGTAAGTGTCTTGGTGTTTTTTGTTAAGTTCTTGATAGCTTATCTCTGGTGTTGTCATCAATCTAGCCATAAATCCCACATACTGTAAGAGGGCGATAGGGTGGAGAGGACTCCCCTGGCCTTAAGACAGTGATTGGGATGGCTTTTCTTGTGATGTGTTGTGGTGAAATTTACGCAAGCTATGTTGAACAAATACTAATCTCACTTTGATTTGTCATGACAGATTTGTAAGAAGGTATTAATGCAACAAGCACCCCCTCCCCCTTTCTCTCTCTTTCTTAAATATATAGTTGTGTTTGCTTGATCATTGCCGATACGTTTCAAAGCAGCCCGAGCACTATCTCTCTCTCTCTCTCTCTCTCTCTCTCTCTCTCTCTCTCTCTCTCTCTCTCTCTCTCTCTCTCTCTCTCTCTCTCTCTCGTGTTTTAGTGTGTGAGAGTGTTCCATTGGTGTTAGGGTTAGTGTAAATTCCTTGCTTGTTTGTGGGTTGCTCTAACGATTCTCCTCTTTTGCGTCTTAGTTCGCTCTTAAACTAGGTGGTGCCCCTTGTGTAGTTGGGATTTCGCTGTGGGTTTGTTGTTTTGGTTTGTGTTGTGTTGTGCCCCAGCCCCATTGAGCAGCACGGGAGCCTTGAAGGGTTTCTAGAGGTTGCTCTTCTTGTTGCCCGCCCCGGACCGCCTCACTAGTGTCCTTGAGTGTGAACATATACTGGAATTGCCATAAAAAGGTTGCATTTCAATGAATGCTGCAAAACCAATCCATTGCAATAAATTTGTGCTTTTTAAGTTTCCTAGGGGGTAGATTGGCCTATAAGGGGCAAAAAAATGCCTGGCCACAAGGACGCGCAAATGGCCCATCCAAAACTAATGGATGGGCCATTTGCGCGCCCTTGTGGCCAGGCATTTTTTGCAGCTTATAGGCTAATCTAACCCCCTAGGGTACTTAAAAATCACAATTATACTCAAATTGACTGCAATTACATACCTTGAAATAACAAAGTCAAAAAACAATTCATATCACCAATTGAAAAAATTTCAATATTAACAAATCAGATTGAAAAGAATTTGCAATATACAGAGACAATTTCAAATATTTTTTATTCCTTCTAGCACGGTGATTTTACATCATGTATCTGAGGAGTTCAGAATTTTTTTTACCATTTCCTGGCGCCTATTTTGCGTGTAAGGCAACTCCCCAGTCAAGAGGGACTGCGCTATGGCATTTGGGTCAGTTGAGCCAATGGAAGCAGGTATCCCTATCTGGGCAAGCACTTTACCACGAAAGCCAGTGCCAAACGCTGTGCATATAAGGGATCTACGCACTAGGAACACTTGATGTGCAGTTTGAGCAATGGTACTCAAACACAAAAACTTGCTCAAAGCTTTTAACGACCAAGTCATAAAATGGGCTTGGGGAGTAAATTCATTATGGATAATGGCCACATCGCCAGGGGGGAGTTGTCCGAGGTAATGCGCAAGGGAAGCTTAAGGTCCAAAGCCCGTCCGCTTGCCACCCGTCCTTGCAGCAAAATCATCAACCTCCACAACATCCTGTCATAAACCGATGAAGGTTGAGAAAAAAGACAACGAAGGATAAAATAGTAACATGAAAATTAGGATACAGTTTACCTCCTGCTCCTTGTCATCCTCCTCCCTGTTGCCCTTTGCATCCAAGTCAATGGTCCCATGCACCACAGATACAAGCTTTGGATCATCAGATGGGAGGTTGCATAATGGCATACGCATCCTAGCAGCCTCAACATTGGCTTGCGTGGCTTGGAAATCTTCATCAGCCACGTGCAACTGCTCTGCTGCCAGAACCTCCGCACATACAACTGCAATAGTGTTAGCAACAGAGTCCCCATCTGGCAAGAGCTTGCTTTCTAGGACATCTGGCGTATTGTCTAAGGGACATTTGCTGATGTTGCATAGCACACTCAAGCATTCATCCATGCGCAGGCCAAATGCTTTTTCCAAATCATGCAGGAACACAAACTCCTCCCCATCCACTAACACTGAGGAGAAGCGGCTAATTTCTACCTCTGGGATAGCCACATCCGTCAGTGGTAGTGGCACTGGAGTGTCACTAGGGCCAGCCGCAACTATGGATTTCTCAACCACTTCCTCAAGACCCCTAGGGTACTCCAGGTGGTGTGCTTTTCCTTCCGCTGCAGGGTTCATGGGGATAACCTGCTGCTCCTTGGTGTCCTTGATAAAGGACCCAACTTGAAGGTGTGGTAAGCGGAGCTCCTCCAAATCAGGTTCCTCGCTCACCAAGAAGATAAATGTTGCGAGCCGAGAAAGGTACTCCACCCCCAACTTGCGCTTCTTGAGCGCTGACACCCCAGGGGCTTGCTCGTCCAAGTAATGGCCTGCATTGGTTGCAATTTCTTGGAATCGTTGCAACCGCTTGGCGAATGGGCGATCACCTTTGTGTATATAGCACAAAAGATCGCAAGGCACCCAGATTCCTGCATGTGGGGGGATAGATACAGAATATTTTATGATGTGCTCCTCCATGAACGCAGAAATCTCCTCAAATGCATCCATGTGAAGGGCAACTGTGGCGTCAAGGTCAGGGAGACGAGTAAAAAAGGTGTGGAGGTCCAACTTCCCTTTGTATTTGGTGTCCTCAAGGAAGAGGATGAAGCGTGACAAAGGGGTGGATGTGGGTACAGATGCAGAGGCTGTGGCAGCATCCATGTTTAGCCTGGGGTGTGGATAGAGAGTGGAGGAGCTCAGGAGTTGCAAAAGTGAAAATAGTGAATGAGTTAGGTGGCCCCCCTTTTATAATGTACCCTTTTTTTAAGACATTAAAAAAAAAAGGCACTTTCACCAAAAAATGATTTCTCATCCCAATGCAAAAAATTATATTCAAAGGCATGATTTGCCGAAGCAAATCATGTTGATTACAGCGGGGATCAATATGAAAATTGCAAGAGTTACAAAGTTATAAGATCGATAGCATAGTTCCATCTATCCCCCAGTCCTCCTCGACCTTCAATTTGTCTTCCATTCTCTTCCCAATCTGTGGACATTTATTACAATAAGCATCTAATGATCGACAAACCATGATGTATTGAAAATGTGGTGGAAGGATTCTCACCTTGTGACCTTGTAAACGAAATTGTGCTTGTTGAAGGGCCTCAAAACCCATAATAACCAAATGTTCTCGAACATTACTGAGAGTCCAATGCTTGTTCACTTGGACTGCCTCCAAAGCATCGTTGGGCATCTTCACTGCAATGTCAAATCTTGCAATAGCGCCGTCTACACTCTGTAAGGGAGTCCACACTCTAAGCTTGCACATCCAACGATCATAGTGAAATCGTATGTACAAGGAGGTGCGGGATTTCAAATAGCGCATTCCAATACCTGAAGCTCCAACCTTACAACGGTACCGGTCCCCGTTGTGCATGCCCTCCACAAAACCCCAGTCCTCTTCTAAAAGCCTTCCTAATTCCTCATAATGCGCATCTTTACATACAAGCATTGTGGTAGTCTCCACAAATCCAAACTCTTTAAAAATGTGCACAAAACAATGAATAGGCAAACACCAGCTCAAGCCCACAGACCTAGAAGCTTTAGAGTATTTCAAAGAGTTTTGGACATCCATGATCATCTTTTGCTTGAAAGATGCTACCGACCACAAATCTGGGACCGGCCACTCCA
Organism: Adiantum capillus-veneris; assembly: GCF_014529385.1. NCBI lineage: Eukaryota > Viridiplantae > Streptophyta > Polypodiopsida > Polypodiales > Pteridaceae > Adiantum > Adiantum capillus-veneris. The sequence goes on along the minus strand of NC_140950.1, from coordinate 79,080,668 downwards.
TACTTAATAAGGAAGTTACTTTGATGGGTTCAAGCGTTCCAAATGCTTGTGTAGAAGTAGGGACAATATAGGAGTGAGAATAGAAGAAAATCCTTCTTTGAACCAGTTTGGTTGGGCAAAGATGCGGGAACATTATTGCTCCAATATCCGCATGTATAGCATTGAATGTGCCGGAGAGACTATGTAGTGGCTGCTCCTCCACCAACGTGGATGGAAATATGACTATAAATGCATGACAAATGTTAAGTATGAATCCATAATAACATTACACTGTGATTTCACACCTAGCTTTGTATTCTCAAAACATGTACTTACAATGTGTTGGAAATCGAGGTGGTTGTTGCAAGTGCATGGTTGACATTGAGAAAACATGTTGCACAATGTCTATGGTCCCCTTGTCTTCGCGGTTCTTGAAGCCAAGGAGCTTTCCTTTCCAATGAAGATCCAAGTTTGCACGATTCCGCACACGATGAGGGCCAACAGCAGATGGTTGCATGTATACCCAAGCACCTTTGGTGAACTCTTGTGGCACCCACTCATCATCTACACCTCTAGTGTTGTGGCATGCAAGTGCTGTGACCTCATCCTTTGGTCGCCTTTGCGAAGTAGAGTTGGCCATGGTTGAGCAAAGCAAACTAGGAGGAGGAGAAGAATCTTGCTTGTTGCTACAATGTAGGTGTGATAAAGTGATATGAGAAAATGGTCAACCCTTGTGGCAATGGGAGGAGAAGGTGGACAACCCTTGCTTGGTGTGGCACTGGGAGGAGAAGGTGGATAAGCCTTGCTTGGTGTGGCAATGGAAGGTGGTAGGGGAGGAGAGAGGAGCTTCCTTGCTGCAGCAATGGAGATGGTGTAAAGAGAGAGAGTGTTGGAGTAGAGGATGAGTGTGATGGTTGCAACCAAGGAGGGGTTGGAAAAGGGGTTCTAGAGAGAGAAAATCCCTTTTTGCTTAATAACTAATTTTGGGAGAGCTCTGGATAGCAAAAAAAGATTTTTTAAAAGTTTTTTAAAAATTTTGAATTTTAGGGTTTTTGGATGCACGTTTTGACTTTTTGAGATCAAAAAATGCTTTTTTGACCATAAAATAGTTTTAGGGGGGTTTTCAGAAGATGAATTTTGAGTTTTGAAATTTTTGAAAAATTTCAAATTTTTGGGATTTTTTCATAACCGGATCAAAAAGGAGGGAAGTTGGAGGTTCCATATGGCCCACCCCCCCCCCCCCCCCCCCCCCCCCCCCGCCCCCCCACCCTACCTTCTCACTAGGTAAGAGCCCATTTAAAAAGTGTAAGACTACTTTGTCCCTCTACATTTTTGAGGGCATAGAGTGTGTCCACCACCCTCTTCTCATTGGCTGGCCTCTAATTAACCTTAATCCCAAAGGGCCCCTAGAGGGTTCATATTTTTCCTAATGGGGGATGGGCAATTAAGCTATGACTTGAAGGAGGATCTGACGAGCAGGAAGGCAGATGTTACTTTTGGGCAGCTTATAGAGATGGTGCCTAAACTAAAGCGACAGTGGAAGAGGATGGTTAACCCAATGGAGAAAGATCCAGAGAGAGGTTCAGTAAAGGTGTTGGCAATGGATGAGCTACGAGACATTTGTCCAATAGTAGATGTGTGGCATAAAAGGAAAAATTTAAGACAAGGTTATGTGGATGGCGGAGCCCAAATATGTGTCATAACACACTCATGCGTTGAGAAGAAGGGTCTCACAGTGGCTGGGGTGTCAGGTTTTCAGATCAGATCGGCAAACCATCAAAAAGTAAAATGCTTAGGTGTTGTAAAGAGCTTAGAAGTGGAGGCATATGATGCAAAGGCAGTGGTTGATTTTCATGTGATGCCAGTAGGGTTGGGAGCATATCCTATTATACTGGGCAGACCATGGTTACGTGTAGTGGGAGCATGTTCAAGATTGGTGACATGGTACGATTAGCCTCTATGGAAAGACAGGTACCAAGAAGCTTTATAATATGGACACAAGGAAACGATTAGAGGAGCTTTATGAAGATGAGGATGAGTCTAGTGATGAAGACTCTTCCACGGTGACAGATGAGGACAGTGATAGCACTACCAGCAGTGATGAGGATGCTGATGTTGCATTTCTTTTGATGGACAAAGAAATCCAGGAGATTGGTTTAGTTGCATTTGCGAATGAGGTTGAAGATGAAAGTGAAGGGCCTTATGAAGTGATTGAAGGGCTGATGCAAACCAAGGTTGATTTGTCAAAGAAGCAGGAATTGATGACACAAATGATCAGTGGAGACCTCTAAACTATGGAGAAGGATATATATTTGCACATGCTGGCTAGTTTTCCTGATTTATTCATTACTTCATATGAAGAGATCAGAGGGTTCAAGGGCGAAGAGATGCATATAGAGCTGAAAGAAGGTGCTAAGCCAGTGCGGAAAAGGCTAAGAAGGATGGGTCAAGAGCAAATGGAAGCCTTGCGAGAAGAGGTGGACAAGTTGTTGAAGGCAGGGTTCATAGTCCCTGTGGAGACCACAGAATGGGTGAGTCCAGTAGTAGTTAGTCCAAAGAAAGATGGGAAGTGGAGGATTTGTATAGATTTTAAACCCTTAAATGTAGCCACTAAGAAGAACCCATATCCTCTTCCATTCATTGATCAGATCTTGGATTCAGTGGCAGGTTATGAGAGGTACAGTGTGTGTGATGGTTTTTCAGGCTATTTTCAATTGAAGATTGCTCTTAAAGACCGCACAAAGACAACTTTCATTACGCCATGGGACTGCTATTGCTACACAGTGCTGTCGTTTGGGTTGTCAAATGGACCATCTTTCTATCAAGAGAGAGCAAATTGGGTGTTGGAACCATTCATTGGTAGTTGTGTTAAAGCTTTTATGGATGACTTCTGTGTTTATAGCAATAGGGTTGAACACCATGAGAAGCTGCAGATGGTATTGACTCGATATGATGAATGTGGAGGACAACTAAATCCAAAGAAATGTCATCTAGCACAGCCAAGGGTAAAGTTATTGCGCCATATGGTGTCAAAAAATGGCATTGAGGCTGATCCAGATAAGGTTAAGTCTATTATTCTTCTTCCATCACCTACGAGTACGAAGCAATTGGCAACTTTTATACACAAAGTGAAGTACATGGCACGGTTTTTTTCATTGTCTTCGCAGCTTCTTTATCCATTACAGCAAGTGGCAAAGCATGATCCATTGCAATGGGATGACAAGTGTGAAGAAGTGTTTCAAGAGGTGAAAGAGGTGTTAGGGGGGTTGTCAGCCATGCAGGCTCCTGATTGGGAGAAAGTGTTTTATGTAAATTCATCAATAGGGGATGATGCCATTGGAGCCATGCTATTGCAAAAGGGGAAGGGCAGCCATTATATGAGGCCAGTGTATTGTGCAAGTCGAGTGAAGTTGGTAGCGGAGAGAAAGTTCTCGGAAGTAGAGATAGTGATGGCCAGTATAATATTTGCTTGTCGACGATTTCGTCATTACTTGCTACCACGGCCTTTTGTTTTCTTGACGAGTTATGCCTTTTTGTCACAGTTAATTAATGGTACTAACATGTCAAATGTGGTGAAGAAATGGGTAATTGAGCTGCAAGAGTTTGAGTTCTCTTTTCTAGTGGAAGATAGTACAAGGGCTACCCTAGCTGATTTGTTGACCTACAAGGAGAATCCCCTTATTGTTAAGGAAGAGGTGGTAAGAAAGGTAGTTGAAGAAGTGCCACAGATCAGCAATGCACATGTGTTGTTCTTTGATGGTTCATACAGAAAGAGCCATGATGCAGCTTCAGGGGGTATAGCACTTTATGATCCAGAGGGGAAGCTAGTATGCAAGCTAGTGTTGTTCTCTCTCTCCTTTTCCTTAAAACTCTACTTTCACCTTATTCACCATCAATAATGCTCTCTTTTGAGCCCACATCCATGACTCAAGCAGACAACGAAGGCCCGCAATGTTTTGATATTCAAAAAAATCATAATCCTGATTTGTTAGCTTGTAAATTAGGATTTCTAATAATCTTAATGAGGGGTCTCCAACCTATAAATAGGCCCCTCTCCTTCTTGTAAAACAACCTCCAACATCTCACATAGCACCCCAACACTCTATGCGTGAGGAGAGACTTAGGTGTAGCAACCACTTGTGAGCTTCACTCTTGGTGTGAGAGAAGCCTTCAAGCTACACATTGCAAGTGAGAGAGCGTGAGTTCCTCAAATCTCAAAACCACTATTGTATATGCTCCTTCATCATCAATAAATTGAGGTTTGGTGCATCAAAGGCGTGATTCGACGTTCAAATCTTCGTCCTTCCATTTGTGCAATATGGTTTGGTAAATTCAAGGTGACTTGTGTATTTTGAGTTTTTATCGGTTGATCTTGATTTTAGGAAGTGTTTTAGTGTGTTTTTCATTGCCAATTTTGTGTCCATTGTAAGAGGGTATTGTGGTGAGAGGTCTCCCACACCCTAAGACTGTGTGTGTGTGTTTTGGCAATGATTAGCAATCACTAAGCATTGAGTGAGTTTTTGTACAAGCTCTACGATAGCATCATAACAAACCATCTCCATTTGCAAGTCACAAATAAGGTATTATGCAAGATCCTTTTCTCTCTCTCTTCCCTTTGCTCTAGCTCTCTCTGGTCCATTTTGTGTGTGTCTTGGTGTGAGGTTGCTTGTGTGTGTTGTGTGGTGCATCTTCTTGGTTGTACCAAAATCTCTCTCGCATACCATAACTAGGTGGTGCCCCTATCTTGTTTGGGTTTGGCTGTGGGTTTGCTGTTTTGTGGTGGTTGTGGTTGTCCCAGCCCCAATTGAGCAGCACGGGAGCCTTGAGGGGTGTTTAGAGGTCTCCTCTCTTGTTGCCCGCCCCAGACCGCCTCAGTAATATTTGAGTATCAACTTTGTATATATGTACACATATTACATGTATCTCATGTTAAGAAGATTGTATAATATATACATGGTTTTAATCTTTATTGGATTTATTTGTGTGTTGAAGTGTTATAAATTGTCTCCAAAGACATTATGTCAGTGTGTTTCTCTAATAGTAATATGTTTTCCATCTTGTGCTCTTTGATTTTGTGATATTAATAGATTATTTATAACTCAAAGACAAAGTGAAGTATCTTGGAGATGGTATATGTTTATTGAAGCTAATGACTATCCAAAGAATTCTTTGAAGTATTTGAAGACCTAATCAGATCCTTTCATTGAGCCTTTCTGATATTACTGTAGAGTTAATCAAATCATTTTATTGATCTTTTGAGGCTATTGTTGTATCTAACATGAGTGACGTAACTTCTTATAATCTATTTCTGTAAATTGAACAATATATTAATATAATGGTGGGTATATATAGGGCTATTTTTTTCTTGAGTCCCCAATGATTTTTTCATCCGCAGTTAGGGATCCTTGTTTGTGCAGGACTGTTGAGCTTGTATGTGAGGCTACTCTAACTATAGCCTTGGGTCCCCTCTCTATATATACACCATCTTGTCTGTTTATTCTACATACTTTGGGGTTGCACTCTCTGTGCATCGTCTCTCTATATCTTCTCAACATAAAATAGAGAATCCACATTCATCCTTATAAGATAAAGGTGGTTGTAGATTGGTTAACATCAAAAACTTGGAGATATGTGAGGAGTCTAATGGGGTTAACACAGTATGAACAAGTGCATATTAAGAATTTCTCTAAGATTGTGAGTCATCTAACCAAGCTAATGAAGAAAAAACAAGGGTTTTACGTAGTCTGAAGCATTTCAAGATGCATTTGAAACACTGAAAGAAAAAGTGGTTAAAATTTGTATTTTGAAATTTTAGAACTTGAGAAGCCTCTCGTGTATAACATGTGATGCAAGCTCAGGGGGGTCACTATACATAAATTGTGTATATCACATCTATTCAGGGACTATTTCTTAAACTCCTTAACTATGAGCACTTTGCGTATCACTATATAAGACACAATTGTCTTATTTGAATCCAAGCTCTTTTAAGAATCTGTGAAGCCACAGAATCTCTTTGCTTGCCTCCGTCATTGCTACATAATCTTCTTTCATGGTAGAAAAGTGAAACCACTTTCAGTAGCTTTGAAGCCCAACTTACTTTTGTGCCTCCAATTGTTAAGAAATAGCCAGTAGTGCTCCTTTGAGTGTCTTTGTCACTTGCCATATCTGCATCAGCATACCCTTGCAAGAAAATGTCAGTGCCTCCAAAATACAAAACATTTGTGGTTGTACCCTTTAGATACCTAAGTATCCACTTCACATCTTGCCAATTGCCAATTCGTTGTACCCTTTAGATACCTAAGTATCCACTTCACATCTTGCCAATTGTCAATTCTCTTTACTTGGATTATCCATGAACCTACTCACTACTCCCACTGCATGTGCAATATTTGACCTTGTCCATACCATAGCATACATTAGAGAACCTATCGCTGCATATGGAACTTTAGACATATAGGCTATTTCCTCTTGTGTCTTGAAGAAATAATATCCTTGGTTAGTTTAAAGTGACTAGCCAAAGGTGTGGATACAGATTTTGCATCTTGCATTGCAACCCTTTCCAATACCTTCTTGATGTAATCCTCTTGAGATAGCTTTAGTCCTCTTGAGATAGCTTTAGTGTCTTCTTTGTCCTATCCCTTGAAATCTTCATACCAAGTATTCTCTTTGCAATACCTAAATGTTTCATTGAAAAAGACATAGAAAGCTCCTCTTAGGTCTTTAATGTCCTGCATGTTAGCACTTACAATCACCATGTCATCAACATACGACATTAGGATGATGAACTTCCCATCTCCCAAGTTCTTTATGTAAACGCAGTGATTTGAGTTGCATCTTATGAATCCATTGGAAAGGGGGAAGGGGAAACACACCCAGCACACTCCAAGCTTGCCTCTCTATAGCCCAGGGAATATTCAACACCGTTAACCACACAAAAATTCACACACGTAGACTTTTCTATAAAACTCTACTACAAGGCTGGCGTTTGAGCATCATCGACTACACACACTCACACATAAACACCTCAGCACCACTAATCCAACATCATACCATCACCCACTATGAACACACTCAAACCAGGAGGCCACACATGCCTCGACCGCACCCAGAATAGCTCACCAATCTCCCTCTCTCTCTCTCTCACACACACACACAATCCCGGAGCCAATGCTACCACAGGCAAATGGCAAAAGATGAGACACGGATGAAATTGATGGCAAACTCGACAAAAAACACAAACCCACTATGTATCACATAAAAACAATCAAATACAATGATGGCATTAACCAAGTGGCTGCTCTAGTGCAATCCTTGATGGCCCCTCGACTCATTCAAAGGCAGCCCGTAGGTAGCCCTCGTCCTCCTCCAGCTTGGCAACTCATCCAGGCAATGACGCCACACTATGTAGATGTCGCTCCTTTTCCCATCACAAGCCCTAACGGATATCTCCTGCACTTGTACTCCCTCCAAAGAGCCAAAGAGTAGCCCACCTTTAGCTATTCATGCCATGGTACTGGCCTCCCCGCATGTAGAGCTATTGGCCACCTTTCTGTAATAGCATTCCTCCTGTATCCCATGCAGCTCGCTCTCCTTCACCATCGTTGCATCCCTGATGTGGTTCTCCTGTTTTCAACTCTCCTTCCTTACCTCAACAAGCATGGACAGACCCTTGGTGCTTTGCGCGACCTCCCCTTCCTTTGTTGGCTGCCCTTTGCTGAAGCTAGTCCCCCTTTAGTCCCTTCAATTGCGTTGGAGTTTTTTAAAGCTCCCCTGGCTTCACATGCTCGTCAAGGCCCTCGCGGCCCCTCTTCAGTGCTCTTAAAATCCAGACAAGACTCGAGACCTGCTCCCTCTCTTTCTGTAGCGCTGGCTGCCCTTCAACAACACGTCCCCCATAATCCTCGAGCCGTCTTTGGTGGCTCTCTCTCTTTCAACCTTCTTTCTCTAGCCACCTGCCCGAGCTTCAACTCCCTTCCTCTAAACTGGCCCTGCAGTTTCGTTTTTAGCCCTCCCAGCTCTTGCAAGAGCGGCCCTTGCAAAGTCTTTTGCGTAGCAAACAAGCCCCTTGGTGATCATCTTTGAGCCTCTCCCTCTTGGGCATCCAACCTTACCCCCTCACATCGCTGGCCCCTCCTCCTGTACTCGCTTCCAAACGCCCGGTTCTTTACCACAACTCGCCTTCCGAGGTGGCGCCCTTGCACTGCAAGTTTTCATGCAGTCCCCCATGCTCATTACTAGCTGCTCCTGCTCACGCACCCTGCCATGACCTCCGCTTTTGCCACCAGATGGCGCCCTTTCCTCATGCATACTGTAGTGCCCTCCTGCTTTGCCGGCCACTTGTCCTCTCCTTCTCATGCATTGGAGTACACTAGCACCACCACCCCGTCCACAACAACGTTTTTTTTTTCCTTCTAATTTCCAGCTTCAATCTTCACTATTGAAAAAAATACCCGCTTGGTCTTGTTTCCCACCACACTTCCCGCATCTCCGTTATGTTTCACTTTACGCCAGCTTACCCTAAAGGGCAGCATATCCACTATTCCACAAGCCACAGACAAATGGAATCCACTTTGTAGAAGGACTTCTTAGGTATTGATCTTGTCATGAAGAAAGACTACTTGACCACTTCAATCATCATTAATCCCGAGTGATAAATCCACCATAGCGTCCGATTGGTGAGCTATGAGATATGTGCCTTCAAGCACAGAAAAAACCCTGTCAAGTAGAGTGCACCTGTACCGAGCATCTCTTGTCCCATTCACAACCTTATGATATAAACACTTGCTCCTGTCACCTGTGATAGCAAGAAACAATTCTGGTTTCTACTAGAGAGTGCTCCATCTAGGTGTTCCTGTCCCTTGACTGCATCAAATACTCGCTCAATGTCCCTGTCATTTGCATGCAAACTACCATGCCTGGGCTTCTTGCACTTCCATAGGCCGACCATCTTCAGTTGTACCATCATTGCTCAACCCCTCATTGAGCATTCATGCTCAACCATAATATTATTTAGATAGGAGATGATTGCATATTGATACTTTGTATGTAGATAAGCAGTAAATAGATAGAGAGATATTTTATTAGCTCTAGAATCCCCCCGGACCAAACGAAAAGGCATGAGATGCCCCATGCATGACGTCAGCTCCACCAAGATCAAATTGATGGCATTGAGAACAACCACCTGTCCGTAAAATATGTGTGAGCAATATATCCTCGACACCCACAAAACTGTAAACAAGCCTCTCTGGTAGCCTCCTATAGCATGGTTCTTTAATAACCTATATCCATACGCATGCTTGATACCCAAAATGAGCGTATACACCCACATTTGAAGCAATTGCATCACTTGAAATCATTTCTCCCTTTGCTAGAGGGCTCTCCATAACATAATCTGCATCCAAAGAGCTTTGCAAACGATGCAAAACTCCTTGTAAAGCAACCTTCAAAAGTATATCTATCAACAACATGCCACCAATCTTCGACACCCTATCATCCCAAAGCAAAAGAGAGGGTTGTCCAACCCCCTGGTCCACACAAGGTATCTCTATACCTGTCTCATGCTATTCTTTGACCACCTCATTTACATGCATAATATTGTAAATATCATACCTTGAGGAAGTGGAGTCCGTCTCTCATTTGCTATCTCCATTGAAAGAGCTACCGCCACTTGACTTATGCTCTTCTCCTATCTCAGAATATGGAATCTCGTCCATCACTACTGCTTTAACCTCATCAACCAATTTCACTTGTCGGCCATGAGCACACTCCCCAGATATTTGACCATCCATAGTTGAATTTGCCAACATATTTCCTTGGCTTGGAACCATCAGCACCTCTTCAACCACTAGATCTTTCTGTTGAGAGAGAGAGAGAGAGAGAGAGAGAGACACTACAACACTACATGGAGATATCGACGCGCGTATATCGACGAAATTATCAGGCGTCGACATACGCGTCGCAATGCACGTCGATATACATGTGGAAAGGCTTTATTTCCCACGCGTATAGCGACGCAAAAAAAATTGGGGGAAAAAAGCGAAATCCGCGAGCAGCAGGGGCCATTTTCACCTGCGCTCTACTCAAATCTTGCCCTCCACCTGCTGCGCAGGTATTATGTCCCCCCCCAACCCCTCTCTCTCTCTCTCTCTCTACATCGTGTGTGTGTGTGTGTGTAGGAAAGAGAGAGAGAGAGAGAGAGAGAGAGAGAGAGAGAGAGAGAGAGAGAGGTGTGTGTGTAGGAAAGAGAGAGAGAGAGAGAGAGAGAGAGAGAGAGAGAGAGAGAGAGAGCGGTGTGTGTGTGTGTAGGAAAGAGAGAGAGAGAGAGAGAGAGAGAGAGAGAGAGAGAGAGAGAGAGAGAGGTGTGTAGGAAATAGAGAGAGAGAGAGAGAGAGAGAGAGGTGTGTGTGTAGGAAATAGAGAGAGAGAGAGAGAGATGTGTGTGTGTAGGTAATCAGAGAGAGAGAGAGAGATAGAGAATTAATGTATGCTTAGGAAATTAAAATTAAAGAAAAATAATTAAAGAGAGAAATGAAATGAAATGTTATATTAACGTCTTCGAAAGGCCAAAGTGACGTATGAGACATGAGACAAGAAAGTTACAATGTGATGGATCTAATCCAAAGTCAGAGTAAGAAGATGACAAAATAAAATATTATGGAATCCTAAACTGCTGGGTATGGACTAAACGGCTAAACCAGCTAGCTGGGATAGGTAGATCCTAGGAGATCCAGCAGCTGTCGCTGGCGGATCTCATCAATCTCCTCCATGGTCAGTAGTCTGACCGGGCGTTATGCGTGTCGAGCCAAAGTGACCTAGCTAGATCCTCTGATGCAACCTCTGTCGATGTCGTGTAGTCCTCCGCAGTCGTGGACATCTAGATCTCCCTAGCTCAGTCCCTCGTTCGATCAGTAGAGAGATAGGGAAGTAGAGAGAGAGAGAGAGAGAGAGAGAGAGAGATAGGAAATAGCTAGAGAGATAGAGAAAGAGAGTTATATATATATATATATAGAGAGAGAGAGAGAGAGAGAGAGGTAAGTAGAGAGAGAGAGAGATAGAAAATAGCTAGAGAGATAGAGAAAGAGAGTTTTATATATATATATATAGAGAGAGAGAGAGAGAGAGAGAGAGAGACAGAGAGAGAGAGAGAGATAGGAAATAGAGAGATAGAGAAAGAGAGTTTTATATATATATATATATATATATATAGAGGAGAGAGAGAGAGAGAGAGAGAGGTAAGTAGAGAGAGAGATAGGAAATAGCTAGAGAGATAGAGAAAGAGATTATATATATATATATATTATATATATATATATATAAGAGAGAGAGAGAGAGAGAGAGAGAGAGAGAGAGAGAAAGAGAGAGGTAAGTAGAGAGAGAGAGATAGGAAATAGAGAGATAGAGAAAGAGAGTTATATATATATATATATATAATATAGAAAAAAATATATAAATATATATATAAGATAGGAAATAGACAGATAGAGAAAGAGAGTATATATATATATATATATATATATATATATATATATATATATATATATATATATATATATAGAGAGAGAGAGAGAGAGAGAGAGAGAGAGAGAGAGAGAGAGAGAGAGAGGTAGGGAAGTGAAGAGCGAGACAGAGAGAGAGAGAGATAGAAAAATAAGGAAATAGAGAGAGAAAGAGAGATAGCGAGAGCGAGATCGAGAGAGAGAGAGAGAGAGAGAGAGAGAGAGAGAGAGAGAAAGAGAGATAGCGAGAGTGAGATCGAGAGAGAAAGAGAGATCGAGATCGCTTTTTTGAGCAAGAACCATGCAAGGCTTCTGAATCTTTCCCAAGTTGCTCATCCATCTCCACATTATCTTCTGGCTTGGACATGGAGGCCCCGTCCTGTTTACAATCAGGTAGAAAACTTTCATTGGGCTGAGAATTTCCATGGCTTGTGCATGTGGTGAAAAAAACACCAGGATGGGCATAATATCCTTGGAAAAACCTGTGCAAAAAATTGCAAACAGACGGAACATTACAAAAATGACAAAAATGGTCATGCTTTAATATATGATTCATCAAGTGCGGCATTGGAAAGCTTTCTCTGATAGGCTACCTCGGAATGGAGGCAGGTGGGTTCGTAGACAGAGAAGAAACTATGGAACTAAAAGAGGCAAAGGGGTTTTGCCTACTACATGCATTGTCATGTACACCTCGGAGTGCACCTATGTGTCTACCCATATAGGATTTGACCAATAAAGACGAGATTTTGACCCGGTGGTCCTGATCTCTGTACACCTCTAGACCGAGGTGTACGGAGATTGGGCAAGACTAGAGAATGTGAGGTAGTTTACATTGTGAGGAGTATATATATATATATATATATATATTATTATATATATATATATATATAATATATATATATATATATATATATATATATATATATATATATATATATTAAAACAACATTGATAATCATTGTAGATGGCAACGTTATCAACTAACATGGAGGAAAAGATTGCATGCTCGTGCACGCTCTGCAAGTATCAAATCCTGCGCAAGCGTAGGATATGTAATGATCATGTGCACAAGTACGGAGAGTTTGCTAGAGAAACCGTACAGAATCTGCGATACGACTCCTACGGAACGGGCATTGATTTCCGCGACATAGCACCTACATCTGAGAGAGAGAGAGAGAGAGAGAGAGAGAGAGAGAGAGAGAGAGAGAGAGAGAGAGAGAGAGAGAGAGAGAGAGAGAGAAGAGATGCGAGAGAGAGAGATAGAGAGAAGAGATATGAGATAGAGAGCGATTATGCGAGGTCGACCAATATAGAGCCACAGATGGAAGCAGAAAAGGGCTTACAGACAAAAGACGACGGCATGGAGGAGATGCTGGATGCCTTCTTCCAGACAAGTGAGGAGAACGCGAACGAAGCAGCACCAGAAGTCTTGCGCCTATCTCCTGAAGACATGTTGAGGAAGTTGGCACGTCAACCAATCTATGAAGGCGCCAAAATATCTGTGCTTCATACTTGTCTGGCGTTTTGAATCTTTAGTCAGTGTACGGGTGGTCACATGCAAGCGTCACTGCTTTGTTTAGGTACGTAATTTACAAAAGAGATTTTCCGATTGCAACGGTGATGTGCTCGGAGAGCTTTTTAATTTAATGTGGCTTAAACAAGTTATTGCAGGAGCAACTTCTCTCGGCTGGCAATGAAATGCCCCCCTCCAGGCCAGACGCAAAGCAACTTCTGACCTTAGTTGGCTTGGACTACACCAAGATTCATGCATGTCCAAATGATTGCATTCTTTTTCGCAATGAATTTGCAAATTTCTGTTGTGTCCTAAGTGCGGAGCAATGCGCTACAAACAAGCTGCAGTTGGCGAGACAATGCCAGCTAAAGTGTTGCGGCATTTCCCTATTATTCCTAGGATAAAAAGCATGTTTCGTTTTGGTTCCATTGCAAAGTTGATGCGGTGGCATTCTACGAATAGATCCACTGACGCAACATTTAGGGTGCCCGTTGATTCGAAGGCTTCTTTTTTCGCAATGAATTTGCAAATTTCTGTTGTGTCCCTAAGTGCGGAGCAATGCGATACAACAAGCTGCAGTTGGCGAGACAATGCCCAGCTAAGTGTTGCGGCATTTCCCTATTATTCCTAGGATAAAAAGCATGTTTCGTTTTGGTTCCATTGCAAAGTTGATGCGTGGCATTCTACGAATAGATCCACTGACGCAACATTTAGGGTGCCCGTTGATTCGAAGGCTTGGAGGCACATTGAAGATACCTGGCCACATTTTAAGAGTGAACCAGCAATTTGCGTTTGGGCATGGCAGTGGATGGAGTCAATCCATTTGGCTTGAGAAGCTCGTCATGGAGCACTTGGCCTGTGTGCCTTATCAATTACAACCTCCGCCGTGGCTAGCTATCAAGAAGGGTCATTTGATTTTAAGCTTGATTGTACCTGTAAGTTCAAGGCAAAAAAACATGATGTTTTATCTAGCTCCACTAGTTGACGAGCTCCAGGAGTTATGGCATAGGATCGACATAGCAGATGCGGTTGAACCAGTAGAGACAACAGCATGCAAGGATCCATGGACTTCTATGTGGACTATGCATGATTGGCCAGGATACGGAGAAGCTTCTAGTAATGATTATTGATTGACAAAATTCTCGCTATTCACACCAACCTCGGGATACAATGCATTCAATTTGTGGGCAGTCTTTGGATGTGAGCTATTCTACCTCTCTTCGAAAGACAAGTTATCAAGGCCACCACCGTTATCTTCCAGATGGCCATCACTTGCGCGAAGGCCAGCTTGGTCGCGTCGAATGTCGTCAATGCATGTACAATAGTGGCATCGCCGATGGGAGCAACATGAGGGGCAACCTGTTCCAGGAATGAAACGTTTTTTTCATTCTCCAGACGTTGCCGTACTGGGGTGATCTACTAATTAACCATTTGCTGGATCCAATGCATATATTCAAGAATGTGGAGAGCTCCTCTGGAAGACAATCATGGGAATGAAAGACAATCGAGCTTCACGAGATGATTTGCAGTCGGTTGGAAAAGATGCAAAGCTGTGGCCTTTCACCAACCAATGCATCTGGTCAAACAAAAATTCCAAGAGCTTCCATGGTATTGCTAAAAAACGAAGAGCAACAAGAGAAAAGGGTGATTTCAGAGTTCAAGACGCCAACAGGAGATATGCGATGTCTCAAGACAGCATTCACCCGTGACGATCAACTGTCAGGGTTGAAATCGCACGACTGGCATAAGTTCTAGCAATTCATTCTTCCAATTGCGATCAAGGGGTGTTTAACGGAGGAAGTGCGGACCTGCTTATACAAGATTTCAAAGCTAGTGCGGTGGATCTCTTCCAAGGAGATACGGGAGGAATCTACTGCAGTCGCAAGGGCTAACTCCACTGAGGAAGTTTGCATGATTGAGAAGTATCTACCCACGAGCTGCCTAACTATCCAAATGCACTTGCTCGTCCATGTAGTAGATGAGGTTGCAGTGGCAGGTACAGTCCACAGCCGTTGGATGTTCTTTCTAGAGCGGTTCATGAAAACACTTAAGGGTTTTGTTCTCCAAAAAGCGCGTCCAGAGGGGAGCATGGTAGAAGGATGGCTGGTGCAAGAGTCTCTTGTATTGATGACCGAATTTCTATCCGTTTCTGACCCAGAAATGCCTCGACTGTGAAGCGATGAGGAGGATGCAAGACTGGTGGGAGAGGAGCCGCAAGGGCAAGGGGTGCTGAAGAAAATGAACCTGGCCATGCATGCAAGAAAAGATCATGAGGTTCTGTATACTAAATTTAGCGCCGATGCAAAAATGGCTTGAAAGGTACGAAGAAGAGAAATAGAGACGCAATCTAGAGCAACAGGATTTCAGGCGAAGTCGAACGACTAGAGGCTTACCCTTGCCAGACTATCTCGCTCCTCTACCTGAATTTCCTACAATGGCATGATTGGACAAGACAGTGAGAGCAGCTCGACAGATCAGAGAACCCATATCTCTAGAAGAGGAAGAGCTGGCTATTGGATGTAACTGGAAGTATCATACATACATGGCACTGTAGTCGCATGAAAAGAATTTCAGAACACAACAAATTGACAGCAGAAGAAACACGTTTGACAGTGGGGTAATGGTTAGTTTCATGCAAAAGAGCAGGGCCAGTGCTAGAGACATGAATGAGAGCACTAGCAACCTGGATTACTGTGGTCTGGTGTCAGATATCTTGAAAGTAAGCTTCAGGCGGTTTGAGATGTTTTTGTTGGATGTGAAGTGGTTCAAGGTGATTACTTATGGTCGCAATGCAACAGTACGCAGAGATGGAAACAAACTTGTGCAAATAGATTCTACAAAGACTTGGACAGATGCGAGCGACACATTTGCTCTCCCCGAACATTGCGAGCAAGTGGTCTTTGTACCGGACCCTCGAGAGCGACAATGGTGGTTTGTGGTTCAGGTTGCTCCAAGAAATAAACAAGTATTTGAAGGGCAAAATCTCCTGGAGGAAAGTCAGTCACACAACGTCTATACTACTGTGACATTAGATGAGATGGATGAAGGTATGGCAGAGGAAGCTGACAGATATACGAGGGATGACGCAGAGGAGCCAGAATTGACACTTGTAGATGAAGATGCAATGGATGAAGACAATCTGCCAGAACGAGTTGGGGCAGAGTTATGTTTGCAATTAGAGATAGACGATGATACGGTGCAAGATCTTATCGATGATGCCTCACTCGTCGAGGGCTAGGCCTGTAAGTGTTTGTGTGAAGACTTTGATTTAAAATTAAGCTTAAAGTTAATTTAAACAACTATGTTCTGACGCTTTATTTTACTTTCTTTGTGCAGACCTTTAGTATGGCAGACGAGATTCCAGATCCCTCTTCCATGAGTGCAGATGCATTCATGGGCTTCGTTACACGGATGACGCCTGCTCTGATGGCGGAGGTTTCTTAGTACTGGGTAGCCAGAGGCACGGGTAATACGCCTCCGGGCTTCACACCCGAGGGACCGACGCCTAGGGGGGGGGACGCCTACGGGGTTCAGGACGCCTATGGGTATGACGCCTTCTTCTCCCATCACGGCCGCTTTGACACCTAGGGGTGGGGCAGAGGCAGGTACGTCCTCATCTCCGCAGCACAGGCGCACTCGCCGATCTCGGCGATCGTCAGGTGGAGGTGGTGGTTGCTGGTGGAGGAGGGTCCACAGATGCTTCGACCCCTCCTCGCTCACGACCCCCGTCTTACCCAGGCACACCTCTCGACACACCTCTTGGCACACCTCGGACACCTTGGGGGGCACACGATCCTAGTGCCTCCAAGCTCTATACTGTACGGGGAGATGGTTCTGTTGACATGGATAGAGTCGGGACTGAGATACGACAGCGAATTCGCCAGCTCGTGGAGCTGCAGTTTTGGATCAGCATTCTGACGTCTTGGGATCAGCAAGAAAAGGAAAAAGTCACTTACATAGTGAAGACCATCCTGAGAGAGTACCAGCCTACTCCGGGTTCTTCCGTTGTTTCGGCACGGTGGATCAAGGGTGTTGCACGGGACACCATCAAACATCGACGAGATGTAGCTCGGAAGGCTTTCAAGACCGGCTCCCTGAAGCCTTCGGACATCCCACAGGAGACGTGGCTGCAGATCAGGGAGGATGAGCGGACAGCGGCCACGCGGTTCAGACAGCAGCATGAGGCCGCGTAGGTACCACAGATGTCTAGGGGGACATCTCATCTTGGCAACGGAGGCTTCGACACCTTTCGCTATGAGTTTGTGAGTTTCTAATCCAATCTTAACTATGGCGTTTTTTAAAACGCGATAAATCATGTATTCTTATTACTTTGATTTTTGTATAAACGCAGAATCTTGCGATGCATCGAGCTCCATCACGCGAGGAGGAGTCAAATGGATATCGCAGAGGTATATATGAAGTACTGAATGATCTTGAAGCTTCAGGAGAGCCTGTAGACTGGGAGGTCTTACAGTCTCGCTGATCGCTTGAGGTGAGACATTAATATGTGTGAGTTGATTTAATTAAGTCAATATATGTGAAGTAATATCAATACTAATTTTGTGAGTTGTCCTATGTGCAGGTTGCGACGCCTAGTCACTAGTGGACCAGATTTCATCTATATGCTTTGTGAGACACAGACACTCTTCTGTGTCTCTTTTTTGTACAAACAGTTAGTGTTCAGATAGTTATTGTTTCCCTTATGGTTATGATTATTGTCATTGTCATTGTATAGACAATTATTGTTTCTCTTTCTGCTTATGCTTATGGTTATTGTTAATTTTATTTATGGTTATGGTTATCTGCATTATCGTTTTGATCAAAGTGATTATAGCCGGTTATGGTTTTAAGTTATGGTTATGCTTTTAAGTTATCTAACCAAGCTAATGAAGAAAAAACAAGGGTTTTACGTAGTCTGAAGCATTTCAAGATGCATTTGAAACACTGAAAGAAAAAGTGATTAAAATTTGTATTTTGAAATTCTAGAACTTGAAAAACCTCTCGTGTATAACATGTGATGCAAGCTCAGGGGGGTCACTATACATAAATTGTGTATATCACATCTATTCAGGGACTATTTCTTAAACTCCTTAACTATGAGCACTTTGCGTATCACTATATAAAACACAATTGTCTTATTTGAATCCAAGCTCTTTTAAGAATCTGTGAAACCACAGAATCTCTTTGCTTGCCTCCGTCATTGCTACATAATCTTCTTTCGTGGTAGAAAAGTAAAACCACTTTCAGTAGCTTTGAAGCCCAACTTACTTCTGTGCCTCCAATTGTTAAGAAATAGCCAGTAGTGCTCCTTTGAGTGTCTTTGTCACTTGTCATATCTGCATCAGCATACCCTTGCAAGAAAATGTCAGTGCCTCCAAAATACAAAACATTTGTGGTTGTACCCTTTAGATACCTAAGTATCCACTTCACATCTTGCCAATTGCCAATTCTCTTTACCTGGATTATCCATGAACCTACTCACTACTCCCACTGCATGTGCAATATTTGACCTTGTCCATACCATAGCATACATGAGAGAACCTATCGCTGCATATGGAACTTTAGACATATAGGCTATTTCCTCTTGTGTCTTGGAGACATAATATCCTTGGTTAGTTTTAAGTGACTAGCCAAAGGTGTGGATACAGATTTTGCATCTTGCATTGCAACCCTTTCCAGTACCTTCTTAATATAATCCTCTTGAGTTAGTTTTAGTGTCTTCTTTGTCCTGTCCCTTGAAATCTTCATACCAAGTATTCACTTTGCAATACCTAAATGTTTCATTGAAAAAGACGTAGAAAGCTCCTCTTAGGTCTTTAATGTCCTGCATGTTAGCACTTACAATCACCATGTCATCAACATACAACATTAGGATGATGAACTTCCCATCTCCCAAGTTCTTTGTGTAAACGCAGTGATCTGAGTTGCATCTTATGAATCCATTGGAAAGGGGGAAGGGGAAACACACCCAGCACACTCCAAGCTTGCCTCTCTATAGCCCAGGGAATATCCGACACCGTTAACCACACGAAAATTCACACACACGTAGACTTTTCTATAAAACTCTACTACAAGGCTCGCCTTTGAGCATCATCGACTACACACACTCACACATAAACACCTCAGCACCACTAATCCAACATCATACCATCACCCACTATGAACACACTCAAACCAGGAGGCCACACATGCCTCGACCGCACCCAGATAGCTCACCAATCTCCCTCTCTCTCTCTCACACACACACACACACAATCCCGGAGCCAATGCTACCATAGGCAAATGGCAAAAGATGAGACACGGATGAAATTGATGGCAAACTCGACAAAAAACACAAACCCACTATGTATCACATAAAAACAATCAAATACAATGATGGCATTAACCAAGTGGCTGCTCTAGTGCAATCCTTGATGGCCCCTCGACTCATTCAAAGGCAGCCCGTAGGTAGCCCTCGTCCTCCTCCAGCTTGGCAACTCATCCAGGCAATGACGCCACACTATGTAGATGTCGCTCCTTTTCCCATCACAAGCCCTAACGGATATCTCCTGCACTTGTACTCCCTCCAAAGAGCCAAAGAGTAGCCCACCTTTAGCTATTTATGCCATGGTACTGGCCTCCCCGCATGTAGAGCTATTGGCCACCTTTCTGTAATAGCATTCCTCCTGTATCCCATGCAGCTCGCTCTCCTTCACCATCGTTGCATCCCTGATGTGGTTCTCCTGTTTTCAACTCTCCTTCCTTACCTCAACAAGCATGGACAGACCCTTGGTGCTTTGCGCGACCTCCCCTTCCTTTGTTGGCTGCCTTTGCTAAAGTTAGTCCCCCTTTAGTCCCTTCAATTGCGTTGGAGTTTTTTGAAGCTCCCCTGGCTTCACATGCTCGTCAAGGCCCTCGCGGCCCCTCTTCAGTGCTCTTAAAATCCAGACAAGACTCGAGACCTTCTCCCTCTCTTTCTGTAGCGCTGGCTGCCCTTCAACAACTCCTCCCCCATAATCCTCGTGCCGTCTTTGGCGGCTCTCTCTCTTTCAGCCTTCTTTCTCTAGCCACCTGCCCGAGCTTCAACTCCCTTCCTCTAAACTGGCCCTGCAGTTTCATTTTTAGCCCTCCCAGCTCTTGCAAGAGCGGCCCTTGCAAAGTCTTTTGCGTAGCAAACAAGCCCCTTGGTGATCATCTTTGAGCCTCTCCCTCTTGGGCATCCAACCTACCCCCCTCACATCGCTGGCCCCTCCATCTGTACTCGCTTTCAAACGCCCGGTTCTTTACCACAACTCGCCTTCCGAGGTGGCGCCCTTGCACTGCAAGTTTTCATGCAGCCCCCCATGCTCATTACTAGCTGCTCCTGCTCACGCACCCTGCCATGACCTCCGCTTTTGCCACCAGATGGCGCCCTTTCCTCATGCATACTGTAGTGCCCTCCTGCTTTGCCGGCCACTTGTCCTCTCCTTCTCATGCATTGGAGTACACTAGCACCACCACCCCGTCTACAACAACGGTTTTTTTTTCCTTCTAATTTCCAGCTTCAATCTTCACTATTGAAAAAAATACCCGCTTGGTCTTGTTTCCCACCACACTTCTCGCATGTCCGTTATGTTTCACTTTACGCCAGCTTACCCTAAAGGGCAGCATATCCACTATTCCACAAGCCACAGACAAATGGAATCCACTTTGTAGAAGGACCTCTTAGGTATAGATCTTGTCGTGAAGAAAGACTACTTGACCACTTCAATCATCATTAATCCCGAGTGATAAATCCACCATAGCGTCCGATTGGTGAGCTATGAGATATGTGCCTTCAAGCACAGAAAAAACCCTGTCAAGTAGAGTGTCTTGTACACATCTCGATCAAAATCCCATATCATAAACCTAATAGCACCTGTACCCAGTATCTCTTGTCCCATGCACAACCTTATGATATAAACACTTGCTCCTGTCACCTGTGATAGCAAGAAACAATTGTAGTTTCTACTAGAGAGTGCTCCATCTAGGTGTTCCTGTCCCTTGACTGCATCAAATACTCGCTCAATGTCCCTGTCATTTGCATTCAAACTACCATGCATGGGCTTCATGCACTTCCATAGGCCGACCATCTTCAGTTGTACCATCATTGCCGAACCCCTTATTGAGCATTCATGCTCAACCATAATATTATTTAGATAGGAGATAATTGCATATTGATACTTTGTATGTAGATAAGCAGTAGATAGATAGAGAGATATTTTATTAGCTCTAGAATCCCCCCGGACCAAACGAAAAGGCATGAGATGCCCCATGCATGACCTCAGCTCCACCAGGATCAAATTGATGGCATTGAGAACAACCACCTATCTGTAAAATATGTGTGAGCAATATATCCTCGACACCCACAAAACTGTAAACAAGCCTCTCTGGTAGCCTCCTATAGCATGGTTCTTTAATAACCTATATCCATACGCATGCTTGATACCCAAAATGAGCGTATACACCCACATTTGAAGCAATTGCATCACTTGAAATCATTTCTCCCTTTGCTAGAGGGCTCTCCATAACATAATCTGCATCCAAAGAGCTTTGCAAACGGTGCAAAACTCCTTGTAAAGCAACCTTCAAAAGTATATCTATCAACAACATGCCACCAATCTTCGACACCCTATCATCCCGAAGCAAAAGAGAGGGTTGTCCAACCCCCTGGTCCACACAAGGTATCTCTATACCTGTCTCATGCTATTGTGTGACCACCTCATCTACATGCATAATATCGTAAATATCATACCTTGAGGAAGTGGAGTCCGTCTCTCATTTGCTATCTCCATTGAAAGAGCTGCCGCCACCTGACTCATGCTCTTCTCCTGTCTCTGAATATGGAATCTCGTCCATCACTACTGCTTCAACCTCATCAACCAATTTCACTTGTCGGCCATGAGCACACTTCCCAGGGATTTAACCATCCATAGTTGAATTTGCCAACATATTTCCCTGGCTTGGAACCATCAGCACCTCTTCAACCACTAGATCTTTCTGTTGAGAGAGAGAGAGACACTACAACACTACATGGAGATATCGACGCGCGTATATCGACGAAATTAGAGGACGTCGATATATGCATCGCAATGTGCGTCGATATACACGTGGAAAGGCTTTATTTCCCATGCGTATAGCGACGCAAAAAAATTTGGGGAAAAAAAGAGAAACCCGCGAGCAGCAGGGGCCATTTTCACCGGCGCTCTGCTCAAATCTTGGCCTCCACCTGCTGCGCAGGTATTATGTCCCCCCCCAACCCCTCTCTCTCTCTCTCTCTCTCTCTCTCTCTCTCTCTCTCTCTCTCTCACTCAACGGTGTGTGTGTGTGTGTGTGTGTGTGTGTGTGTGTGTGTGAGAGAGAGAGAGAGAGAGAGAGAGAGAGAGCGGTGTGTGTGTGTGTGTAGGAAAGAGAGAGAGAGAGAGAGAGAGAGAGAGAGAGAGAGAGAGAGAGAGAGAGAGAGAGAGAGCGGTGTGTGTGTGTGTGTGTAGGAAAGAGAGAGAGAGAGAGATAGAGAGAGAGAGAGAGCGGTGTGTGTGTCTAGGAAAGAGAGAGAGAGAGAGAGGTGTGTGTGTGTGTGTAGGAAAGAGAGAGAGAGAGAGAGAGAGAGAGAGAGAGAGAGAGAGAGAGAGAGAGAGAGGTGTGTGTGTGTGTGTGTGTGTGTGTGTAGGAAAGAGAGAGAGAGAGAGAGAGAGAGAGAGAGAGAGAGAGAGAGAGAGAGAGAGAGAGAGAGAGAAATGTGTGTGTGTAGGTAATCAAAGAGAGAGAGAGAGAGATAGAGAATTAATGTATGCTTAGGAAATAAAAATTAAAGAAAAATAATTCAAGAGAGAAATGAAATGAAATGTTATATTAACGTCTTCGAAAGGCCAAAGTGACCTATGAGACATGAGACAAGAAAGTTACAATGTGATGGATCTGATACAATGTCAGAGTAAGAAGATGACAAAATAAAATATTATGGAATCCTAAACTGTTGGGTATGGACTAAACGACTAAACCAGCTAGCTGGGATAGGTAGATCATAGGAGATCCAGCAGTTGTCGCTGGCGGATCTCATCAATCTCCTCCATGGTCAGTAGTCTGACCGGGCGTTATGCATGTCGAGCCAAAGTGACCTAGCCAGATCCTCTAATGCAGCCTCTGTCGATGTTGTGTAGTCCTCCGTAGTCGTGGACGTCTAGATCTCCCTAGCTCAGTCGCTCGTTCGATCAGTAGAGAGATAGGGAAGTAGAGAGAGAGAGAGAGAGAGAGAGAGAGAGAGAGAGAGAGAGAGAGAGAGAGAGAGAGAGAGAGAGAGAGAGAGAGAGAGAGAGAGAGATAGGAAATAGCTAGAGAGATAGAGAAAGAGAGTTATATATATATATATATATATATATATATATATATATATATATATATATAGAGAGAGAGAGAGAGAGAGAGAGAGAGAGAGAGAGAGAGAGGTAAGTAGAGACAGAGAGAGAGATAGGAAATAGAGAGATAGAGAAAGATAGTTTTATATATATATATATATATATATATATAGAGAGAGAGAGAGAGAGAGGTAGGGAAGTGAAGAGCGAGACAGAGAGAGAGAGAGAGAGAGAGAGAGAGAGAGAGAGAGAGAGAGAGAGATAGGAAAATAAGGAAATAGAGAGAGAAAGAGAGATAGCGAGAGCGAGATCGAGAGAGAGAGAGAGAGAGAGAGAGAGAGAGAGAGAGAGAGAGAGAGAGAGAGAGAGAGAGAGAGAGAGAGACAGAGAGAAAGAGAGATAGCGAGAGTGAGATCGAGAGAGAAAGAGAGATCGAGATCGCTTTTTTGAGCAAGAACCATGCAAGGCTTCTGAATCTTTCTCAAGTTGCTCATCCATCTCCACATTATCTTCTGGCTTGGACATGGAGGCCCCGTCCGGTTTACAATTAGGTAGAAAACTTTCATTGGGCTGAGAACTTCCATTGCTTGTGCATGTGGTGAAAAAAACACCAGGATGGGCATAATATCCTTGGAAAAACCTGTGCAAAAAATTGCAAACAGACGGAACATTACAAAAATGACAAAAATGGTCATGCCTTAATATATGATTCATCAAGTGCGGAATTTGAAAGCTTTCTCTGATAGGCTACCTCGGAATGGAGGCAGGTGGGTTCGTAGACAGAGAAGAAACTATGGAACTAAAAGAGGCAAAGGGGTTTTGCATGCTACATGCATTGCCATGTACACCTGGGAGTGCACGTATGTGTCTACCCATATAAGATTTGACCAATAAAGACGAGATTTTGACCCGGTGGTCCTGATCTCCGTACACCTCTGGACCGAGGTGTACGGAGATTGGGCAAGACTAGAGAATGCGAGGTAGTTTACATTGTGAGGAGTGTATATATATATATATATATATATATATATATATATATATATAAATTAAACAACATTCATAATCATTGTAGATGGCAACGTCATCAACTAATATGGAGGAAAAGATTGCATGCTCGTCCACGCTCTACAAGTATCAAATCTTGCGCAAGCGTAGGATATGTAATGAGCATGTGCACAAGTACAGAGAGTTTGCTAGAGAAACCGTACAGAATCTGCGATACGACTCCTACGGAACGGGCATTGATTTCCGTGACATAGCACCTACATTTGAGAGAGAGAGAAAAAAGATTATGCGTGAAGGTCCGACCAATATAGAGCCACGGATGGAAGCAGAAAAGGGCTTACAGACAAAAGACGACGGCATGGAGGAGATGCTGGATGCCTTCTTCCAGACAAGTGAGGAGAACGCGAACGAAGCAGCACCAGAAGCCGTGCGCCTATTTTCTGAAGACATGTTGAGGAAGTTGGCACGTCAACCAATCTATGAAGGCGCCAAAATATCTGTGCTTCGTACTTGTCTGGCGTTTTTGAATCTTCAGTCAGTGTACGGGTGGTCAGATGCAAGCGTCACTGCTTTGTTTAGGTACGTAATTGACAAAAGAGATTTTCCGATTGCAACGGTGATGTGCTCGGAGAGCTTTTTAATTTAATGTGGCTTAAACAAGTTATTGCAGGAGCAACTTCTCCCGGCTGGCAATGAAATGCCCCCCTCCAGGCCAGACGCAAAGCAACTTCTGACCTTAGTTGGCTTGGACTACAACAAGATTCATGCATGTCCAAATGATTGCATTATTTTTTGCAATGAAATCGCAGATTGTCTGTCGTGTCCTAAGTGCGGAGCAATGCGCTACAAACAAGAGGCAGTTGGCGAGACAGTGCCAGCTAAAGTGTTGCGGCATTTCCCTATTATTCGTAGGATAAAAAGCATGTTTCGTTGTGGTTCCATTGCAAAGTTGATGCGGTGGCATTCTACGAATAGATCCACTGACGCAACATTTAGGGTGCCCGCTGATTCGAAGGCTTGGAGGCACATTGAAGATACCTGGCCACATTTTAAGAGTGAACCACGCAATTTGCGTTTGGGCATGGCAATGGATGGAGTCAATCCATTTGGCTTGAGAAGCTCGTCATGGAGCACTTGGCCTGTGTGCCTTATCAATTACAACCTCCCGCCGTGGCTCGCTATCAAGAAGGGTCATTTGATTTTAAGCTTGATTGTACCTGGTAAGTTCAAGGCAAAAAACATGGATGTTTATCTAGCTCCACTAGTTGACGAGCTCCAGGAGTTATGGCATGGGATCGACATAGCAGATGCGGTTGAAACAGTAGGACAACGGCATGCAAGGATCCATGGACTTCTTATGTGGACTATGCATGATTGGCCAGGATACGGAGAAGCTTCTGGTAATGGTTATTGATTTACAAAATTCTCGCTATTCGCAAGCCCTTTGCCTTGGCCTAATTCATGCTTTGATATATGCAGGACTAACAACTTCGGGATACAAAGAGAGAGAGAGAGAGAGAGAGAGAGAGAGAGAGAGAGAGAGAGAGAGAGAGAGAGAGAGAGAGAGAGAGAGAGAGAGAGAGAGAGAGAGAGAGAGAGAGTGGTGTGTGTGTGTGTAGGAAAGAGAGAGAGAGAGAGAGAGAGTTGTGTGTGTGTGTAGGAAAGAGAGAGAGAGAGAGAGAGAAATAGAGAGAGAGAGAGAGAGAGCGAGAGAGAGAGAGAAAGAGAAGTGTGTGTGTGTGTGTAGGAAAGAGAGAGAGAGAGAGAGAGAGAGAGAGAGAGACAGAGAAATGTGTGTGTGTGCAGGTAATCAAAGAGAGAGAGAGAGAGAGAGAGATAGAGAATTAATGTATGCTTAGGAAATAAAAATTAAAGAAAAATAATTAAAGAGAGAAATGAAATGAAATGTTATATTAACATCTTCGAAAGGCCAAAGTGACCTATGAGACATGAGACAAGAAAGTTACAATGTGATGGATCTGATACAAAGTCAGAGTAATAAGATGACAAAAGAAAATATTATGGAATCCTAAACTGCTAGGTATGGACTAAACGGCTAAACCAGCTAGCTGGGATAGGTAAATGACAGGAGATCCAGCAGCTGTTGCTGGCGGATCTCATCAATCTCCTCCATGGTCATTAGTCTGACAGGGCCTTATGCATGTCGAGCCAAAGTGACCTAGCTAGATCCTCTGATGCAACCTCTGTCGATGTTGTGTAGTCCTCCGTAGTCGTGGACGTCTAGATCTCCCTAGCTCAGTCGCTCGTTCGATCAGTAGAGAGAGAGAGAGAGAGAGAGAGAGAGAGAGAGAGACAGAGAGGTAAGTAGAGAGAGAGAGAGATAGGAAATAGCTAGAGAGATCAAGAAAGAGAGTTATATATATATATATATATATAGAGAGAGAGAGAGAGAGAGAGAGAGATAGGAAATAGAGAGATAGAGAAAGAGAGTTATATGTATATATTTATTTATTTATTTATTTATTTATTTATTTATTTATTTATTTATTTATTTATTTATTTATTTATTTATTTATTTACTTTTTATACATTCATATATATATATATATATATATATTTTATACATACATATATATATATATATATATATATATAGAGAGAGAGAGAGAGAGAGAGAGAGAGAGAGAGAGAGAGAGAGAGAGAGAGAGAGAGAGAGAAAGAGAGATAGCGAGAGTGAGATCGAGAGAGAAAGAGAGATCGAGATCGCTTTTTTGAGCAATAACCATGCAAGGCTTCTGAATCTTTCTCAAGTTGCTCATCCATCTCCACATTATCTTCTGGCTTGGACATGGAGGCCCCGTCCGGTAAACAATTAGGTAGAAAACATTAATTGGGCTGAGAACATCCATGGCTTGTGCATGTGGTGAAAAAAACACCGGGATGGGCATAATATCCTTGGAAAAACCTGTGCAAAAAATTGCAAACAGACGGAACATTACAAAAATGACAAAAATGGTCATGCTTTAATATATGATTCATCAAGTGCGGCATTGGAAAGCTTTCTCTGATAGGCTACCTCGGAATGGAGGCAGGTGGGTTCGTAGACAGAGAAGAAACTATGGAACTAAAAGAGGCAAAGGGGTTTTGCCTGCTACATGCATTGCCATGTACACCTGGGAGTACACGTATGTGTCTACCCATATAGGATTTGACCAATAAAGACGAGATTTTGACCTAGTGGTCCTGATCTCCGTACACCTCTCGACTGAGGTGTATGGAGATTGGGCAAGACTAGAGAATGCGAGGGAGTTTACATTGTGAGGAGTATATATATATATATATATATATATATATATATATATATATATAATATATATATATATATATTAAAACAACATTCATAATCATTGTAGATGACAACGTCATCAACTAACATGGAGGAAACGATTGCATGCTCGTGCACGCTCTGCAAGTATCAAATCTTGCGCAAGCGTAGGATATGTAATGAGCATGTGCACAAGTACGGAGAGCTTGCTAGAGAAACCGTACAGATTCTGCGATACGACTCCTACGGAACGGGCATTGATTTCCACGACATAGCATCTACATTTGAGAGAGAGAGAAAAAAGATTATGCGTGAAGGTCCGACCAATATAGAGCCACGGATGGAAGCAGAAAAGGGCTTACAGACAAAAGACGACGGCATGGAGCAGATGCTGGATGCCTTCTTCCAGACAAGCGAGGAGAACGCGAACGAAGCAGCACCAGAAGCCGTGCGCCTATTTTCTGAAGAAATGTTGAGGAAGTTGGCATGTCAACCAATCTATGAAGGCGCCAAAATATCTGTGCTTCGTACTTGTCTGGCGTTTTGAATCTTCAGTCAGTGTACGGGTGGTCACATGCAAGCGTCACTGCTTTGTTTAGGTACGTAATTTACAAAAGAGATTTTCCGATTGCAACGGTGATGTGCTTGGAGAGCTTTTTAATTTAATGTGGCTTAAACAAGTTATTGCGGGAGCAACTTCTCCCGGCTGGCAATGAAATGCCCCCCTCCAGGCCAGACGCAAAGCAACTTCTGACCTTAGTTGGCTTGGACTACAACAAGATTCATGCATGTCCAAATGATTGCATTATTTTTTGCAATGAATTTGCAGATTGTCTATCGTGTCCTAAGTGCGGAGCAATGCGCTACAAACAAGATGCAGTTGGCGAGACAATGCCAGCTAAAGTGTTGCGGCATTTCCCTATTATTCCTAGGATAAAAAGAATGTTTCGTTGTGGTTCCATTGCAAAGTTGATGCGGTGGCATTCTACGAATAGATCCACTGACGCAACATTTAGGGTGCCCGTTGATTCGAAGGCTTGGAGGCACATTGAAGATACCTGGCCACATTTTAAGAGTGAACCATGCAATTTGCGTTTGGGCATGGCAGTGGATGGAGTCAATCCAATTGGCTTGAGAAGCTCGTCATGGAGCACTTGGCCCGTGTGCCTTATCAATTACAACCTCCCACCGTGGCTTGCTATCAAGAAGGGTCATTTGATTTTAAGCTTGATTGTATCTAGTAAGTTCAAGGCAAAAAAATGGATGTTTATCTAGCTCCACTAGTTGATGAGCTCCAGGAGTTATGGCATGGGATCAACATAGCAGATGCGGTTGAAACAGTAGGACAAAGGCATGCAAGGATCCATGGACTTCTTATGTCGACTATGCATGATTGGCCAGGATACGGAGAAGCTTTTGGTAATGGTTATTGATTTACAAAATTCTCGCTATTCGCAAGCCCTTTGCCTTGGCCTAATTCATGCTTTGATATATGCAGGACTAACAACTTCGGGATACAATGCATGTCCAATTTGCGGGCAGTCTTTGGATGTGCGCTATTCTACCTCTCTTCGAAAGACAATTTATCAAGGCCACCACCGTTATCTTCCAGATGGCCATCACTTGCGCGAAGGCCAGCTTGGTCGCGTCGAATGTCGTCCTATGCATGTACAAGAGTGGCATCGCCCATGGGAGCAACATGAGGGGCAACCTGTTCCAGGAATGAAACGTTTGTCCATTCTCCAGACGTTGCCGTACTGGGGTGATCTACTAATTAACCATTTGCTGGATCCAATGCATATATTCAAGAATGTCGGAGAGCTCCTCTGGAAGACAATCATGGGAATGAAAGACAATCGAGCTTCACGAGATGTTTTGCAGTCGGTTGGAAAGATGCCAAAGATGTGGCCTTTCACCAATGCATCTGGTCAAACAAAAATTCCAAGAGCTCCATGGGTATTGCTAAAAAACGAAGAGCGACAAGTGAAAAGGGTGATTTCAGAGTTCAAGACGCCAACAGGATATATGCGATGTCTCAAGACAGCATTCACCCGTGACGATCAACTGTCAGGGTTGAAATCGCACGACTGGCATAAGTTCTTGCAATTCATTCTTCCAATTGCGATCAAGGGGTGTTTAACGGAGGAAGTGCGGACCTACATATACAAGATTTCAGAGCTAGTGCGGTGGATCTCTTCCAAGGAGATATGGGAGGAATCTACTGCAGTCGCAAGGGCTAACTCCATTGAGGAAGTTTGCATGATTGAGAAGTATCTACCTACGAGCTGCCTAACTATCCAAATGCACTTGCTCGTCCATGTAGTAGATGAGGTTGCAGTGGCAGGTACAGTCCACAGCCGTTGGATGTTCTTTCTAGAGCGGTTCATGAAAACACTTAAGGGTTTTGTTCTCCAAAAAGCGCGTCCAGAGGGGAGCATGGTAGAAGGATGGCTGGTGCAAGAGTCTCTTGTATTGATGACCGAATTTCTATCCGTTTCTGACCCAGAAATGCCTCGACTGTGGAGCGATGAGGAGGATGCAAGACTGGTGGGAGGGGAGCCGCAAGGGCAAGGGGTGCTGAAGAAAATGAACCTGGCCATGCATGCAAGAAAAGATCATGAGGTTTTGTATACTAAATTTAGCGCCGATGCAAAAATGGCTTGAAAGGTACGAAGAAGAGAAATAGAGACGCAATCTAGAGCGACAGGATTTCAGGCGAAGTCGAACGACTAGAGGCTTACCCTTGCCAGACTATCTCGCTCCTCTACCTGAATTCCCTACAATGGCATGGTTGGACAAGACAGTGACAGCAGCTCCACAAATCAGAGAACCCATAACTCTAGAAGAGGAAGAGCTGGCTATTGGATGTGATTGGAAGTATCATACATACATGGCATTGTAGTCGCATGGAAAGCATTTCAGAACACAACAAATTGATAGTGGAAGAAACACGTTTGACAGTGGGGTAATGGTTAGTTTCATGCAAAAGAGCAGGGCCAGTGCTAGAGACACAAATGAGAGCACTAGCAACATGGATTATTGTGGTCTGGTGTCAGATATATTGAAAGAAAGCTTCAGGCGGTTTGAGATGTTTTTGTAGGATGTGAAGTGGTTCAAGGTGATTACTTATGGTTGCAATGCAACGGTACGCAGAGATGGAAACAAACTTGTGCAAAAAGATTCTACAAAGACTTGGACAGATGTGAGCGACACATTTGCTCTCCCCGAACATTGCGAGCAAGTGGTCTTTGTACCGGACCCTCGAGAGCGACAATGGTGGTTTGTGGTTCAGGTTGTGAAGGAGTACGAGTGGAAGTGCGACGCGAGAGAGAGTGCAAGAAGAAGAGCACGACGATATGGTGAACTCGCTCTACTGTAATGTGTAGAGCATAGTGAGTTCTTATTAGGTTTTTACAAAAGAATATGTGTACATACCTGGCGGCCCGCCCACTTACCTGGGCGACCACATTGGGCTTTATACCCCAACAACCTCCCACTTAAATTCCAATGTGGTACTTCAAGTGTGAGAGAAGCTACTATACAAGCTAATATACAAGAGATGTAGAGAAGTGATGTACTACCCTACACCTAAGTGCTTGCGAAAATGTGCAAAGCTCTCTGAGGGAAGTCCTTTTGTGAGTAGATCAGCAGGATTTTTTGTGGTGTGAACTTTGACAAGCTGAAGTTGCTTATCCTCGAGCATTTCCCTGATGAAATGATACTTCACATCCACATGGTTTGTCTTTGAGTGATAAACTGGATTGCGAGCCAATTGTATAGCACTTTGACTATCACAATATAACACAGGCATCTCTTCTTTGATTCCCAAATCTATTACTAGTAGATTAAGCCAAATTGATTCTTTGCATGCCTCTGATGCTGCAACATATTCAGCCTCTGTAGTAGACTGAGTAACACAATCTTATAATCTAGAATGCCATGATACTGCTCCACCAGCCAATGTAAAGACATACCCTGACGTAGACCTTCGGTTGTCTAAGTCACCTGCATAATCTGACTCTGTAAAACCCTTTACACTTAGCTCCTGACTCCCATAGCATATTCGCATACTCTTTGTAGCTTTCAGGTATCTCAATATTTGTTTCACTGCCTTCCAATGTTTCTTGCCTGGGTTTGACATGTATCGACTTACTACTCCCACTGCAAATGCAATGTCTGGGCGAGTAGCAATCATTGCATACATCAAAATACCCACTACAGACGCATATGGAATCTTATCCATTTCAGCCTGTTCTTCCTCAGACACAGGACAATCTTGTTTGCTAAGTTTCACATATGGTGGCAATGGAACACTCAGTGCCTTTCCCTTCTCCATATTGAAACGTTCCAAAACCTTGTCAATATAATCTGTTTGAGATAACCAAATCAACTTCTTTGATCTGTCTCTCTCAATGCGCATACCAAGTATATGACTTGCCTCACCCATGTCTTTCATGTCAAACGATTTTTCCATCTTTGACTTCAAAGCTGAAATTTCTTCCAAGTGCTTGCAAGCAATCAACATGTCATCCACATACAAAATAAGGATCGGCCAACTACCATCCTTAGCCTTCTTTGTATATAGACAGTGATCAAACTCACTACGTTTGTAGCCGTGAGAAAGCATAAACTTGTGGAATTTATGGTACCATGCCCTCGGTGATTGTTTTAAGCCATAAAGACTCTTTAACAACTGGCATACCCAATCTTCCTTGCCTTTCTCAACAAACCCTTATGGCTGCTGCATGTAAATTTCCACATCTAAATCACCATGCAAGAACGCTGTCTTGACATCCATTTGGTGCAACACCAAATCTAATATGGCAACCAATGCAAGAAAGCATCTCAATGTAGTCATCTTGACCACCGGAGAGAAGACTTCATCAAAGTCAATGCCTTGTTCTTGCGTAAAGCCCTTGGAAACAAGCCTTGCTTTGTACTTTGGCTGACTATCATGAGCGGGGATCTTATACCTGTAAACCCATTTACAAGGTAGAGCCTTTTTTCCCTGTGGTAATTTAACTAGCTTCCATGTCTTGTTTTTATGCAGAGCTGTCATCTTTGACTGCATGGCCAATTGCCAATTCTCGGAGTCCTTCATTTGCACTGCTTCCTTGTAACATGAAGGCTCATTGCAATCAGTCAACATGACATAGTTCATAGATGGAACAAACCTATCAGGAGGTCGCGTGACACGTCCAGATCTACGCACAATAGGTGGCTCAGGCTCACCCACAACCTGTGGGTCCACTCTATCCTGTCCTTGCTCCTCTTGAGCCCTGAAATTTTGTCTTGCACGTGCAGGTCCATCTTCTTGGAAGACAACTCTTCTAATCTCCTCAACCCTCTCTGGTTTAGAATGATATTTGGATTCATTAAAGTGAACATCATTGCTGCGGACAACCTTTCTGGATTTGGGATCCCAAAGTCTGTACCCCATCTCACCAGAATTAACATAGCCTAGAAAGATGCACTTTCTACTCTTTGGCTCAAGTTTGTTCCTAAATTCCTTTGGAACGTGAGTATATGCCTCACAGCCAAAGACTCTGAGATGCTTGTATGAGGGCATTTTGCCCGACCATACCATCTCTGGCACTGAATCCTTCTGCAAAACCTTGCTAGGAGATCTATTTACAAGATGAACAGCTATTGATACAGCTTCAGCCCAAAACCCATTTGGCAGCTGTGCATTAGACAACATAATTCTGACCTTCTCTTGTATGGTCCTATTCATCCTCTCAGCAACACCATTTTCAGGAGGATTGTAAGGAGCAGTAAGTTCACGTTTTATACCTTTTGACTCACAAAAGTCCTGAAAGGCCTTTGAAACATACTCTCCACCATTGTCAGTGCGTAAGCATTTAAGCTTCTTGCCACTCTAATTCTCCACAAGTGTCACAAATGTTTTGAAAGCACTAAACGCTTCATCCTTGTGCTTGAGAAAGTAAACCCATACTTTCCTCGAGTAATCATCTATAAATGTCATAAAGTAAGAAGCTCCCCCTAGAGATAGGTTAGGCATAGGTCCACACAAATCGCTATGAACAAGTGCCAACTGTGTATCTCTTCTACTGCTTCTATGCTTATGTGGCTGCTGTGTTTGCTTACCATACAGACAATGTTCACAGAATTCAAAATCATTAAATGAAAATCCACGAAAATAACCAGAACAAGACAAGATTTCCATTCCCTTCTTGGACATATGTCCTAACCGGCTATGCCACAAAGAAACGTTCGGTTGCTCGGTTACATTGATTACATTTTTAGAGACATTTGATACATAAATCATGTAAAGTCCTCCAGACTTTACTCCATGTGCTACTGTCATAGAACCCTTGGATATCTTCCACATGTTCTATCCAAAAGTGGTGACGTAGCCAGCATCATCAAGTAAACCTGTGCTGATCAAGCTCTTTGTAATTGCGAGAACATGTCTCACATTCTTGAGCGTGAAAGAAGAGCCATTCTGAAACTTCAATTGAACATCTCCAACACCTAAGATCTCACATGTCTTCCCATTGCCTAGCCGAACATGATCTTTAGTGGTCACATAAGAAGTAAACCACTCCTTGTTTGGAGACACATGAAGTGATGCCCCTAAGTCTATAATCCAGTCACTCAATGCATTTCCATCAGATGCTGTAAGAAGAGCTGAGTCCATTGTATTCTTCAAGAAGTAGATGTCTCTTGACACTAGACTCATCCTCTACAACAGTGTTTGTCACATTTATTTCTTGAATCTTCACTGAGGACTTGTTCTTCTCACCATGGTCTTCAGCTTTCTCTTTGCCTTTTTCTGCTTTCCATTCTCTGCAGTCTCTTTTCATGTGACGCTTCTTGCCACAATGGTAGCATTCTATGTCACTCTTGCCTTTAGCACTGCGGGACTTGCTACGAGACTGATTCCTCTTTCCACCTTTGTACTTTTCTTTGGTCCTTCCCCTGACAACTAAGGCTGTTCCTTTGCCTTTGTCCATTGTCTTTCTATTGGTTTCTTCAGTAAGAAGACTTCATTCTACACCTGCTATGTTCAAACCATCTGGAGGTGCAAAATTACTCAAAGTTGAGCGAAAAGTGTCCCAACTTTCCGGCAATGTGATCAACAGGAACATAGCTCTAACAGGTTCATCAAACTTGACACCTTGAGCTGACAACTGACTATAGATTGTGTTGAATTCATTCATATGATTGGACATAGGTGTCCCTTCTTTCATCTTCAAGTCAACAAGCTTCTTAAGCCAGTATACCTGTGAAGCTGCACTCTGCTTCTCATAAAGATCACTCAGCTTTAACCATGCTTGATAAGCCGACATCTCGTCTGCTACATTGAAGTAAACGCTTTCTGCCAAAGTCAGCAGAATGGTAGAAAGTGCCTATTTATCCATTTCGCTCCATTCATCTTCGTCCATATCTTCTGGTTTTATCCCCTTGAGCTTTATAGGTTATATCTACTTCTTTTGTACCAACACGTGCCAAATCTGCTTCTTCCACAATGGGAAATTGGTTCCATCCAGCTTCTTGATATTGTAAAGAGCAGTGTCCTGTGATCCAGCCATAGCTACGCTTCACAGTAGTTTACTTTTTTTTTCTTTTGGGAAAAATTCGACAGAGTTTCCCCTGTAAATTGACCTCTGAACCAATATCAACCTGTCAAATGAACCAAGAAAGCTTCAGATTCTGCAAAAATTTTGGCAGAGTCTCCTTTGTAAAATGGCTCTGGTGTACTAAAAACAGACCAAAAAACAGGTCAAAAAACACTGTCTCTCTGACACTGTAAGCTGCGGGTAAACCTGTCCTGCACCTGTACTGTCTCTCACTGTCCTGTCACTGTCCTGTAAGCATAGACTGCGACAATGCCTCAACGGCAATAAAGCAAAGATGCAATCCCAACTGTCTAACTCACAGTCAATACATCCTAGCTGCCTATCTAAGGGTGCTTGAGGGATCGCTCCAAGACCTGTATCACCGAAAGGATCTCAACATTCGAGAATCCCCCAGCTCAATAAAACCTCTTTCGACCCTCAACAAAGGCTGCAGTAAATCTGACAGTACATAGACTTCCCACAAAGTCATACATCCACAAATTTCCCACTGTATGATGTAACCGCTGCGGCGGTTGTTTGCTGCGTGACTCACAGCCAGTAAACCCTCAACAGACATACATCATCTCTGACAATACATCCCATGTGGAAGTACCTGCAATGTCAGGATGAAATCTGGAATATCAAGCAGCAAACACAAGCTACCTGATGAACTAGTGGATGTCGCCTACAGTCTGTGTGTAGATGCGCCCGTGTCGTATGTGACACACCTCCAAGAACTGTGAGCCGTCCTTCGATGTGTAGACAGCCACAAATCAACACTCTAGGAGTGTCGATATCCTCAGCACCTGCAGTCGTAGGCCGAAAAACCCCAAATTTGCAGAGTCGGATCTACACCCACTGAGACCACGTAGTAGAAAATGGCCTGCGCAGACCTTTGTCGAAGCCGAACGGTGGCCGAGATGACTAGATTTGGGGCCGTGTCTTCGCCTGTCGAATTTCACTCCAATCGGAGTTGGTGACTCTAGCCTCCTGCAGTGCTGCCCCGAGCCTCGATCTGAGCTCTGATACCAGTTGAAGTAGTACGAGCGGAAGTGCAACGCGAGACAGAGTGCGAGAAGAAGAGCACGACGATATGGTGAACTCGCTCTACTGAAATGTGTAGAGCATAGTGAGTTCTTATTAGGTTTTTACAAAAGAATATGTGTACATACTTGGTGGCCCGCCCACTTACCTGGGCGACCACATTGGGCTTTATACCCCAACAGGTTGCTCCAAGAAATAAACAAGTATTTGAAGCGCAAGATCTCCTGGAGGAAAGCCAGTCAGACGACGTCCATACTACTGTGACATTAGATGAGATGGACGAAGGTATGGCAGAGGAAGCTGACAGATATACGAGGGATGAAGCAGACGAGCCAGAATTGACACTTGTAGATGAAGATGCAATGGATGAAGACAATCTGCCAGAACGAGTTGGGACAGAGTTATGTTTGCAATTAGAGATAGATGATGATACGGTGCAAGATCTTATCGATGATGCCTCACTCGTCGAGGCCTAGGCCTGTAAGTGTTTGTGTGAAGACTTTGATTTAAAATTAAGCTTAAAGTTAATTTAAACAATGTGTTCTGACGCTTTATTTTACTTTCTTTGTGCAGGACTTTAGTATGGCAGACGAGATTCCAGATCTCGCTTCCATGAGTGCAGATGCATTCATGGGCTTTGTTACACGGATGATGCCTGCTCAGATGGCAGAGGCTTCTCAGTACTGGGTAGCCAGAGGCACGGGTACTACGCCTCCGGGCTTCACACCCGAGGGACCAACGCCTAGGGGAGGGACGCCTACGGGGTTCCGGACGCCTATGGGTACGACGTCTATGGGTACGACGCCTTCTTCTCCCATCACGGCCGCTTTGACACCTAGGGGTGGGGTAGAGGTGGGTACGTCCTCATCTCCGCAGCACAGGCGCACTCGCCAATCTCAGCGATCGTCAGGTGGAGGTGGTGGTTGCTATGGAGGAGGGTCCACAGATGCTTCGATCCCTCCTCTCTCATGACCCCCGTCTTACCCAGACACACCTCTCGACACACCTCTTGGCACACCTCGGACACCTTGGGGGGCACACGATCCTAATGCCTCCAAGCTATATACTGTACGGGGAGATGGTTCTGTTGACATGGATAGAGTCGGGACTGAGATGCGACTGCGGATTCGCCAGCTCGTGGAGCTGCAGTTTTCGATCAGCATTCTAACGTCTTGGGATCAGCAAGAAAAGGGAAAATTCACTTACATAGTGGAGACCATCCTGAGAGAGTACCAGCCTACTCCGGGTTCTTCCGTTGTTTCGGCACGGTGGATCAAGGGTGTTGCACGGGACACCATCAAACATCGAGGAGATGCAGCTCGGAAGGCTTTCAGGACCGGCTCACCGAAGCCTTCGGACATCCCACACGAGACGTGGCTACAGATCAGGGAGGATGAGCAGACAGCGGCCACGCGGTTCAGACAGCAGTGTGAGGCCGCGCAGGTACGACAGATGACTAGGGGGACATCTCATCTTGGCAGCGGAGACTTCGACACCTTTCACTTTGAGTTTGTGAGTTTCTAATCCAATCTTAACTATGGCGTTTTTGACAACGCGATGAATCATGTATTCTTATTACCTTGATTTTTGTATAAACGCAGAATATTGCGATGCATCGAGCTCCATCACGCGAGGAGGAGTCATATGGATATCGCAGAGGTATCTATGAAGTACTGAATGATCTTGAAGCTTCACGAGAGCCTGTAGACTGGGAGGCCTTACAGTCTTGCTAATCGCTTGAGGTGAGACGTTAATATGTGTGAGTTGATTTAGTTAAGTCAGTATATGTGAAGTAATATCAATACTAATTTTGTGAGTTGTCCTATGTACAGGTTGCGACGCCTAGTCATTAGTGGACCAGATTTCATCTATATGCTTTGTGAGACACAGACACGCTTCTGTGTCTCTTTTTTGTACAAACAGTTAGTGTTCAGACAGTTATTGTTTCCCTTATGGTTATGATTATTGTCATTGTCATTGTATAGACAGTTATTGTTTCTCTTTTTGGTTATGCTTATGGTTATTGTTAATTTTGTTTATGGTTATGGTTATCTGCATTATGGTTTTGATCAAAGTGATTATAGCCGGTTATGGTTTTAAGTTATGGTTATGCTTTTAAGTTATGGCTATGCTTTTCAGTTGGTACGGTTGTCTTTCATTGGCCTTAAATCTCATGTGAGATCCTACATGGATAGCATGTAGGCATATACATGATATGGTTTTTTTTAAAACGTTTATGTAAAAACAAAGAAAACTCTGTCAAAATTTCTTCGCGCGGGGACATGGTTGATATTTTGGTGCTGCTCGCTTTCTTGGGCAGAGGGCAGGAAGTCTGGCTGTGGCTGTGTCCATCTTTTAACTGGGCACAGGCCAGGCTACCTGTCCTCAGCCCAAGAAAAAAAATTTATGCTATCGTCGTCGCTATACGCGTGGCTATCAGCGTCGCTAATAGCGACTGGTTTCATAGCGACGGGCAGACGAGATTCCATATAGCGACGCTCATATAGCGAGGGGCATCGATGGGCAGCGTCGATATATGCATCGATAACACCTCGTATAACGACGCTCATAGCGACGGGAAGCGTCGATATATGCATTGATAACACCTTCTTTTGTTGTAGAGAGAGAGAGAGAGAGAGA
The DNA here is from genome assembly GCF_014529385.1 of Adiantum capillus-veneris. Taxonomy (NCBI): domain Eukaryota; kingdom Viridiplantae; phylum Streptophyta; class Polypodiopsida; order Polypodiales; family Pteridaceae; genus Adiantum; species Adiantum capillus-veneris. Next base: position 79,041,771 of record NC_140950.1, on the reverse strand, counting down.
GAGAGAGAGCACAGAAATAGAACCCCAAAGTGTGTAGAATACACACATGAGATGATGTATATATAGAGGGGACCTGGGTGCCATATATATAGAATCCATATATTGAGTAGCTTCACATATAAGCTCAACACCCCCGCTCAAATAAGGGTCCCTAACTGTGGATGAAAAAACCCTTGGGGGATCAAGGGAAAAATCCACAGCTCTATATACACCCGCTGTTCTATTATGAAAATCATTGAATGTACAAATGTTCATGAGGAGCTACATCACTCCTTTTACAATGAATATTTTATGAGGATCTACATCATTCCTCTTACAATGAATGTTTTATGAGGAGTTACATTACTCTTGTAATGGAATTTGCCTATTCAATTTGAGAGTAGCGGAATTTAATGAGAGTACTTTCAAGAAATGATTTTGTGAGCATAGCGGGTAGACATAATTGAAGATAGCAACATAATTATAGCAATTAGTTAACTTGGCATGGAAAATACTTTTGCAAGAGAGAGAATTTAGAGAACATGACAACAGTTGAGGACCAGATTTATGTGGAGCCCGTCCCCCCTCCAATAGGCATTTGTATTATGATTTCTCCCATAAAGAGAGACTTGTTACAATACATTCTTTGTGTTCCTTGTGACCTAGGTGAAGCAATGAAGATGGAAAGCTTCATGCATCACCAACATAACATAAACTTGAAGAAAGCTTTAACTATCCCAAGCCTCAGTCCCAAGACCTCAAACACCTTCGAAGGTGGAGAGAGCTAGCAGGGAATGAGGGTAGGGAAGAGGAAGAAGAAACATTTCGTAGGAGAAAGAATTAGTTCCTCACTTATCATACTCTTGTTGCTAGCATACATAATAGCATAGTAATGAAGAAGAAGGAGATGGAAAGCTTAAGCATTGAAGCATGGCTCTTGGTTGGATTTGCACTCCATAGCCAAGAGTGTTGGTGTAGGCTCTCAACCTTTACTTGCTTGGAGAGGGAGCTCTTCCACTTTGCATAGCACACAATGAGAGTGCTTGTGAGTGTGTGTGGGTGAGTATACCCCCTAAGCACCCCCCTAGCTTGCTTGGGTCGACCCCCCCTTGTAGCTCATGCTTGAAGCTCATTGGACCCCTCCAGGCCTAGCCAATCACAAGCAGAAGCCATTACAAGCAACAGGGATAGCCTTGGGACAAGTGTCCCCCTTTCCCCTTTGAGAGAGAGGACTTGATAAATGTAAAAACAATTAGATAATTCAAGTAATTTATCATTGGACCCCTTTGAAGCCTAGCCAATAGGCTTCAAGCAACACATGAAGGTAACATGGGTGTCCTTGCTGCCTCTTCAAGCTCTCGCTTCCCTTGTGAGTGTGAGTGTGTGTTCTCTCTCTAATCCCTAGGAAAAGGGCTCACCCCCCCCTCTTGTAGAGATGCTTTTGACTTTAGGAGCTCAAGCACCTTAGTCATCAAGCATGACAAAGCACTTGGACTAGGGGGTATTCCCACAAGCATCTCAGGCAAGCATGTCAAGGCACCTCAAGCACCTAAAGAATGGAGTAAGTCAAGCACCTTAATCAAGCACCTCAAGAAGGACAAACACCTCAAGCACGACAAGCACCTCAAGCAGGACAAACACCTCGAGCTTGGGCCGGGTTCCCACCTCAAGCTCAGCCCTAGTTTACCTAAGGTCAAAGGACTTTTACACACATTATTGGAGGTATTCAATGAAGCTAACCCTAAGGTCTTATGCTCCATTGGTTAGCCTTGCTCTTGATAGACCATCTCCCATTTGGGCCCCTTTACTATTGTCCCCGTGTTGAGATAGATCTATAAGCACATATCTATATCTTAACACTTGTTCCCGTTTATTCTCCCACATTAAGTGATCAATTTAATATGAGAAAATCATTTGGGTTGGTTAGATATTAGATTTTATGACATAACCTCTCTCTTGAAATCATAGTCGTCCTTGACTATGAGCTAGAAGAGATAAAGGCTTAGTCATTAGTCAATCGTACTTAGCGGGTAGAGGATCCCTTTTTTTACCCTACGACATCTTTCCAATATGGATGACTAATCCATTTGGTGCTTGGAAGACATAGCTTCCGCAAGCATGTCTGCTCTTTAGTCCATTTCATTCTCCCAAAGTAGAGTGACAAATTCTACTTGGTGTTTGAGAGACGTCGTCATCACAAACATGATTCTAAGCATGCATACTAGTTAAATTTGTGCACAATTAAAAAGAGGATTAGTCTTATAAGACAAAAACATGAGTCATTTAAAAGAGAGTTGTACGTTTGCTTACTCTAATGTAGCATTGTAAGCATTGACAAGGTTCATACTATCCTTAAGTTGTACTCCTTGCATCCATTTAGCATCTTCAAAAGGATAATTTTTGAACTTAATAAGATACCGTCGGATTATCTTACCATGTCATAGTACCTTGTCTTCATGCCGAAGGACAGCTTCGGGTTGTAGCACCTCTTCTTGGTCTTCAATTTCGGGAGGGTCTTCAATAATTGGTTCAATTGGTGGCTCTCCTTTGTAGGGCTTAAGTAGGCTTACATGAAAGGCATTGTGTATAAGCCAATGGTTGGGCAACTTGAGTTGATAAGCCGTCTCATTGATAGGCTTCAAGATTTGGAAAGGACCATAGTATCTTTTTGCTAGTTTAGCATAATACTTTTGATGGCCCATAGGATTTTTGCCCGTCGTTTGCCTTAATCGAGCCTTAGGAAACTTGAGTAAGACCCAATCATTTTCGTTGAACATTAAGGCTCTTTTGTGCTTATCAGCAGCAGCTTTTTGCCTTTGTTGAGAGATGGCTATAGCCTCCCTAATCTTTTGAAAATATTCTTGTAGGTCACGGCTATATTCATCGGCGGCGAAGATCTTCCCATGTACTTTGAGTAGCAAGGGACTTTTAGGTCTTCCCTCTATGATCTCGAGAGGTGCTTTCCCGGTAGAAGTATGGACAGTATTATTGTAGGCATACTCTACTAGAGGTAAATACTTTTCCCATTGTGAGCGTTATTCTACTTCGGTAACATAAGTCTTGAGTAGATCGAGTATCGTAAGATTGGCTATCTCACTTTGGCCATCCGTTTGTGGGTGATAGGCCGAAGAGAAATTCAATCTTGTTCCTAGATTTTCAAAGAGACCTTTCCAAAAATTACTGGTCATTCTAGGATCTCTATCTGACACGATGGATGTGGGTAATCCATGTTGCTTGAAAATCTGAGATATGAAGAGAGTTTCCATTTGATGTGCCTTAATAGTCTTTTTGACACGAATAAAATGTGCTTGCTTGCTAAACCTATCAACTATTGTCCATATTCCTGTATTCCCATGGATAGACTTGGGTAATCCAAAGATGAAATCCATGGATATACTCTCCCATGGTGAATTTGGAATAGGCAATGACTGGAGTAATCCAGGTTGCTTCCCTCTATCATACTTGGTCTTTTGGCATACTACACATTTTGAAACATACTCTTGTATGTCCACTTTCAGGGTAGGCCAATAGAAATACGTCTCTACTCCTCGGAGAGTAGGTTGAATACCTCTATGCCCTGCATATGGAGGAGCATGGGATTCATACATAACCTTCTCCCGAAGGGAATGGGTAACACATAGCCTATTGCCGTGGAGAAGATAACCATCCTGCAAGGTGAATGGTTCCTCTTTCTTCCCCAAAGCAAGGGCTGACATTATGTCTCTAAAGTCAGGGTCAGTAGCATACTCATCTATCATAGAGGATAGATCATTGTGAGTAGCTATAGACACCGCATTAACTTTTGGTCGTCGTGAAAGTGCATCGGCAACTTGATCGTGCTTACCAGCTATGTGAGCAATATGTAAATTAAATTGCGAAAGAAAATTTTCCCACCTCATTTGTTTGTCGGAAAGCTTGGTTTGCGTCATGAAATACTTGAGACTTTGGTGGTCGGTTCGTAGAATAAATGGAGTCCCCAATAGGTAGTGCTTCCATGTGTCTAGGGCATGTAGAACAGCTAAAAGCTCTTTCTCATAAATTCCCAAGACTCGTTCATCACTATTGAGCCTTCGGCTCTCATATGCTATGGCATGCCCTTCTTGAAGCAAAACCGCTCCAAGGCAATCACCACACGCATCACATTGGACCTCAAATGTCTTTGAGAGATCCGGAAGCACGAGGACTGGTTGGGAAGTAAGCTTCTCTTTGAGTTTTTCAAAAGCATTTTGCTCCTTAGCAGTCCATACAAACTTAACGTTCTTCTTTGTTAAGTCGTGTAGTGGTCCTGCTACTTGAGAGAATTTTGCTATGAAGCGTCTATAGTATGCACACATACCAATAAAGCGTCTTAGCTCATGTAGATTCCTTGGGTTAGGCCATGATTTTATTACCTCTAACTTTGATGGATCCATACGAATACCATCGTGAGAGATAATATGACCTAGATATTGAATCTCTTGAAGGAAGAATTCACTTTTCTTTTGGTTGAGAAAAAGTTTGTTCTCCCTCAAGGCTTGAAAAATCACTTGGAGATGTTGCTTATGTTCCTCCAAAGACTTGGAGTAGATGATGATATCATCAAATAACACTCCAGTGAATTTACGATATGGTCTAAAAAATTTCTCCATGAGATGATTGAAAGTAGCTGGTGCATTAGTCAAGCCAAAAGGCATGACTAGATATTTATAAAGACCAAATGTTGTGCGAAACGCGGTCTTTAGGATATCTTCATCCACTATCCTTATTTGATAAGGTCAATCCTACTGAAGTAGGTAGAGCCTTGTAGATTATCAAACAGATCTTCTACTCGAGGCACGGGAAATCTATTTTTGATAGTGATATGGTTTAGTGCTCGATAGTCCACACACATACGGTATGTACCATCTTTCTTTTGCACTAAAAGGACTGGAGAACAAAAGGGAGAGGAACTAGGCCTCACCATCCCTTTGTCTACCAATTCCTGTACTTGCCTCATAATCTCCTCTTGTTGAGCTTGTGAGACTCGATAAGGAGGTTTGTTAGGCGGTGAGCTTCCTGGAAGGAGCTCAATACGATGGTCATCATCCCCTCGTTTTGGAGGTAGGTCCATAGGGATATCATCGATGAACACATCTTGGAATCCTTTTAGAAAAGTAGACAAGTCTAACTCTTCTTGATTCCTATCATTCACATTTGATGAAACATTATTAGCTTTTAGAGACTCTTTGACATAAATCATGTACGCAGAAATTGAGCTCTTCATTGATTTATCAAAAGAAAGAGGATTTACAAGTGGAATAGTGCGACCACACTCACTAGCATCTATATACATGTTCTTTCCCCTGTAGGTGAAGTAAATTCTCCTTTCAGGGAACTTCATGTTGGCAGCCATGAGATCAAACCATGGTGCCCCTAGGATAACATCCTGATGTTGGAGAGGAGAGATGTAGAAGTCTTCTTTGTCGACATAGCTTTGGACATGAAGCCTCAACTTCCCAATCAAGGGAGTAACGGAGGCTTGTTGTCCCTTGAAAGCTGCATCAGTTGTTACTATATCTCCCATCTCAAAAGCTTGAATGCCCAACTTGGTGGCCAACTCTATTGATATGAAGTTGAGAGTAGAGCCAGGGTCAAACAAGATGAATGCATCATGCTCTCTTACCTTTCCCCAAGCATAGGAGAGTGATGATCCTTTGCAATGAGCATCCTCTTTTGGAGCTTTGATGGTGGAAGCCCTAGGAGTCTAATTGCGAGTATTCTTCTTGGGGCAAGAACGATAGCCATGTCCTTGCTCCCCACACTTGAAACATTTATGGTCCTTGCGAAAAGCTTCAAGCTCTTCAGGAGAGAGTTTTTTTTTACCTTTGTAAACTCCCTTCTCCTTGGACCGATTGTTGTTGTTGTTGTTGGAAGTGCCTTGGGAATTATTTTGAGCATTGGATTTCCCCTTTGCATCATTTTTATCTTTGTTTTCCATGGGCTTGACATTACGTCTAGCCCCTTGATGGAAATTGATGCGTGAAGCAACCATGGTGTGGTGGATTACTTCGGTAATAGTACCGGGCCGTTGAGAGTTGATGTATTCGGCCATCTCTTCAGGTAATCCCGCACAGAATTGCTGTCTTTGTTCGGCAAAGTCTATCTTTTGAAAGACAGTAGCTTTGAGATGTAAATCCCAAAACTTGTCTACATACTTGTTGATAGACTCATGAGAGATAAGCTTCAAGCCGCGCCATTCGGTAAGAACTTTATCTTTAGTATCACTTGGAAGAAATTGCTTCATGATGGAAACTCATAGAGTTTTCCATGTCTTTGGGGCTTCTCCATTGCCACGAAGGCTAGCCCACCATTGACGAGCTGATTTTTGGAAGTGCATAGCGACATGGCGTAGCTTGGAGGACTCTGTGAAGCCCTCGTCCCCAAAGGCCGCATTAAATTGCTGGATGAAGGCCAACACTTTGTCGGTAGCACCAAAGGTGCCATCGTAGGTGAGAAAAGAGATACTCTTTCCTCCCTCCTTGAACTTCTTTAGCTTTTGTGACCTTCGCCATGCAGGAAATGATTTGCGATGTCCTCCCCTCTTGTATTCTCTAGGAGAATAGCCATAACTTTCATCGGAAGAGGAGGAAGGTGAAGAAGAAGGAGAAGAGGGTGACCTCTTCCTAGCCCTTTTCTTCCTTTGTTTCCTCTCTTGCCTTTCAGAGTGATGAGGAGAAGGACTATAGGTTGCTCTTTTCCTCTTGGGAGGAGTAGGCAATCGTCTAGACCGCCGTCTTCGTGGAGCCACATCTTCAGAAGAACTTAGACTGTCATTGCTTTCTTTCTCTTTGGATTCCTCCTCTCGAATGGGAGAGAGTCTTCTTTTGGGGGTCTCTTCAAGAGGCCTCCTAAGCTCTCTCTCCTCTGGGAGAGGAAGGGAAATTCCATAAGCACAAAATTGTTGAGTAACTTCGGCTTGCAAAACAGGGTTGCCCATAGCTTGTTGCAACCTAGTGACGAGATAATTCACAAACATGGGAGCATCATCATTAGCACCTTCATGTGCAAAATCAAAGCTATCAATGTTCATTCTACTCTCTTGATTATTGTCATCCATGTTAACAAAATTTATGTTTATACTTAGTGTATGCTTTGGCAATACAAAACCTTAGTTTCCACTCCTCTTAGCCTTTGAAAATCGGCTCTTAAGTATCTACACCCACGGCTCAAAGTGGTTAATTATAGAGAGTAGAGGAGTAGGTCTAACATAGCAGAGTTACCAAGGGCTAGCTCCTTTCGGACTTCTTATGGCTCAATAATGGTAAAGCCGTAGGCAAGTCTAAAAAGACTCCATTATTAAGTCCAAATCTCCCGAGGTGTGCACCATCCCCCACATAGTGGGCTTAACAAAACCGATATTAGATCCCAGTTCCACTTACTCTATTATAATTAACAACATAAACCATTTATAGGCTACTTAAGGACCTCTCTTCTTAAGCAAGAAAAGAGAAACCAAATGCTCTGATACCAATGTAATGGAATTTGCCTATTCAATTTGAGAGTAGCGGAATTTAATGAGAGTACTTTCAAGAAATGATTTTGTGAGCATAGCGGGTAGACATAATTGAAGATAGCAACATAATTATAGCAATTAGTTAACTTGGCATGGACAATACTTTTGCAAGAGAGAGAATTTAGAGAACATGACAACAGTTTAGGACCAGATTTATGTGGAGCCGGTCCCCCCTCCAATAGGCATTTGTATTATGATTTCTCCCATAAAGAGAGACTTGTTACAATACATTCTTTGTGTTCCTTGTGACCTAGGTGAAGCAATGAAGATGGAAAGCTTCATGCATCACCAACATAACATAAACTTGAAGAAAGCTTTAACTATCCCAAGCCTCAGTCCCAAGACCTCAAACACCTTCGAAGGTGGAGAGAGCTAGCAGGGAATGAGGGTAGGGAAGAGGAAGAAGAAACATTTCGTAGGAGAAAGAATTAGTTCCTCACTTATCATACTCTTGTTGCTAGCATACATAATAGCATAGTAATGAAGAAGAAGGAGATGGCAAGCTTAAGCATTGAAGCATGGCTCTTGGTTGGATTTGCACTCCATAGCCAAGAGTGTTGGTGTAGGCTCTCAACCTTTACTTGCTTGGAGAGGGATCTCTTCCACTTTGCATAGCACACAATGAGAGTGCTTGTGAGTGTGTGTGGGTGAGTATACCCCCTAAGCACCCCCCTAGCTTGCTTGGGTCGACCCCCCCTTGTAGCTCATGCTTGAAGCTCATTGGACCCCTCCAGGCCTAGCCAATCACAAGCAGAAGCCATTACAAGCAACAAGGATAGCCTTGGGACAAGTGTCCCCCTTTCCCCTTTGAGAGAGAGGACTTGATAAATGTAAAAACAATTAGATAATTCAAGTAATTTATCATTGGACCCCTTTGAAGCCTAGCCAATAGGCTTCCAGCAACACATGAAGGTAACATGGGTAGGGACCTGACATGTGTCCTTGCTGCCTCTTCAAGCTGGGGCTTCCCTTGTGAGTGTGAGTGTGTGTTCTCTCTCTAATCCCTAGGAAAAGGGCTCGCCCCCCCTCTTGTAGGGATGCTTTTGACTTTAGGAGCTCAAGCACCTTAGTCATCAAGCATGACAAAGCACTTGGACTAGGGGGTATTCCCACAAGCATCTCAGGCAAGCATGTCAAGGCACCTCAAGCACCTTAATCAAGCAGCAAGTCAAGCACCTTAAGAATGGAGTAAGTCAAGCACCTCAAGCACCTTAATCAAGCACCTCAAGAAGGACAAACACCTCAAGCACAACAAGCACCTCAAGCAGGACAAACACCTCGAGCTTGGGCCGGGTTCCACCTCAAGCTCAGCTCTAGCTTACCTAAGGTCAAAGGACTTTTACACACATTATTGGAGGTATTCAATGAAGCCAAAATTTACAGACTCGGATCTACACCCGCTGAGACCACGTAGTAGAAAATGGCCCGCGCAGACCTTTGTCGAAGCCGAGCGGTGGCCGAGATGACTAGATTTGGGGCCGTGTCTTCGCCTATCCAATTTCACTCCAATCGGAGTTCGTGACTCTAGCCTCCTGCAGTGCTGCCCCGAGCCTCGATCTGAGCTCTGATACCAGTTGAAGTAGTACGAGCGGAAGTGCGACGCGAGAGAGAGTGCGAGAAGAAGAGCACGACGATATGGTGAACTCGCTGTACTGTAATGTGTAGAGCATAGTGAGTTCTTATTAGGTTTTTACAAAAGAATATGTGTACATACCTGGCGGCCCGCCCACTTACCTGGGCGACCACATTGGGCTTTATACCCCAACAGGTTGCTCCAAGAAATAAACAAGTATTTGAAGGGCAAGATCTCCAGGAGGAAAGTCAGTCAGACGACGTCCATACTACTGTGACATTAGATGAGATGGGCGAAGGTATGGCAGAGGAAGCTGACAGATATACGAGGGATGACGTAGACGAGCCAGAATTGACACTTGTAGATGAAGATGCAATGGATGAAGACAATCTGCCAGAACGAGTTGGGGCAGAGTTATGTTTGCAATTAGAGATAGACGATGATACGGTGCAAGATCTTATCGATGATGCCTCACTTGTCGAGGCCTAGGCCTGTAAGTGTTTGTGTGAAGACTTTGATTTAAAATTCAGCTTAAAGTTAATTTAAACAACTGTGTTCTGACGCTTTATTTTACTTTCTTTGTGCAGGACTTTAGTATGGCAGACTAGATTCCAGATCCCGCTTCCATGAGTGCAGATGCATTCATGGGCTTCATTACACGGATGACGCCTGCTCAGATGGCAGAGGCTTCTCAGTACTGGGTAGCCAGAGGCACGGGTACTACGCCTCCGGACTTCACACCCGAGGGACCGACGCCTAGGGGGGGACGCCTACGGGGTTCCGGACGCCTATGGGTACGACGTCTATGGGTACGACGCCTTCTTCTCCCATCACGGCCGCTTTGACACCTAGGGGTGGGGTAGAGTCGGGTACGTCCTCATCTCCGCAACAGAGGCGCACTCGCCGATCTCAGCGATCGTCAGGTGGAGGTGGTAGTTGTTGTGGAGGAGGGTCCACAGATGCTTCGATCCCTCCTCTCTCACGACCCCCGTCTTACCTAGACACACCTCTCGACACACCTCTTGGAACACCTCGGACACCTTGGGGGGCACACGATCCTAATGCCTCCAAGCTATATACTGTACGGGGAGATGGTTCTGTTGACATGGATAGAGTCGGGACTGAGATGCGACTGCGGATTCGCCAGCTCGTGGAGCTGCAGTTTTCGATCAGCATTCTAACGTCTTGGGATCAGCAAGAAAAGGAAAAAGTCACTTACATAGTGGAGACCATCCTGAGAGAGTACCAGCCTACTCCGGGTTCTTCCGTTGTTTCGGCACGGTGGATCAAGGGTGTTGCACGGGACACCATCAAACATCGAGGAGATGCAGCTCGAAAGGCTTTCAGGACCGGCTCACCGAAGCCTTCGGACATCCCACACGAGACGTGGCTAGAGATCAGGGAGGATGAGCGGACAGCGGCCACGCGGTTCAGACAGCAGTGTGAGGCCGCGCAGGTACGACAGATGACTAGGGGGACATCTCATCTTGGCAGCGGAGACTTCGACACCTTTCACTTTGAGTTTGTGAGTTTCTAATCCGATCTTAACTATGGCGTTTTTTAAAACGCGATGAATCATGTATTCTTATTACCTTGATTTTTGTATAAACACAGAATATTGCGATGCATCGAGCTCCATCACGCGAGGAGGAGTCATATGGATATCGCAGAGGTATCTATGAAGTACTGAATGATCTTGAAGCTTCACGAGAGCCTGTAGACTGGGAGGCCTTACAGTCTTGCTAATCGCTTGAGGTGAGACGTTAATATGTGTGAGTTGATTTAATTAAGTCAGTATATGTGAAGTAATATCAATACTAATTTTGTGAGTTGTCCTATGTACAGGTTGCGACGCCTAGTCATTAGTGGACCAGATTTCATCTATATGCTTTGTGAGACACAGACACGCTTCTATGTCTCTTTTTTGTACAAACAGTTAGTGTTCAGACAGTTATTGTTTCCCTTATGGTTATGATTATTGTCATTGTCATTGTATAGACAGTTATTGTTTCTCTTTTTGGTTATGCTTATGGTTATTGTTAATTTTGTTTATGGTTATGGTTATCTGCATTATGGTTTTGATCAAAGTGATTATAGCCGGTTATGGTTTTAAGTTATGGTTATGCTTTTAAGTTATGGCTATGGTTATCTGCATTATGGTTTTGATCAAAGTGATTATAGCCGGTTATGGTTTTAAGTTATGGTTATGCTTTTAAGTTATGGTTATGGTTCGTTATAGTTATGCTTTTAAGTTATGGTTATGCTTTTAAGTTATGGCTATGCTTTTCAGTTGGTACGGTTGTCTTTCATTGGCCTTAAATCTCATGTGAGATCCTACATGGATAGCATGTAGGCACATACATGATATGGTTTTTTTTGAAAAGTTTATGTAAAAACAAAGGGAACTCTGTCGAAATTTTTGCGCGCGGGAACATGGTTGATATTTTGGTGCTGCTCGCTTTCTTGGGCAGAGGGCAGGAAGTCTGGCTGTGGCTGTGTCCATCTTTTAACTGGGCACAGGCCAGGCTACCTGCCCTCAGCCCAAGAAAAAAAATTTATGCTATCGTCGTCGCTATACGCGTGGCTATCAGCGTCGCTAATAGCGACTGGTTTCATAGCGACGGGTAGACTAGATTCCATATAGCGACGCTCATATAGCGAGGGGCATCAACGGGCAGCGTCGATATATGCGTCGATAACACCTCGTATAGCGACGCTCATAGCGACGGGAAGCGTCGATATATGCATTGATAACACCTTCTTTTGTTGTAGTGAGAGAGAGAGAGAGAGAGAGAGAGAGAGAGAGAGAGAGAGAGAGAAAGAGAGAGAGCACAGAAATAGAACCCCAAAGTGTGTAGAATACACACATGAGATGATGTATATATAGAGGGGACCTGGGTGCCATATATAGAGAATCCATATATTGAGTGGCTGCACATATAAGCTCAACACCCCCGCTCAAATAAGGGTCCCTAACTGTGGATGAAAAAACCCTTGGGGGATCAAGGGAAAAATCCACAGCTCTATATACACCCACCGTTCTATTATGAAAATCATTGAATGTACAAATGTTCATGAGGAGCTACATCACTCCTTTTACAATGAATATTTTATGAGGATCTACATCATTCCTCTTACAATGAATGTTTTATGAGGAGTTACATTACTCTTGTAATGGAATTTGCCTATTCAATTTGAGAGTAGCGGAATTTAATGAGAGTACTTTCAAGAAATGATTTTGTGAGCATAGCGGGTAGACATAATTGAAGATAGCAACATAATTATAGCAATTAGTTAACTTGGCATGGAAAATACTTTTGCAAGAGAGAGAATTTAGAGAACATGACAACAGTTGAGGACCAGATTTATGTGGAGCCGGTCCCCCCTCCAATAGGCATTTGTATTATGATTTCTCCCATAAAGAGAGACTTGTTACAATACATTGTTTGTGTTCCTTGTGACCTAGGTGAAGCAATGAAGATGGAAAGCTTCATGCATCACCAACATAACATAAACTTGAAGAAAGCTTTAACTATCCCAAGCCTCAGTCCCAAGACCTCAAACACCTTCGAAGGTGGAGAGAGCTAGCAGGGAATGAGGGTAGGGAAGAGGAAGAAGAAACATTTCGTAGGAGAAAGAATTAGTTCCTCACTTATCATACTCTTGTTGCTAGCATACATAATAGCATAGTAATGAAGAAGAAGGAGATGGCAAGCTTAAGCATTGAAGCATGGCTCTTGGTTGGATTTGCACTCCATAGCCAAGAGTGTTGGTGTAGGCTCTCAACCTTTACTTGCTTGGAGAGGGAGCTCTTCCACTTTGCATAGCACACAATGAGAGTGCTTGTGAGTGTGTGTGGGTGAGTATACCCCCTAAGCACCCCCCTAGCTTGCTTGGGTCGACCCCCCCTTGTAGCTCATGCTTGAAGCTCATTGGACCCCTCCAGGCCTAGCCAATCACAAGCAGAAGCCATTACAAGCAACAAGGATAGCCTTGGGACAAGTGTCCCCCTTTACCCTTTGAGAGAGAGGACTTGATAAATGTAAAAACAATTAGATAATTCAAGTAATTTATCATAGGACCCCTTTGAAGCCTAGCCAATAGGCTTCAAGCAACACATGAAGGTAACATTGGTAGGGACCTGACATGTGTCCTTGCTGCCTCTTCAAGCTGGGGCTTCCCTTGTGAGTGTGAGTGTGTGTTCTCTCTCTAATCCCTAGGAAAAGGGCTCGCCCCCCCTCTTGTAGGGATGCTTTTGACTTTAGGAGCTCAAGCACCTTAGTCATCAAGCATGACAAAGCACTTGGACTAGGGGGTATTCCCACAAGCATCTCAGGCAAGCATGTCAAGGCACCTCAAGCACCTTAATCAAGCGGCAAGTCAAGCACCTCAAGCATGGAGTAAGTCAAGCACCTCAAGCACCTTAATCAAGCACCTCAATAAGGACAAACACCTCAAGCACGACAAGCACCTCAAGCAGGACAAACACCTCGAGCTTGGGCCGGGTTCCCACCTCAAGCTCAGCCCTAGTTTACCTAAGGTCAAAGGACTTTTACACACATTATTGGAGGTCTTCAATGAAGCTAACCCTAAGTTCTTATGCTCCATTGGTTAGCCTTGCTCTTGATAGACCATCTCCCATCTGGGTCCCTTTACTATTGGCCCCGTGTTGAGATAGATCTATAAGCACATATCTATATCTTAACACTTGTTCCCGTTTATTCTCCCACATTAAGTAATCAATTTAATATGAGAAAATCATTTGGGTTGGTTAGATATTAGATTTTATGACAACTCTTATCTTATCAAATACAATAATGAATTTAAAGGTTCAATAAAGAGGTGTAAAGGCTATCGATTAGCTCGTAATCAAAAGTGTCTCCGTGAATCTGCTATGTAGCTTGTCATCAATATGGCATCACCAAACATGTCTTCATAGATCTTTTATTTTCACCAAGTTTGTCTTCATGAAATCAATTCTTTGATCAATCCTACATAGATCATAGACTCATAAAACATAGTCATGAAAATTATTAGCATCGTTATTGAAATAATTACGTTCACAATGCCATAAGAGATGGTTCGCGACGCCACTCTTTTGACAACATATATACACACGACAACATATGATACATAAAGTATGAACGTAATGTTAAGTATGGAGCCTGATTTACCCTTGTACTTTTTTGTGGTAAAAGCGCACATTTGTAAGGCCCCCATTATGAGGAGAAGCCATCGTGCATGAAGGAAAATCACTCACCGGAAACCAAAATTTTCATGGACAAGAATCAGGGGCAACTTTAAAGGCCTTGGGGGCAGAGACCCCCGAGACTTTTTTTTTTCGCCGGAATATTCTTTTTCGCTGGAATATTATGGCCGGACGGCGGCCGGAAAGTGGTCGGAAAACAACCGGTCGGTTGGCCGGTGGCCAGTAGTCAATGGCCGATGGCCGGTGGTCGGAAGTCAATGGCCGGTGGCCGGTGGCCGAATTCAAAAGCGGACTTGTCTTCTCAAGGGCGGCCACACATGGGTGGATTGGAGGGTCCAATTTGGACTTATTCGCACAAGGGCGGCTACACATGGCTGTCTCTCATAAGAGAGGGCAGCCCTTTTGGCCTATAAAAGGAGGCCATTTCTACACACATTTCGTAGTGTGAAGTTGATGCAACAAGGTGAGTGTGAGGTGGTGAGAGTGAAGCAAGGTGGGAGCTCCATTAAGGGTATAATCCCTTTGTAAACTACTTCTTGTTTTGAAGTACTAAAGCCATTGAGTGGCTGCTTTCCCGTGGACGTAGCCCACATTGGGTGAACCACGTATATCGTGTGTACTCTCTCTCTCTCTCTCTCTCTCTCTCTCTCTCTCTCTCTCTCTCTCTACTCTATAATCTCGTGTATATAAATCTGTCTCTCTCCATTAAGTAATCTACTCAATTATCTATTTAGCTACGTCTTATTTCCTAACAACTGGTATCAGAGCAAGGTTTGCTCGTAGCTAAATTATCTCAAGGAAAGGATTCCTTGAATTGAGTGGGAGCTATGGCGGAGGAAGGGAAGCTCAAGATTGAGAAGTTCAACGGCAAAAACTACCAACATTGGAAGATGCAGATTGAAGACTATCTCTACCAGAAGGACCTCTATTTGCCACTAGGCGGTCTTGCGAAGAAGCCCGCAACAATGGCAGATGAAGCATGGATTGTCCTTGATCGAAAGGCACTGGGAACAATCCGGTTAAGCTTGGCGTCAACGGTGGCCTTCAATGTTTCGGAGATGAAGACCACAGAGGACTTGATGAAGTCACTTGACGACTTCTACGAGAAACCATCGGCATCCAATAAGGTATTTCTTATGAAGCGCTTGTTCAATCTAAAGATGGCAGAGAATGGTTCAGTTGCAGAACACCTAAATGACTTTAACACAAACATAAGTCAACTTCGATCAGTGAAAATCAATTTGGATGACGAAGTGCGAGCTCTCCTTATACTATCATCTCTATCGGATAGTTGGGACAGCCTTGTGATGGCTGTAAGTAATTCTATCTCTGGTACAAATACTCTTAAGTTTGATGATGTTGTGGGTGTTCTCCTAAGTGAGGAAATGCGAAGGAGAAGCACATAAGAATCATCAAGTGCTGCACTATCAGTGGAAACAAGAGGAAGGCTTAAGGAGAGGTTCAAAAACCAAAAGGGTCGTGATCGCTCAAGCCGGAGCAAGTCACGCACAAAGTCAGTTCTTGAATGTTGGAACTGCGGCAAGAAGGGCCACGTCAAGAAGGATTGCTGGTCCAAGAAGAAGAAGGAGACAGAGTCTCAAGACAACAAGCCAACATCGGAGGCCAATGTGGCAGGTAAAGTAGATCAAGATGCTCTAATTCTCTCATTAGACAATGTGTCTAATTTCTGGATAGTAGATTCCGGGGCTTCATTCCATGCGACACCACAGAAGCAACATTTCCAAGACTACACCAAAGGTAATTTTGGGTATGTATACTTGGGAGATGATGAAGCTTGTGAGATTGTCGGCAAAGGTATAGTTTTTGTCAAAACTGCTAACGGAAATGAATGGAAGCTTAAAGATGTTAGGCATGTTCCTTCTCTTCGCAAAAATTTGATCTCTACAGGACAATTGGACGATGAAGGTCACAACACTGCATTCGGAAACAAACGGTGGAAGATCTCAAAGGGATCTTTGGTGGTTGCCAAGGGTGAAAAAGTCGGTACACTTTACTTGTGTACTGTTAGCACGCAACCTTCAGCTTGTGTACTGTTAGCACGCAACTAACAGTACACTTTACTTGTGTATTGTTAGCATGCAACCTTCAGCTTGTGCAGCAACTACAGAAGTTGACAGTGCGGTGTGGCACTACCGACTTGGGCATATGAGTGCCAAAGGAATGCAAATCCTTCAAACAAAGAAGCTTCTACCAGGTTTGAAAGAAGTGGACTTAGAGTTCTGTGAAGATTGTGTTTATGGTAAACAAAAGAGGGTAAAATTTCAAAAATCAGGAAATGAAAGAAAAAATAAAAAACTTGAGTTGGTTCATTCTGATGTTTGGGGTCCTGCAAGTACACCATCACTTGGTGGCTCATTGTACTATGTAACATTCATAGATGATGCGACTAGAAAAACATGGGTTTATGTCATGAAGAATAAATCCGATGTATTTTCCATATTTCAAAGGTGGAAAGCCTTTGTGGAGAATGAAACAGGTACCAAGGTTAAATGCCTCAAATCCGACAATGGAGGCGAATATTGCAGCCAAGCTTTTGAAAGCTTTTGTGCTAGCAATGGCATTCGGAGGCAAAGGACAACCCCAAGGACACCTCAACAAAATGGGATTTCGGAAAGGATGAACAGGACAATCATGGAACGAGCACGAAGCATGCGGCTACATGCAGGCCTACCGCTTGAGCTTTGGGTGGAAGCTGTAAGTACGTCTGTGTACTTAATCAATCGGTCACCCTCAACGGCATTGGATGGGGGAGTTCCAGAAGAGGCATGGACAGGTACACCGGTGAATTATGCATTTCTCAAAGTGTTTGGGTGTGAGGCTTTCATGCACATAGATAGAAACCTAAGATCAAAGTTAGATGCAAAGTCCAAAAAGTGTTTCTTCATTGGCTATGGAGAAGGAGACTTTGGGTATCGCCTATGGAATCCTGAAGATGGTAAAATCTTAAGGAGTAGGGATGTAATTTTTAACGAACAAAATATGTACAAAGATTACTTGGAAAGAAAACAAACAAAAGAAACAGGTGATGAGTACATGGAGCTTGAGGACGGTGAAGACTCAAGGACTGCAAACGGTGACAATGTGCAACAACGTCAATCAAATGAGGAGCCTCAACCTATTCCCCGAAGATCTACAAGAGCAAGTAGACCTCCAGAAAGGTTTGTTCCTTCCTTCAACCATCTCTTGATCTCAGATTCTGGAGAGCCGGAATCATATGAAGAAGCTATGCAACATGAATCCAAAGAAGAATGAACGAAGAGCATGCAAGTGGAGATGGACTCACTACATCGCAACCAAACATGGGAGTTGGTTGAGTTTCCTAAAGGTAAGCG
The DNA here is from genome assembly GCF_014529385.1 of Adiantum capillus-veneris. Taxonomy (NCBI): domain Eukaryota; kingdom Viridiplantae; phylum Streptophyta; class Polypodiopsida; order Polypodiales; family Pteridaceae; genus Adiantum; species Adiantum capillus-veneris. The sequence continues at coordinate 79,024,126 of NC_140950.1, read as the reverse complement.
GGCACTTCAAAACAAATGGGTGTACAAGCTAAAGGAAGAAAAAGGTGGGAAGAAAAGGTACAAGTCTAGGCTTGTGGTAAAAGGTTTTTCTCAAAAGAAAGGTATTGACTTCAATGAAATATTTTCTCCTGTTGTAAAAATAAACTCAATTAGGCTTGTCTTAAGCCTTGTGGCTGCTCATGATCTAAATCTCGAGCAAATGGATGTAAATACGGCATTCCCTCACGGTGACTTAGAGGAGGAAATCTACATACTTCAACCAAAGGGGTATGAAGTAAAAGGTAAGGAGAAAATGGTTTGCAGATTAAAGAAGAGCTTGTATGGTTTAAAGAAAGCATCAAGACAATGGTACTTGAAGTTTGATCGATGGATGTTGGATCATGGATTCACAAGATGCAACTCGGATCACTGCGTCTACACGGAGAATTTGGGAGATGGGAAATTCATCATCCTAATGTTGTATGTTGATGACATGTTGATTGCAAGTGCTAACATGCAGGACATCAAAGACCTAAAAGAGGAGCTGTCCAAATCTTTTTCAATGAAAGATTTAGGTGCTGCAAAGAGGATAATTTTTTTGCGCAGCAAATAAGCCCCTCGGTGATCATCTTTGAGCCTCTCCCTCTTGGGCATCCAACCTACCCCCCTCACATCACTGGCCCCTCCTCCTGTACTGGCTTCCAAACACCCGGTTATTTACCACAACTCGCCTTCCTGGTGGTGCCCTTGCACTGCATGTTTTCATGCAGCCCCCCATGCTCGCTACTAGCTGCTCCTGCTCATGCACCCTGCCATGACCTCTACCTTTTCCACCATGTAGTGCCCTCCTGCTCTGCCGGCCACTTGTCCTCTCTTGCTCATGCATTGGAGTACACTAGCGCCACCACCCTGTTTACAGCAGCGCTTTTTTTTCCTTCTAATTTCCAGCTTCAATATTCACTATTGAAAAAAATACCAGCTTAGTCTTGTTTCCCACCACACTTCTCGCATGTCTGTTATGTTTCACTTTACGCCAGCTTACCCTAAAGGGCAGCATATCCACTATTCCACAAGCCACAAAAGAATGGAATCCACTTCGTAGAAAGACTTCTCAGGTATTGATCTTGTCAAGAAGATAGACTACTTGACCACTTCAATTATCATAGCGATTGCCATAGCGTCCGATTGGTGATCTATGAGATATGTGCCTTCAAGCACAGAAAAAACCCTGTCAAGTAGAGTGTCCTATAGACATCTCGATCAAAATCCCATATCATAAACCTAATAGCACCTGTACTTAGCATCTCTCGTCCCATTCACAACCTCATGATATAAACACTTGCTCCTGTCACCTATGATAGCAAGAAACAATTGCAGTTTCTACTAGAGAAAACTTTTGCACCTTATATGGACCCATCCACTTCTTCTTGAACTTCTTTTGGAAAGTGAAATGAAAGTATCTTTTACACTTCATCACCACGTCTCCCTCTTGTATCTTTTTGTCTGGAAGACTTGGATTGACCTTTGCAACCCACTTCTCTCGCTGCCTCACATAGTAGTCCACGGTTGTCGCTCTATCCATTTGTAAAGCTTCAAGAGTGAAAATCCGATCTTGCAAAACCTCTTGATGATTGAGTGGCATTGATGCACCACATGTTGTTCAAAGCTCCTAGCTCTACATGCAATAGCAAGACTACCTCTTTCCCATAGACCGACTCGAAGGGAGTAAAGTTGGTAGCCACCTTGTAAGATGTCTTGTACTTACATAGGAACTTATGTAGATTAGCTTTCCACTCTGTCTCCTTCATAGGATAGATAATACATGCATCTTATATCTTGTTGATCTCTTGCCAAAAATATTCTTTTTGAATATCCCCTAGTCTTCTCAACTTTTGCACCCCTTGTTTGTAGCCCTCCTTGATTATAATGTTGTGCTCTACACCCTTCGCTCCTCACAAATCCTTATACTCCATCTCAAAAAAATTTGGATAGGACTCACATAATTGGACGTAGATTTCTCTCTCTTGTTTGGTCACCTCTTCGTTCTACATACTGGCTACTTCCTTCACACCTACGCCATGAACATGAGGATGTACCTTGTACTGACTGTCATAAATGTCCTATGAGCTTACATTATTGTCTCTAGTACATGACATCAAGGCCTGAACAGAATCCTCCACAAACACACCATCTCGTAAATCCAAGATACGCTTTGTTTGTAGATAGTACAATCTGTAACCTTTGCTTTCAGTACTATAACCAACAAAAATGCAGTTGACGGCCTTATCATCCAATTTTTTGCGCTACGTTTGTGGCACCAAAGCATAATCCAAGCAACCAAAAACATGCAGTGATGCCAAATAAATTAGCATCAATCTTTAGCATGTCGTCCTTGATCTCTCTCTCCTCTATGTCAGCTTATCCTTCATCATACGCTTTCTCGATCTTGTATTCATAACTTGTCATCATATCACTCTTATTATTCACCGCTATATGATGGAAACGGATCTCCTTGGTCTTCAAATCTAACACTATTTGTCTCCCTTTCTCCATGTCAAAAGCAAGGTGAAGACCCTACTTTATCCTGGTTGGCTCCTATTTCTAAAATCCATCGACTCCCCAAGATGATAAGGTAAGCATTATCACTTGCTTTCATCACAAAGAAATCCATTAGGCACTCAATGCTCATCACCTTCACTCTCATGTCTTGAGCCATGCCCAAACATCTACATCTAGCATGGTCGGCCATCCCCATGTGCACATTTGACTTAGCTACTACTTTGACACCTCTCTCTCTCTCATGGTTACTTCCATCATGATGCATACTTGTCTTCCACCATCTATATAGGCATGTACTTACATCCTTTTCTCAATGAACACATCCACAAGAGGAAGGAAATCAGCTGGACTTCCTACCCTTAAGACCATGTTTTGCACCACATGCACATTGCCCTTAGCTCTTGGTAGTATCGTGCTAAAAATTGTAGACCACTGTTTCCTCAGCTTGGGATTCAAAGCCAGCAGCTGCCCAAAAGTCACTAGGGTGGAAGATGCAAAAGCCTGGTTTCAAGATTATGGTCTATTTGTGCTAGAGACTAGACTGACAAGAGAATAAGGCGTGGTTCAATTTTTATTGCTCCTGGTTCATGGCAAAGCTAAAATATGGTACGATGGATTGCAAAATGAAGAAACAGATCATATGGTTTTGGAAGCGGCTTTTTGATGCCACTATGTGCCGAAGGTGTAGCTGCATGAGGTAAAGCAGAAGCCGGACGGCCTGGACGAAGATTTTCAAGATTTTGAGTGGGAATTTGAAGCCCTTTGGAGAAAATTTATGGAGGCAATTGTTCTAATTATTTGAAATTGAGCAGTTCAATTTTTATTGCTCCTGGTTCATGGAAAAGCTAAAAGATGGTACGATGGATTGCAAAATGAAGAAACAGACCGTATGGTTTTGGAAGTGGCTTTTTGATGCCAGTATGTGCCGAAGGTGTCGTTGCATGAGGTAAAGCAGAAGTTGGACGGCCTGGATCGAGATTTTCAAGATTTTGAGTGGGAATTTGAAGCCCTTTGGAGAAAATTTATGGAGGTAATTGTTGTAATTATTTGAAATTGAGAAAATCTATGGATTTCCTCCATAAGGAGGTTAGAGATAAAGTTGAAGTGGATGGGCATGTGATGTATGCTAAAGCAATAAATTTAGCAAGAGTGTGGACCAAGAAGGATTTGAAGAAGTGGCAAGC